>NC_090324.1:178408090-178737936 GCF_040869045.1 Eurosta solidaginis
TACCGTCAGAGGGAATGTGGATGGTAAAGAGCGTGTACTGACTGTAGATACGGGGGCATCTCATTCCTTGATTCGATCTGAATTAGTCAACAGGAGAGTTAAACCGTTACCTGGAGAAAGGTTGCGTACGGTCACAGGCGAGTATAACCAAGTCCAGGGAGAAGTGATATGTGAAGTACTGATTGGGAAGGTCATGGTTTTACACAAATTCGTTGCGGCGGAGATCGTTGATGAAGTCATATTGGGAGTGGACTTCTTGGTTGACCATGGCATCAAGATCGATATGCAGAAAAGGGTGATGCTTTATAAGAACCAGGATGTGCCAATTAACTTCAGTTTGGAAAAAGGTTTAAGCAGTAATCGAGTACTGGTGGAGAAAAGTCGACAAAGGCCACGAAAGTCAAAGGTAAAGGTTGATGAAACGAATGGGCCAAACAAAGCGAAATCAAAAGTACCTGCGACAAAAACACCGGCATTGACAAACCCTAATGGACGCACTAAAACGACTGCAAGAATTTTGCAGGAAGCATGCAAGGGTGGTTTCAAGCCATCGCGCACTTCTGTTGGGAAACGGCGGAACGATACTGTCAAGCCAATCCGTCAAGCGCAAGCTCTGCGAAGTAGTTCATTGGTCAAACAACAGAGTGTGAGGAAACGACTAAGGATAATGAGTAGTAAGATCAAACGCAGGTACAATGAGAACAATAATTCGGAAGGGTTCTTGGAGGGAGATTTGGTACTGTTAAACAACCCTCTCCGGCGGAAAGGTGTTCCAGCCAAAATTCGGTGCATTTGGGAAGGCCCGTACAAGGTTGTGAAGAAGATCAGTAATTCCATCTACCGCATACAAACCATTGGGAAACCACGAAATAGAAAGGTGGTTCATTTGGAGATGCTAGCGGCATTTAGATCGAGAGATTTGTCTGATCGGGACGATCAGACTTAGGTGGAGGGCAGTGTAACGAATGTTAGGAGCACTGAGCGATGCTATCGTCTCTAAGCCGATGCTAACCAGTGACGTGAATGCACATCAATAATTCATCATTATGTATCTCCATAAACGAATAAATAATTGCGTCTACACATATGTACGTATACGAACATCTGAGCGGCAATGCACAAATACATGCATATATCTTATCTGAGTTGTCACAAGAGAGAGCAATAATTTGTGCACGTAGTTGTGGCTGGCGATTTTGTAGCCGAAACAACTAGTAACTTCTGGAAATCGAAGAGCCTAGAAGTATGCAGCGTAAACTATAAAAGCAGTGCAGGCGAGTAAGAAGTAATTCAGTTTGATTTGAATTGTCAAGCAGTTACGAGTAAGACGATATCTAGCGAGCAATAGCACTATTATTTTGAAAGTCAGTTTCCTTTAAGATATCCGTTTGGTTATTAAGCTATTCGTTGCACAGTTTGAGTGTTATTGTGAAGTACTTAATAAAGGCCATTTTTCCATCATTCAATATTGGAGTTATTTATTCAACAGTTTAGTGATTCGAACTTAGCAGAGGATTGCAAATAAGAGGATTTGCAAGTGAATTCGTTACAATATGGTAAGTGTCACACCCATTTTACAAAGTTCTTTCTAATGTTATATTTTGCGTCAATAAACCAATCCAATCCAATCCAATTACCATGTTTCATCCCTTTTTTCATATTTGGTATAGAATTATGGCATTTTTTCATTTTTCGTAATATTCGATATCGAAAAAGTGAGCGTGGACATAGCCGAATTTCGGCCATTTTTCATACCATGATACAGTGAGTTAAAATAAGTGTGCGAACTAAGTTTAGCAAAGATATATCGATTTTTGCTCAAGTTATATTGTTAAGGGCCGAGCGGAAGGACAGACGGTCGACTGTGTATAAAAACTGGGCGTGGCTTCAACCGATTTCGCCTACTTTCACAGAAACCAGTTATCGTCTTAGAATCTATGCTCCTACCAAATTTCACAAGGATTGGTAAATTCGTGTTCGACTTATGGCATTAAAAGTATTCTAGACAAATTAAATGAAAAATGACGGAGCCACGCCCATTTTGAAATTTTCTTTTATTTTTGTATTTTGTTGCACCATATCATTACTGGAGTTGAATGTTGACATACTTAACTTCTATACGGTAAAGATATTCAATTTTTTGTTAAACTTTGACTTTAAAAATTTTTTTTTAAAAAGTGAGCGCGTTCGCCATCCGATTTTCCTAATTTTTATTCAGCATACATACACAGTAATAGGAGTAACGTTCCTGCCAAATTTCATCAAGATATCTTCAACGACTGCCAAATTACAGCTTGCAAAACTTTCAAATTACCTTCCTTTAAAAGTGGCGGTGCCACGTCCATTGTCCAAAATTTTACTAGTTTTCTATTCTGCGTCATAAGGTCAACATTATTTTTACATTTATTTTTTTTTTTTTTCACTATAGGTAAGTTGCAAAAATGGGAAATCGTGTTTTATTCTTTCACCGTCTGGCGCGTACGCATATGTATGTAAGTCAAACATTTGAGCAACACGGCTACGCAGCTTTTCGAATTTCGAATTCAGCGGGGTTGCATAACATGTAGGATTGTGTCTTAGAGCACTTCCACAATTGGTCCTACAGATGGTGACCTTTTGTCCACGAAAGTATATTTCGATATTTGGAGAGATTGTTCGAATTTACAAAAAAGCTTTTTCTAGTAATTATAAACAAATAGATTAATATTTGTTAACAAAAATAGGCCTATGCATTGCGGCTGATCCATACGAATTGATTCATATAACTTTTATATGATTTTACGTATGCTAAGTATGCGAAACAGCCTGTCAATTGATTGCATGAAATTTTTTTAGCGTATTAATATATACATAGTGGGTAATATACGGCTTATGCAATACGGCCGCTATGATGCCGGTCGCCGTTTTGACCTAAAATCAAAAACGTTTTTGGGACGTTTTTTTTTTTTTTGTTTAATATACAACGTGAAATTTTCCGATTCAGTCAATTTGCATTTAAATAATAATAAACTAAGTTGAAATAAAAGAATATTTAACAAAATAAAATAAGAAATAAAATGAATCAGCATAAAAACAATATAAACAAGTAAGGAAGGCCAAGTTCGGGTGTAACCGAACATTACATACTCAGTTGAGAGCTGTGGAGACAAAGTAAGGGAAAATCACCATGTTGTAAAAAGAACCTAGGGTAACCTTGGAATGTGTTTGTATGACATGTGTATCAAATGGAAGGTATTAAAGAGTATTTTAAGAGCAAGTGGGCCATAGTTTTATAGATGGACGCCATTTAGGGATATCGCCATAAAGGTGGACCAGGCCTGACCCCAGAATTTGTTTGTACGATATGGGTATCAAATGAAAGGTGTTAATGAGTATTTTAAAAGGGAGTGGGCCTTAGTTCTATAGTTGGACGCCTTTTCGAGATATCGCCATAAAGGTGGACCAGGGGTGACTCTAGAATTTATTTTTTACGATATGGGTATCAAATGAAAGGAATTAATGAGTATTTTAAAAGGGCGTGGGCCTAAGTTCTATAGATGGACGCCTTTTCGAGATATCGCCATAAAGATGGACCAGGGGTGACTCTAGAATTTATTTTGTACAATATGGGTATCAAATGAAAGGTATTAATGAGTATTTTAAACGGGCGTGGGCCTTAGTTCTATAGGTGGACGCCTATTCGAGATATCGCCATAAAGGTGGACTAGGGGTGACTCTAGAATTTGTTTGTACGATATGGGTATCAAATGAAAGGTGTTAATGAGTATTTTAAAAGGGCGTGCGCCTTAGTTCTATAGGTGGACGCCTTTTCAAGATATCGCCATAAAGGTGGACCAGGGGTGACTCTAGAATTTGTTTGTAAGATATGGGTATCAAATTAAAGGTGTTAATGAGTATTTTAAAAGGGAGTGACCTTAGTTCTATAGGTGGATACCTTTTCGAGATATCGCCATAAAGGTAGGCCAGGGGTGAATCTAGAATTTGTTTGTACGATATGGGCATCAAATGAAAGGTGTTAATGAGTATTTTAAAAAGGAGTGGGCCTTAGTTCTAGATGTGGACGCCTTTTCGAGATATCGCCAAAAACGTGGACCAGGGGTGACTCTAGAATCTGTTTGTACGATATGGATATCAAATTAAAGGTATTAATGAGGGTTTTAAAAAGGAGTGGCCCTTAGTTGTATATGTTAAGGCGTTTTCGAGATATCGACCAAAATGTGGACCAGGGTGATCCAGAACATCATCTGTCGGGTACCGATAATTTATTTATATATGTAATACCACGAACAGTATTCCTTCCAAGATTCCAAGGGCTTTTGATTTCGCCATGCAAAACTTTTTCATTTTCTTCTACTTAATATGGTAGGTGTCACACCCATTTTACCAAATTTTTTTCTAAAGTTATATTTTGCGTCAATATACCAAATACAATTACCATGTTTCATCCCTTTTTTCGTATTTGGTATATAATTATGGCATTCTTTTCATTTGTCGTAATTTTCGATATCGAAAAAGTGGGCGGGGTCATAGTCGGATTTCGGCCATTTTTTACACCAATACAAAGTGAGTTCAGGTAAGTACGTGAACTGAGTTTAGTAAAGATATATCGATTTTTGCTCAAGTTATCGTGTTAGCGGCCGAGCGGAAGGACAGACGGTCGACTGTGTATAAAAACTGGGTGTGGCTTCAACCGATTTCGCCCTTTTTCACAGCAACAGTTACCGTCCTAGAATCTAAGCCTCTACCAACTTTCACAAGGATTGGTAAATTTTTGTTCGACTTATGGCGTTAAAAGTATCCTAGACAAATTAAATCTAAAAGGGCGGAGCCACGCCCATTTTGAAACTTTCCTTTATTTTTGTATTTTGTTGCAACATATCATTACTGAAGTTGAATGTTGACATAATTTACTTATATACTGTAAAGATATTAACTTTTCTTTTAAAATTTGAATTAAAAAAGATTTTTTTTAAAAAGTGGGCGTGGTCGTTCTCCGATTTTGCTAATTTTTATTAAGCAGATATATAGTAATACTAGTAACGTTCCTGCCAAATTTCATCATGATATCTTCAACGAATGCCAAATTGCAGCTTGCAAAACTTCTAAAGTAAAAAAAAAAAATAAATGTAAGGCGCGATAACCTCCGAAGAGATCTAAGGCCGAGCTTCTCTTCCAATTTGTGTCGTGCTCCTCTTGATTTTTCCCTACAAATTGGCCGGACGGGACCTACATGTTTTATGCCGACTCCGAACGGCATCTGCAAGGCAGATGAGTTTTCACTGAGAGCTTTTCATGGCAGAAATACAATCGGAGCGCTTGCCAGACACTGCCGAGGGGCGACCCCGCTTAGAAAAATTTTCTTCTAATTGAAAAATCTTATTTCTAAAATTTTGATGTTGCTTTGCCCGGGAGTTGAACCCAGGACATACGGTGTGATAGGCGGAGCACGCTACCATCACACCACGGTGGCCGCCAAACTTCTAAATTACCTTCTTTTAAAAGTGGGCGGTGCCACGCCCATTGTCCAAAATTTTACTAGTTTTCTATTCTGCGTCATAAGTTCAACTCTAGTTTCATCGCTTAATGCGTATTTGGTAATGAATTATCGCACTTTTTCGATTTTTCGAAATTTTCGATACCGAAAAAGTGGGCGTGGTTATTGTCCGATATCGTTCATTTTAAATTGCGATCTGAAATGAGTGCCCAGGAACCTACATACCAAATTTCATCAAGATACCTCAAAATTTACTCAAGTTATCGTGTTAACGGACAGACGGACGGACGGACGGACATGGCTCAATCGAATCTTTTTTCGATACTGATGATTTTGATATATGAAAGTATATATCTATCTCGATTCCTTTATACCTGTACAACCAACCGTTATCCAATCAAAGTTAATATACTCTGTGAGCTCTGCTCAACTGAGTATAAAAATTTTATGTTATGTATTTGTAGCAAATTTATTGTTTTTTGTTTTTTTTTTCAGTATAAGACGTAATTTGTCTAAAATTAGGATTAAATCTGCAAATGCAAAAACATTTTCGGGCGAATTTGCCATTAGTTGTTATAAATAAATTTAGTTATTTTCAACAAAAGTTAACTCATTATTTGTGACTTCATGTTTTTTTGAAAGCAACTAAAATAAAAAACAAAGAATCTGTTAAATAAAGGCCTATGTATTTACGTGTAAGTAAAATTTGCCGCAAAAAATGGGCCGGTCAGAAATTAATTCTATTTAATTTTTTTGTACGCTACAAATTATTTTGGAACAAATTTTTTGGATTTTGGTAGAGGCCACTATAGGTAAGTTGCAACAATGGGAAACCATGTTTTATTCTTTCACCGGCTCGCGCGTACACATATGTATGAAGGTGAAACATTTGAGCAACACGACTACGCAGCTTTTCGAATTCAGGGGTTACATAATATGTAGGTTTGTGTCTTACAGCACTTACATAATTGGTCTTACAGATGGTGAGCTTTTGTGCACGAAAGTAAATTTCGATATTTGGAGAGATTGTTCGGATTTACAAAAAACTTTTTCTATTAATTATAAACAAATAGAGAAATATTTGTTAACAAAATAGGCATATGCCTCCAAATAAGGGGTTTGTAATGTCTTGACACCCGTGATGGGCCCTTAAAATTTACTTTGTTCAAACTAATTAGACAAGAAATCAATCCATTCAGGAGTTTAGCTATAAACATAACGCCTAGCCTTTCTCTACTGCTTGCAAGAGTTGGAAGATTGATAAGCTTAAACCGATTAGAGTCCCACTGAAAATTCCTTAAAGAGAAAAGTAGAAATTGCTTTTGTATTGATTCAAGTCTATCTGCATGAACTCGATATTGTGGATTCCAGGCTATTGATCCGTATTCTAGTATCGGTCCAACTAAAGTGATGCAAAGAGCCTTCGTTACATAAGAGTCACTAAATTATTTGGACCACCGTTTCACGAATGAACGAACACCTCTATTGACAGTAGCATTAATATGAAGGTGTTTAACCAGGATGCCTAATTTTTCCGCAATCTGATTGCGACCCCCTAATGCATCTCGATACTCGATTTAATTTCCAACCACCTACACCATCACCGCCACATGCATGTGCATGCATGTACATGCATGTGTAAGTGTGCTTTTTGTCAGCACTCATGCACATGCATGGCGGCGTTTATGTGTGGGTGACTTTCCCCTCCAAACGGAGGAATTTTCGGGTCAACAATTGTCACCGGCTATACAACCGGTCTCTTGAATTTCAGTAGCCAACCTGTATACATCTGTCGCCGGCGATCTCTGCCGTATTAACATATTCACAAGGTAATATCTTATCCTTTATATTTTATATTTGCCCAATAAAGCATACACATTATAACGAGAGATTCTCGTCTTATCTTTTTTCTTCCAAACGCATCCTACCCATTGAGATTGGCCCCGTTGCGCACACTTACCTCCAGGAGCAGACGCACCCCGGCCGAACATTTGGTCCTATCTCACCAGGAATTTGGAATACAGTACCTTAACAATACAGTCCACAAATCTCATCATTAGCAACAATTATCCGGAGGAGTTATTTGCCCACCAACAGCTATACCACAAAAGTTAGAGAACGTTTATTATATATCGCCACATAATACCAAAACGTGCAAAAAACACTGAGCAAGCGACAGCCAGCTGAAGCCACTGCAACACCACAAGCCAACTTGCGACATCAGCGCCGAACCAGCATATCGCCAAATAAAAGTAAGTGAACTATTTCTTGCCACAATTTTTTTTGGTTATAATAAAATAAACAAAACCATGTAAAAAAAAATAAAATCTATATTCTGAGTGACACACGCGTAGTGATTGTGATTAACCGCGTAAAGTGTAAAAAATTTAATGTCGAAAAGAAAAATAAGTGCAAACGCGGAATACTAACGTTGTCTTAGATTCCTTTTGACCATCTGGTCTTTCCCCCCACCAGCGGTAAGTCTCACCGGATACAACACAAATAATAGGTGTACATAGCCTCACTTTCACAAAAAATTTCACGCCATTCGATTGCGACAAGTTTCATTTTCCTTTTGCGTCACTTTAGTTTCACTAGTTTTCTAATAAATTTTTGTTAAACAGTCTCTTTTTGCACAAGATTTTTATTAAACATTTTATACTTTTCGTCGCGTTTTAAAGAATCTGCGCCCGCACTTTTTCATAATAAAAATCGAGCTTGTAGTCGCGAGTGGCCCCCTTTTTATTCACACAATAGACATTGGTGTTGCTCCCCCCTGCTCCCTGTTTTACGGCAGAAAATCAGTTGCAATGTCAGAAAAATGAACAAAGTAAAATCAACAAATCAAGTTTATGGTACTTTAATCGGTTGGTTGTGTTGATTCGCTCAGTTTGTTCAGATTATATCCCTTTTAAAGCCAGTGGCGTAGCGTGCCTTGGCGCGACCCCGTATAAAAACTTATTTGGGGGCGCTCAGGAAGGGTACAGATTTCCAAAAAAAATCATAAATTTACAATAAATATTTATTCATCACACATAATAGGGGTGTCGTGTCTCCTTACCTTGAATCTAATAAAATACTGACTGAAATGTGAAAATATCTTTCATAAAAATAAAAAAATAAATGTAAGGTGCAATAACCTCCGAAGAGATCTAAGGCCGAGCTTCTCTTCCAATTTGCGTCGTGCTCCTCTTTATTATAGACAGTTGAGCAGAGCTCACAGAGTATATTAACTTTGATTGCATAACGGTTGGTTGTACAGGTATAAAGGAATCGAGATAGATATAGACTTCCATATATCAAAATCATCAGTATCGAAAAAAAATTCGATTGAGCCATGTCCGTCCGTTCGTCCGTCCGTCCGTCCGTCTGTCCATTAACACGATAGCTTGAGTAAATTTTGAGGTATCTTGATGAAATTTGGTACGTAGGTTCCTGGGCACTCATCTCAGATCGCTATTTAAAATGAACAATATCGGACAATAACCACGCCCACTTTTTCGATATCGAAAATTTCGAAAAATCGAAAAAGTGCGATAATTCATTACCAAATACGCATTAAGCGATGAAACTTGGTAGGTGAGTTGAGCTTATGACGCAGAATAGAAAACTAGTAAAATTTTGGACAATGGGCGTGGCACCGCCCACTTTTAAATGAAGGTAATTTAGAAGTTTTGCAAGCTGTAATTTGGCAGTCGTTGAAGATATCATAATGAAATTTGGCAGGAACGTTACTCTTATTACTTTATATCTGCTTAACAAAAATTAGCAAAATCGGAGAACGACCACGCCCACTTTTTAAAAAATTTTTTTTTTAAATTCAAATTTTAAAAGAAAAGTTAATATCTTTACAGCATATAAGTAAATTATGCCAACATTCAACTCCAGTAATGATATGGTGCAACAAAATACAAAAATAAAAGAAAATTTCAAAATGGGCGTGGCTCCGCCCTTTTTCATTTAATTTGTCTAGGATGCTTGTAATGCCATAAGTCGAACAAAAATTAACCAATCCTTGTGAAATTTGGTAGAGGCTTAGCTTCTAGGACGATAACTGTTTTCTGTGAAAAAGGGTGAAATCGGTTGAAGCCACGCCCAGTTTTTATACACAGTCGACCGTCTGTCCTTCCGCTCGGCCGTTAACACGATAACTTGAGCAAAAATATATATATCTTTACTAAACTCAGTTCACGTACTTATCTGAACTCACTTTGTATTGGTATAAAAAATGGCCGAAATCCGACTATGACCACGCCCACTTTTTCGATATCGAAAATTACGAAAAATGAAAAAAATGCCATAATTATATACCAAATACGAAAAAATTGGTGAAACATGGTAATTGTATTGGTCTATTGACGCAAAATATAACTTTAGAAAAAAACTTGGTAAAATGGGTGTGACACCTACCATATTAAATAGAAGAAAATGAAAAAGTTTTGCAGGGCAAAATCAAAAGCCCTTGGAATCTTGGAAGGAATACTGTACGTGGTATTACATATATAAATAAACTAGCGGTACCCGACAGATGATGTTCTGGATCACCCTGGTCCACATTTTGGTAGATATCGCGAAAACGCCTTCACATATACAACTAAGGGCCACTCCTTTTTAAAACCCTCATTAATACCTTTAATTTGATACCCATATCGGACAAACACATTCTAGGGTCACCCCTGGTCCACGTTTATGGCGATATCTCGAAAAGGCGTTCACATATAGAACTAAGGCCCACTCCTTTTTAAAATACTCATTAACACCTTTCATTTGATACCCATATCGTATAAACAAATTCTAGAGTCACCCCTGGTCCACCTTTATGTCAATATCTCGAAAAGGCGTCCACCTATAGAACTAAGGCCCACTCCCTTTTAAAATACACATTAACACCTTTCATTTGATACCCATATCGTACAATCAAATTCTAGAGTCACCCCTGGTTCACCTTTATGGCGATATCTCGAAAAGGCGTCCACCTATAGAACTAAGGCCCACACCCTTTTAAAATTCTCATTAACACCTTTCATTTGATACCCATATCGTACACAAAAGTTCTAGAGTCACCCCTGGCCCACCCTTATGGCGATATCTCGAAAAGGCATCCACCTATAGAACTAAGGCCCACTCCCTTTTAAAATACTCATTAACACCTTTCATTTGATACCCATATCGTACAATCAAATTCTAGAGTCACCCCTGGTCCACCTTTATGTCGATATCTCGAAAAGGCATCCACCTATAGAACTAAGGCACACGCCCTTTTAAAATACCCATTAACACCTTTCATTTGATACCCATATCGTACAATCAAATTCTAGAGTCACCCCTGGTTCACCTTTATGGCGATATCTCGAAAAGGCGTCCACCTATAGAACTAAGGCCCACACCTTTTAAAATTCTCATTAACACCTTTCATTTGATACCCATATCGTACACAAAAGTTCTAGAGTCACCCCTGGCCCACCTTTATGACGATATCTCGAAAAGGCATCCACCTATAGAACTAAGGCCCACTCCCTTTTAAAATACTCATTAACACCTTTCATTTGATACCCATATCGTACATAAATTCTAGAGTCACCCCTGGTCTACCTTTATTAAGATATCTCGAAAAGGCGTCCGCCTATAGAACTAAGACCCACGCTCTTTTAAAATACTCATTAACACCTTTCATTTGATACCCATATCGTACAAACAAATTCTACAGTAACCCCTGGTCCACCTTTATGGCGATATCTCGAAAAGGCCTCCACCTATAGAACTAAGGCCCACAGCCTTTTAAAATACTCATTAGCACCTTTCATTTGATACCCATATTGTACAAACGCATTCTAGAGTCACCCCTGGTCCACGTTTATAACGATATTCAGAAAAGGCGTCCACCTATAGAACTAAGGCCCACTCCCTTTTAAAATACTCATTAACACCTTTCATTTGATACCCATATACTACAAACAAATTCTAGAGTCACCCCTGGTCCACGTTTATGGCGATATCTCGAAAAGGAGTCCACATATAGAACTAAGGCCCACGCCCTCTTAAAATACTCATTAACACCTTTCATTTGATACCCATATCGTACAAACAAATTCTAGAGTCACTCCTGGTCCATCTTTATGGCGATATCTCGAAAAGGCGTCCATCTATAGAACTTAGGCCCACGCTCTTTTAAAATACTCATTAATACCTTTTATTTGATACCCATATCGTACAAAATAAATTCTAGAGTCACCCCTGGTCCACCTTTATAGCGATATCTCGAAAAGACGTCCACCTATAGAACTTAGGCCCACTCCCTTTTAAAATTATCATTAACACATTTCATTTTATACCCATATCGTACAAACAAATTCTCGAGTCAGGCCTGGTCCACCTTTATGGCGATATCCCTAAATGGCGTCCATCTATAGATCTATGGCCCACTTCCTCTTAAAATAATCTTTAATACCTTCCATTTGATACACATGTCATAGAAACACATTCCAGGGTTACCCTAGGTTCCTTTTACAACATGGTGATTTCCCTTACTTTGTCTCCACAGCTCTCAACTGAGTATGTAATGTTCGGTTACACCCGAACTTAGCCTTCCTTACTTGTTTTCCCTACAAATTGGCCGAACGGGGCCCACATGCTTTATGCTGACTCCAAACGGCATCTGCAAGGCAGATGAGTTTTCACTGAGAGCTTTTCATGGTAGAAATACACTCGGAGCGCTTGCCAGACACTGCCGAGGGGCGACCCCGCTTAAAAAAATTTTCTTCTAATTGAAAAACCTTATTTCTAAAATTTTGATGTTGCTTTGCCCGGGATGTGAACCCAGGGCATACGGTGTGATAGGCGGAGCACGCTACCATCACACCACGGTAATTTGTCAAAATCGTTTATTTTTATTAAAATCGAGTGTAAAATAACCAAGTTAGTTATAGCTTTACAAAGTTTACTTTTACTGGTTTTCTATCCGTTTCTGGAAAAACGGATTGTGATGTCACGATCACATATCCTCCTACAAAACAATTGAAAAGTGAACAAGATTTATACGGATTTATATGATAGTGGCGTCATCACTCTAGTAATAGCATTCTCTTTCTAACAGTGATTTAAAACGTCCATATCTTCGTTACCTTTAAAGATATTAAAAAAAATACTCTCTCATTTTAGTTATGCAAAATAGCTTTCAATTTTGGTAATAAAAAAAAGTAGTCATCTAGCCTATTATACATATGTATCACTATTTAACAAAAACATAAGAAACAATTCAAATTATATGTTCACTCTCCTTGCCTTAATTGAGTGAATTTTTCGGATTTCTGATTTTAAGCACGTTCTAAGAGTCTTTAATTGGTCATAAAGGTTAACTGAGATGTCATTACTGTATCTAGCAGACAGTTTTCCGGAAGCGTTTAATAACACTTCATTTGGGGTTGTAATATTTCGAAGATACTACTCTGGTTGCGAAGGTTATGAAATTTTTGTTTAGTTTGTGATATTAATATATCTAAACAACAATAGTAAACATTGACTTTGAAATAAGATTCCGGGTCTGAAATTCTCTCATCTTGTGACAACTCATCAAAAAACCGCTTCTTTATTTTTCTTCTTTTATTTATAAAAACAGTTGACACATTCCACTCTTTTGCTAAATCTTTAGCCTCCTTAAGTAAAGTATTGAAAGAATTTTCATTCCTTAAATCGCACAGTCTATTCAAAAGATTACTTAATAGAATACTAGTTTTTTGTAAGTCATTATTTTCATGATGTAGAGCTTTAGAAACAGGGTTAATGATTTCACAGGGCCGCCGAGAGAAAATCCGGGCCCGCAGGTAAAAAAAATACGGGCCCCCATACTAAAATGAACAAATTCTCAAAATCAAAATTACCACCTTTTAAATATTTATATGCATTTGTATATACATGCATGTTTAAGCGTATACATGCATACATGTATATTAACCTGGTTCCTTTTGTATGGACGAAAGTTAACCGAGATCGCACCATAGGACTTTGGCTCAGGAAAAATAAGTTCCACTAGGCATACCCAAAAAAATAATTTTCGAGCCTGCGAAAAAAAAAATGGCGAAAGGGTAAAGTTTCCGACCAAAACACTCCCCAAAACCCAAAAAGTATTTTTTTTTTAAAAAAACTGTTGTAAAAACGTTGGGGATAACAGTTTTTTACAAAAAAAAAATATTTTTGGGTTTTGGGGAGCGTGTTGGTCGAAAAATTGACCCTTTCGCCATTTTTTTTTTTCGCAAGCTCGAAAATTATTTTTTTGGGTATGCGTAGTAGAACTTTTTTCCTGAGCCCAAATCCTATCAAAAAATTGATGGTGCAGTCTCGGTTAATAAATCGACCCAGTCTAATATATATCGCTGTATAGGAATTTGCATCATTCCGAATTTTTCTGCTGCAACAGAAAACGAATTCAACTTTATGCTACAAAGCCGACGCCAAAAACCAGCAACACCTTATGCGGGGTGCAGACCCGTTATGAGATTTATAAAATTTGTTGAAATTTAACATGATTGCTATCTACGAAAGGTGATTAAAGGAGTGGTTTGTTTATTGTCTGTACGCAAAAAGCTTCGATAGCTTTTTGAGATTCCCGGGCCCCTCCAAGGCCGGCCCCTGGGTAAATGACCCCCTCAGCCCTCCCTCTCATCGGGCCTGTGATTTCAAATAGTAAAGAAAACAAGTAAGGAAGGCTAAGTTCGGGTGTAACCGAACATTACATACTCAGTTGAGAGCTGTGGAGACAAAGTAAGGGAAAATCACCATGTTGTAAAAAGAACCTAGGGTAACCCTGGAATGTGTTTGTATGGCATGTGTATCAAATGGAAGGTATTAAAGAGTATTTTAAGAGGAAGTGGGCCATAGTTCTATAGTTGGACGCCATTTAGGGATATCGCCATAAACGTGGACCAGGCCTGACTCTAGAATTTGTTTGTACGATATGGGTATCAAATGAAATGTGTTAATGATAATTTTAAAAGGGAGTGGGCCTAAGTTCTATAGGTAGACGCCTTTTCGAGATATCGCCATAAAGGTGGACCTGGGGTGACTCTAGAATTTATTTTGTACGATATGGGTATCAAATGAAAGGTATTAATGTGTATTTTAAAAGGGCGTGGGCCTAAGTTCTATAGATGGACGCCTTTTCGAGATATCGCCATAAGGATGGACCAGGGGTGACTCTAGAATTTGTTTGCACGATATGGGTATCAAATGAAAGGTGTTAATGAGTATTTTAAGAGGGCGTGGGCCTTAGTTCTATATGTGGACGCCTTTTCGAGATATCGCCATAAAGGTGAACCAGGGGTGACTCTAGAATTTGTTTGTACTATATGGGTATCAAATGAAAGGTGTTAATGAGTATTTTAAAAGGGAGTGGGCTTTAGTTCTATAGGTGGACGCCTTTTTGGAATATCGCTATAAAAGTGGACCAGGGTTGACTCTAGAATGCGTTTGTACAATATGGGTATCAACCGAAAGGTGTTAATAAGTGTTTTAAAAGGGAGTGGGCATTAGTTCTATGGGTGGACGCCTTTTCGGGATATCGCCATAAACGTGGACCAGGGGTGACTCTAGAATGCGTTTGTACAATATGGGTATCAAATGAAAGGGTTTAATGTGTATTTTAAAAGGGCGTGGGCCTTAGTTCTATAGGTGGACGCCTTTTCGAGATATCGCCATAAAGGTGAACCAGGGGTGACTCTAGAATTTGTTTGTACGATATGGGTATCAAATGAAAGTTGTTAATGAGTATTTTAAAAGGGCATGGGCCTTAGTTCTATAGGTGGACGCCTTTTCGAGATATCGCCATAAAGGTGGACCAAGGGTGACTCTAGAATTTGTTTGTACGATATGGGTATCCAATGAAAAGTGTTAATGAGTATTTTAAAAGGGAGTGGGCCTTAGTTGTATATGTGAAGGCGTTTTCGAGATATCGACCAAAATGTGGTGATCCAGAACATCATCTGTCGGGTACTGCTAATTTATTTATATATGTAATACCACGAACAGTATTCCTTCCAAGATTCCAAGGGCTTTTGATTTCGCCCTGCAAAACTTTTTCATTTTCTTCTACTTAATATGGTAGGTGTCACACCCATTTTACCATGTTTTTTTCTAAAGTTATATTTTGCGTCAATATACTAATACAATTACCATGTTTCATCCCTTTTTTCGTATTTGGTATATAATTATGGCATTTTTTTCATTTTTCGTAATTTTCGATATTGAAAAAGTGGGCGTGGTCATAGTCAAATTTCTGCCATTTTTTACACCAATACAAAGTGAGTTCAGATAAGTACGTGAACTGAGTTTAGTAAAGATATATAGATTTTTGCTCAAGTTATCGTGTTAACGGCCGAGTGGAAGGACAGACGGTCGACTGTGTATAAAAACTGGGCGTTGCTTCAACCGACTTCGCCCTTTTTCACAGAAAACAATTATCGTCCTAGAATCTAAGCCTCTACCAAATTTCGCAAGGATTGGTTAATTCTTGTTCGACTTATGGCATTAAAAGTATCCTAGACAAATTAACTGAAAAAGGGTGGAGCCACGCCCATTTTGAAAATTTCTTTTATTTTTGTATTTTGTTGCAACATATCATTACTGGAGTTGAATGTTGACATAATTTACTTATATACTGTAAAGATATTAACTTTTGTTTTAAATTTTAATTTAAAAAAAAAATTTTTTAAAAGTGGGTGTGGTCGTTCTCCGATTTTGCTAATATTTATTAAGCACATATAGTAATAAGAGTAACGTTTCTGCCAAATTTCATCATGATAACTTCAACGACTGCCAAATTACAGCTTGCAAAACTTCTAAATTACCTTCTTTTAAAAGTGTGCGGTGCCACGCCCATTGTCCAAAATTTTACTAGTTTTCTATTCTGCGTCATAAGTTGAACTCACCAACCAAGTTTCATCGCTTAAACCGTATTTGGTAATGAATTATCGCACTTTTTCGATTTTTCGAAATTTTCGATATCGAAAAAGTGGGCGTGGTTATTGTCCGATATCGTTCATTTTAAATAGCGATCTGAGATGAGTGCCCAGGAACGTACATACCAAATTTCATCAAGATATCTCACAATTTACTCAAGTTATCGTGTTAAATGACAGACGGATGGATGGACGGACGGACGGACGGACGGACATGGCTCAATCGAATTTTTTTTCGATACTGATGATTTTGATATATGGAAGTCTATATCTATCTCGATTTCTTATACCTGTACAACCAACCGTTATCCAATCAAAGTTAATATACTCTGTGAGCTCTGCTCAACTGAGTATAAAAATGCGACAACCACTAAGAAATCATAGCTCTCTAAAATGTTTATTATATTTTTACATTCTTCGCGTTCATCTTTTTTATTCGAAATTAAATTTAGTTGGTACAAAGTATTCATGATTAATAAATAATTTTTCTTTACCGCTAATAAAGCGTCGTTCTTTGAACACCATCTGGTAGGGCATACCTTTTTAAAGGTAATTAAATATTTTTCAGACGAATCGTCACTTAACATGCCCAGCGTTTTATACTATTGCCAAAAAAAGTATATATTAATCCTAGATTATCGAAAAAAGTCGACACTTCATGAATATGTTTCGCAGCATCGTTTAAAACTAAATTTAATACGTGCGCAGCACAATGAACATAATCGGCATTTGGAGCATACTCTTTTATTAGGGTTTGTAACCCTCCATAAACACCCGACATAACATTTGCTCCATCGTAACCCTGTCCTCTACACTTATTCAAATCAATTTCACATTGTTTAATCGTATTTAAAATTTCAGTTTTAAGGCCTTCAGCACTGCAATCAGATATTGCAGTAAACCCCAAAAAGGACTCACAGATTTTTAATTCTTTAGGCTCATTATCATCATTTTCTGTAATCGATATGTATCTAAAAACTATAGAAAGTTGGTAAATTTTTGACAAGTCTTGTATTGTATCTAGAATTATTGTAAAAAATGGAGCTTTTTTAATTTCTGAGATTATATTGTTCCTAACTTCAGTACCAAGCAAACTAATAATTTGATTTGAATTGTAGGGCTTAAATAATTTTTTCGCTTTTTGGTTTTAGAAGAAGTTCCTTTAAAGTTGCATCATAATTAGATAGCAAACGTATAAATGCCATAAAATTTCCAGAATTAGAATCATGGCCCCTTAAGGGCAGATTACAAGATTCTAAAGTAATTATAACATTAATTATACGATGCAATTCTTCTCTCCAGAATGTAATTTTACAATATTTCACTTGGCAATAAAGTATCGATGGTATTTCCTTGTAACCAATTATTATAAGAAAGGGATGCATTAATATGCTGCTGTGATTTTTCATGGTCAAGTCTAGTTTGCGAAAAATTACTTCTAACCGAAACACCGTTAACCCATGCAGTAGAGTACGATTTGCTTTGACGATCTGCTAATAACCAACAAAAGTGGCAATACGGTTTGTGTAAAACATTAGAATAGCATAACCACCGTCTTGGAATTTGTATGCCTGCCTTATTGAAATATGAATAATAATAGGCCGAAAAAGATCGGTTACTTTCTGAATCTTTTGGAAACGGTGCTTGTGGTTTAAATGGACCCAATTTAAAAATTATTTTTCTTTCGCATTCAGTTGGATTTGCACCAAAATTTCCTCTATCTGATGAAACTATATTACAATCCTCAGATATCAAAGAATCGTCGATTTTGGTTTCTTCTATTTCCGGATGGATATCTGATGAAGAATGTGCTTGGGTTTCTTCTATTTCTGGATGGACATCTGATGAAGGATGCACTTCAGTTTCTTCGTTTTCTGGATGGACATCTAATGAAGGATACAATTCGGTTTTTTCGATTTCTGGATGGGCATCTGATGAAGAATGTGCTTGGGTTTCTTCTATTTCTGGATGGACATGTGATGAAGGATGCACTTCGGTTTCTTCGTTTTCTGGATGGACATCTCATGAAGGATGCACTTCGGTTTCTTCGATTTCTGCATGGGCATCTGATGAAGAATGTGCTTCAGGAGAATCTGTTAAAAAATAAAAACTAAAGTTTTCATAAATTTCAAAAATAAATGTTAAATAAATTACTCTACATAAGGTTACGAGAAGTGAGTGTAAAGACATCCGCACACACTTCGCGTGCTAGTACAAAGTCACCCATACTTAGTACAAAGTCACCCTACGCAGCCCATGCGCAGCTTTACGAAGATAATTAAAACTGCTTTACGAAGATAATTTATGAACATACACTTGAAATGGTTTATATTCAAAATCATTCGCAATCAATCACTCACCGTAAGTTGAGAAATCAAATTTAGCTTGAATTATCTTCATAAATGCAGGTTTTTACGCATTCACCATACAAAAATTTGTTTTTAAGGCAAAATCTAACCGAATATAAGATAAAACTGTAGGGATAATTCTTACCTTTGCAATCACTTACAGAAGATGTCTGAAAAAATGAAGAAATTTTGGGCACCGTTTTTATGACCTCTTCCCTTTTCTGTTTATTTTTTCTTTTCGTAGCTCCGCTGGGATAATCTCTTTTGCTCTCACTCATTGTTTTTTACAAATCTCTACTAACACTATTTAATCGCGAAAACAAATTGTTTGTATTGTATTACAATATAATGCACAATTAAATTAAACACTTCAACAAACACTGATCTCCGTATTATTTTACGGGGGCATCTCCGTTGAAGTATATGACTGAAACGGGGAAATCCCGCAGCCAACGATAATAACAGATTTAGTGTAGGGTGTTGCCAACTTTTGAACGGGTAACCAATAATTTGTTTGTTTTCAGGCTTGTCATTTCAGAAGTAAAATAAAATTGGGAAGCTTTTATTAATTTTTGCTTACGCACGTTGGGGGCCCTCGTGGTTTGGAGGCCCCGTATAATTGACACATCTGATACGGCGGTAGCTACGCCCCTGTTTAAAGCGCTCGTATATCAAGCATATTCGCCATGGAGACCTACATTACTGTAGCAGAGGCAATGACGGAATTAGAGCTAGAATATAGCCGCATGAAAGATGCACAAAAAACTAAATGCGCTCTTGCTATTCACCAAGAATCTGCGCCCGCACTTTTTCATAATAAAAATCGAACCTGTAGTGGCGAGTGGCCCCCTTTTTATTCACACAATAGACATTGGTGTTGCTCTCCCCTGCTCCCTGTTTTACGGCAGAAAATCAGTTGCAATGTCAGAAAAATGAACAAAGTAAAATCAACAAATCAAGTTTATGGTACTTTAATCGGTTGGTTGTGTTGATTCGCTCAGTTTGTTCAAATTATATCCCTTTTAAAGCCAGTGGCGTAGTGTGCCTTGGCGGGGCCCAGTATAAAAACTTATTTGGGGGCGCTCAGGAAGGGTACAGATTTCCAAAAAAAATCATAAATTTACAATAAATATTTATTCATCACACATAATAGGGGTGTCGTGTCTCCTTACCTTGAATCTAATAAAATACTGACTGAAATGTGAAAATATCTTTCATAAAAATAAAAAAATAAATGTAAGGCGCGATAACCTCCGAAGAGATCTAAGGCCGAGCTTCTCTTCCAATTTGCGTCGTGCTCCTCTTTATTTCCCTACAAATTGGCCGAACGGGGCCCACATGCTTTATGCCGACTCCAAACGGCATCTGCAAGGCAGATGAGTTTTCACTGAGAGCTTTTCATGGTAGAAATACACTCGGAGCGCTTGCCAGACACTGCCGAGGGGCGACCCCGCTTAGAAAAATTTTCTTCTAATTGAAAAACCTTATTTCTAAAATTTTGATGTTGATTTGCCCGGGATGTGAACCCAGGGCATACGGTGTGATAGGCGGAGCACGCTACCATCACACCACGGTAATTTTTCAAAATCGTTTATTTTTATTAAAATCGAGTGCAAAATAACCAAGTTAGTTATAGCTTTACAAAGTTTACTTTTACTGGTTTTCTATCCTTTTCTGGAAAAACGGATTGTGATGTCACGATCACATATCCTCCTACAAAACAATTGAAAAGTGAACAAGATTTATACGGATTTATATGCTAGTGGCGTCGTCACTCTAGTAATAGCATTGTCTTTCTAACAGTGATTTAAAACGTCCATATCTTCGTTACCTTTAAAGATATTAAAAAAAAATACTCTCTCATTTTAGTTATGCAAAATAGCTTTAAATTTTGGTAATAAAAAAAAGTAGACATCTAGCCGATTATAAATATGTATCACTATTTAACAAAAACATAAGAAACAATTCAAATTAAATGTTCACTCTCCTTGCCTTAATTGAGTGAATTTTTCGGATTTCTGATTTTAAGCACGTTCTAAGAGTCTTTAATTGGTCATAAAGGTTAACTGAGATGTCATTACTGTATCTAGCAGACAGTTTTCCGGAAGCGTTTAATAACTCTTCATTTGCCGTTGTAATATTTCGAACATACTACTCTGGTTGCGAAGGTTATGAAATTTTTGTTTAGTTTGTGATATTAATATATCTAAACAACAATAGTAAACATTGACTTTGAAATAAGATTCCGGGTCTGAAATTCTCTCATCTTGTGACAACTCATCAAAAAACCGCTTCGTTATTTTTCTTCTTTTATTTATAAAAACAGTTGACACATTCCACTCTTTTGCTAAATCTTTAGCCTCCTTAAGTAAAGTTTTGAAAGAATTTTCATCCCTTAAATCGCACAGTCTATTCAAAAGATTACTTAATAGAATACTAGTTTTTTGTAAGTCATTATTTTCATGATGTAGAGCTTTAGAAACAGGGTTAATGATTTCACAGGGCCGCCGAGAGAAAATCCGGGCCCGCAGGTAAAAAAAATACGGGGCCCCATACTAAAATGAACAAATTTTCAAAATCAAAATTACCACCTTTTAAATATTTATATGCATTTGTATATACATGCATGTTTAAGCGTATACATGCATACATGTATATTAACCTGGTTCCTTTTGTATGGACGAAAGTTAACCGAGATCGCACCATAGGACTTTGGCTCAGGAAAAATAAGTTCCACTAGGCATACCCAAAAAAATAATTTTCGAGCCTGCGAAAAAAAAATGGCGAAAGGGTAAAGTTTCCGACCAAAACACTCCCCAAAACCCAAAAAGTATTTTTTTTTTTTTTAAAAACTGTTGTAAAAACGTTGGGGATAACAGTTTTTTACAAAAAAAAAATATTTTTGGGTTTTGGGGAGCGTGTTGGTCGAAAAATTGACCCTTTCGCCATTTTTTTTTTCGCAAGCTCGAAAATTATTTTTTTGGGTATGCGTAGTAGAACTTTTTTCCTGAGCCCAAATCCTATCAAAAAATTGATGGTGCAGTCTCGGTTAATAAATCGACCCAGTCTAATATATATCGCTGTATAGGAATTTGCATCATTCCGAATTTTTCTGCTGCAACAGAAAACGAATTCAACTTTATGCTACAAAGCGGACGCCAAAAACTAGCAACACCTTATGCGGGGTGCAGACCCGTTATGAGATTTATAAAATTTGTTGAAATTTAACATGATTGCTATCTACGAAAGGTGATTAAAGGAGTGGTTTGTTTATTGTCTGTACGCAAAAAGCTTCGATAGCTTTTTGAGATTCCCGGGCCCCTCCAAGCCGGCCCCTGGGTAAATGACCCAGCCCTCCCTCTCATCGGGCCTGTGATTTCAAATAGTAAAGAAAACAAGTAAAGAAGGCTAAGTTCGGGTGTAACCGAACATTACATACTCAGTTGAGAGCTGTGGAGACAAAGTAAGGGAAAATCACCAGGTTGTAAAAAGAACCTAGGGTAACCCTGGAATGTGTTTGTATGGCATGTGTATCAAATGGAAGGTATTAAAGAGTATTTTAAGAGGAATTGGGCCATAGTTCTATAGTTGGACGCCATTTAGGGATATCGCCATAAACGTGGACCAGGCCTGACTCTAGAATTTGTTTGTACGATATGGGTATCAAATGAAATGTATTAATGATAATTTTAAAAGGGAGTGGGCCTAAGTTCTATAGGTAGACGCCTTTTCGAGATATCGCCATAAAGGTGGACCAGGGGTGACTCTAGAATTTATTTTGTACGATATGGGTATCAAATGAAAGGTATTAATGTGTATTTTAAAAGGGCGTGGGCCTAAGTTCTATAGATGGACGCCTTTTCGAGATATCGCCATAAGGATGGACCAGGGGTGACTCTAGAATTTGTTTGCACGATATGAGTATCAAATGAAAGGTGTTAATGAGTATTTTAAGAGGGCGTGGGCCTTAGTTCTATATGTGGACGCCTTTTCGAGATATCGCCATAAAGGTGAACCAGGGGTGACTCTAGAATTTGTTTGTACTATATGGGTATCAAATGAAAGGTGTTAATGAGTATTTTAAAAGGGAGTGGGCTTTAGTTCTATAGGTGGACGCCTTTTCGGAATATCGCTATAAAAGTTGACCAGGGTTGACTCTAGAATGCGTTTGTACAATATGGGTATCAACCGAAAGGTGTTAATAAGTGTTTTAAAAGGGAGTGGGCATTAGTTCTATGGGTGGACGCCTTTTCGGGATATCGCCATAAACGTGGACCAGGGGTGACTCTAGAATTTGTTTGTACGATATGGGTATCAAATGAAAGTTGTTAATGAGTATTTTAAAAGGGCATAGGCCTTAGTTCTATAGGTGGACGCCTTTTCGAGATATAACCATAAAGGTGGACCAGGGGTGACTCTAGAATTTGTTTGTACGATATGGGTATCCAATGAAAGGTGTTAATGAGTATTTTAAAAGGGAGTGGGCCTTAGTTGTATATGTGAAGGCGTTTTCGAGATATCGACCAAAATGTGGACCAGGGTGATCCAGAAAATCATCTGTCGGGTACCGCTAATTTATTTATATATGTAATACCACGAACAGTATTCCTTCCAAGATTCCAAGGGCTTTTGATTTCGCCCTGCAAAACTTTTTCATTTTCTTCTACTTAATATGGTAGGTGTCACACCCATTTTACCAAGTTTTTTTCTAAAGTTATATTTTGCGTCAATATACTAATACAATTACCATGTTTCGCTCCCTTTTTCGTATTTGGTATATAATTATGGCATTTTTTTCATTTTTCGTAATTTTCGATATTGAAAAAGTGGGCGTGGTCATAGTCAGATTTCGGCCATTTTTTACACAAATACAAAGTGAGTTCAGATAAGTACGTGAACTGAGTTTAGTAAAGATATATCGATTTTTGCTCAAGTTATCGTGTTAACGGACGAGCGGAAGGACAGACGGTCGAATGTGTATAAAAACTGGGCATGGCTTCAACCGATTTCGCCCTTTTTCACAGAAAACAGTTATCGTCCTAGAATCTAAGCCTCTACCAAATTTCGCAAGGATTGGTAAATTTTTGTTCGACTTATGGCATTAAAAGTATCCTAGACAAATTAAATGAAAAAGGGCGGATCCACGCCCATTTTGAAATTTTCTTTTATTTTTGTATTTTGTTGCAACATATCATTACTGGAGTTGAATTTTGACATAATTTACTTATATACTGTAAAGATATTAACTATTTTTTTTAAATTTTAATTTAAAAATTTTTTTTTAAAAAGTGGGCGTGGTCGTAACGTTCCTGCCAAATTTCATCACGATATCTTCAACGACTGCCAAATTACAGCTTGCAAAACTTCTAAATTACCTTCTTTTAAAAGTGTGCGGTGCCACGCCCATTGTCCAAAATTTTACTAGTTTTCTATTCTGCGTCATAAGTTCAACTCACCTACCAAGTTTCATCGCTTAATCCGTATTTGGTAATGAATTATCGCACTTTTTCGATTTTTCGAAATTTTCGATATCGAAAAAGTGGGCGTGGTTATAGTCCGATATCGTTCATTTTAAATAGCGATCTGAGATGAGTGCCCAGGAACGTACATACCAAATTTCATCAAGATATCTCAAAAGTTACTCAACTTTATACCTGTACAACCAACCGTTATCCAATCAAAGTTAATAAAAATGTCTCGTGTGTATCTTGCCTAAGTTTAGCTTCTTACGAGGTCCAACATTTTTAATTAATAATGATAAATAACACGGGAAGCAACTAAGCTTAGGGTGACTTTTGAGTCGTTTTGGCACTTGCGTTGCGTCTACATCTGACTTTGAACACACGCGCTTTAATTGCTTCAATCTATAAGCAACGCACCGCCAACGTCAAAGCAAAACACAAATAATTAAAAACTTAGGGTTCTTCTTGAAGTTTCTTGGATTTCTTGAAAAATATAAGAATTTCTATCGCCGTTCAACTAAATAAAAAACATAATTTTGTATTCATGTCGATTTCGTGATCGATCAGGAGAGACGGTGGAACATATCGTCCTGGAAGGCGACGCAATATGATGAGGGCACAATAGATCAACGGTCGCAGTGCAATCCCTAATAATATTTCTATCTATCTTCGTGATATAAAACTAGTCGTATTTAATTTTTCCTCATGTGACAGGGGAACTTTCAACGTCCGTTATTTTAAAGTAACCCTTATTTGACGAATCACTGAACGATTTATTTCAAATAAAGTGTTTGTTATCGTTCACCGAAGATGGTGAAAACGGCCCCTGGAATTGTTATCTTATATAGCCAAAGAAAGTTATGCATAAGCAAAATTTAGTCAGCACAAAACGAATAGTTAAAGAAAATTTAAAATATAATGCATATGTATAAAATGCATGCAATTTATGAAATCATTTTTATGATATAAAATTAGTTAGACATATCAGATTTGTCAATATTATTTAGTCCTGCTATTTTTAATACATTTATAATATTTAATAAGAACATTTAAGTGGTAAGAAACATGATTAATGCTTACATTAATATGTGTTTCATTTATTTTCATTGATGAATACGTTCGTAAAAATAAAAAGCACAATTTTTATAAAGTGCATGTGAAGCTCCATAGATTAAATGAGTAATAGAAGGAACATTGGTTTATATATTACATTTTTAAAATGAAAATCTCCTGCTAAAAAAGTAATAGAATGAACATTGGTTTGTATATTACATTTTTAAAATGAAAATCTCCTGCTAAAAAAGGAGAAAAACCTAACTACATTTTTTTCATTTTCGTACTTAACTACACTCCCTTTTGTGATTCAGGATTTCGGGCAAATTTTGAAAAAACTCCGAACATCAATTCCTTCATTATTTGACATTGGACTGCCTAGTCCACTGCCTTCCACTCTATTCGCAACATAAACTCTGTTTAAGCTGCCAAACTATATAGTAAGCAATGCTTCCTATCTTCCTAATGTGCAAATTTTCTGTCAATCATTATTTGCTGAAACGGTGCAAATTAGGGCGGGTCGATTTAAAAATCGCTCTTTGCTCTATGAAAATCGTATTCTAGGGATCAAAATAAGAAACTTTGCAGAAGGAGCCCTACCTTTAAACGAATTCTGATGTCCCCCCCCACCCCCCCCCCCCTCAAGGTAGGGGAAAATTTTGAAAAATCCCACTTTGACCCATTTAGAGTGCTCCACTCGAGTCCAAATGTATGACCGACCCCCACTAACTTTTTAGGCCCGACCCACCGATGCCAGTGACACACCCCCTGGAACCCCCCTGGGGGTTCACCATACAAACATTTCAAATTATTTTATTGCAAATTTTTTTATTTGTTTATACGTAATAATAAAATGTTACGTGGTGCACCTCTTTTCAGTTGGTATGGATATGTTTGTGCTGATTTTTTCATGTAAAGTGCAAAACCGGCGATTTTTTGAAATGTTTGTATGGTGAACCCCGAGGGGGGTTCCAGGTGGGTGCCACTGGCATCGGTGGGTCGGGCCTAAAAAGTTAGTGGGGGTCGGTCATACATTTGGACTCGAGTGGAGCACTCTAAATGGGTCAAAGTGGGATTTTTCAAAATTTGCCCCCACCTGTGGGGGACCATCAGAATTCGTTTTAGAGGTATAGTGCCTTCGGCAAAGTTTCTTATTTTGGTCCCTAGAATATGATTTTCACAGAGCAATGGGCGATTTTTTTGCCTCCTCACAAATCGACCCGACCTAGTGCAAATGTATGTTCTGCGCATGCGCGGGCTTTGTTAGTGTTAGTGAATTGTAGCAGCGTGTGTAAAAAAAGTATTAAAGGGGTAACAACGGGTCACTATCCCCTTCACCCAACTTCTGCATACTAATTGTTATAAAATCTCAGTTTAGTCGATTAAACAACGAAAAGGCAACCAAATACAATACAAGGCTTGATGTATTTATTATTTAAACATGGGCTGCAGCCATACAAAGTACATTATTTACATAAATAGTAAAAAAAAAAAACAAGGCGAAGAATTCATATTTTTGAAATGAAAAAAATTTAAATGTACATATACAAAAAAAAAATAGTTATACATACATCCCACCCAGCATTTCTTTAAACGTTTTTAAAAATAATTTAAAGTGAATTAGCTTGAATAAACGATATATAAACTTTTACAAAATTTTACTTATTTTGAGTTTTTTAATGAAGTAAACAAAATATGAGTACTGGGCTGGCTGCTATTGGGGTTGAAATAATACCAATTTTCTAAATTTTTTTCTAACATTCTCTTTTTCGTCCGTCCTTTTTTTTGTTTGAAAAAACAAACGAATATCCAAACAAAAACTTATTACTTCCTTACACAGCTGTGTTCGGTGATTATTAAAGGTGTCATTGCTAAATAAATTTTCGATGGCCCATGATCGTCCATGATACTATTGGAGAATACATCACTTCCATTTTGAGAAGTTTATTTATTAAACTTAATTTTGCATTTCCAATTGGGCAGGCCTTGAGAACTTGTCTTAAAGCTTTCTCTGACACTCTACAAATATTACATACGTCCACAGATGGTGCGACTAACGGACCTTTATTTTTGTACGCTGAAAGTAAAAACCATTTCTTCACCTATCAATTGCCCTTGACATGCGGAATATTTTACCTTCCAAGCAACATAGCCAGCAATATAACGAACAACATTGTCCACATATACAATCCCCACATCGTATTAACATAAACATTTGCTAACTCGAAATCTATTACCTCGCTATTTTTTTTTAAGGATACTAGTAGACGCTGATGATGCCTCTAAAATGGATTCGCCGTCGAAGGTACAATTCCCACTTTCATTCGCACTTAACTCGTGCCTTACTAAGAGTCGTCTATATGCACTTTTAAATTGAACTGCGTTGGGATTGTTGTTGAAACCCCCTTTTGCCCTAACTGAACCAAAAAAGGTTTCCAGTAAGTCTTGTGAAAGCTTATATGTTAAGAGGTATGTCATGCCAAAATTTTTAACTTCTCAAATAGTGGAAAGATATTTCTTAAAGCAACGTTCATACCAACAAATCCTGTTTCCGGCCAGATTGAACCAGAAGGGTGCCATGCATCTCGCAATGAAGAGATATATTCCTCGAATCCCTGCGCGTGCGTCTTTAAATTGCAATATGATTTGAAAATTTTATAATACTAATGGAAAACAAAAGCTTACTTTTTCATTCATAATGTACAATATTGATAGAAGCAAGACTGCTTATTGGAATATACATAGATTTTACAAAAATTTAACGACATCCTTGAGATTTTGTCACCTTCTCTCGTTGTATATCTGTACTGTAATGTTTGACAGGCTGCACAGTTCAGTAGTATATATATATAGAAGTATTACATATATGTATTGTCTATATAGATAGCTTCCCAATAAACATTTTTGTTGTAAATTGGTTTGAGGTCAAATGGAAATCCAACTTGTTCTCCAAATTCCAATGTTTTTTATCCACTGTACCTCCATTGGAGAACCAACCCATTCTCAAACAAAACGGCACATTTTTTATACGTAAATAATCTTAGTTCTCCACTTGAGAAGTTCTTCGATATAAATTTGAACTCCAACATCAATCTCCAATTGGATTCAAATGAAAAAGAAAACTCTTCTAGAATTAAATTTCCCATCCCAATTGAATAAAAATAACAGCGTTGTATATTAAATTGGTTTCAGTTTAATAAAATAAACATAAATTAAAATAAGTAGTAATTCATTTTACATTTTTTTAAATAAATTAAAAGTATTTAAAAATTTTAAGTAATTGTAATTCATTAATTCGATTCTTACAAAATCTTAAAAATTGTTTGCACCAAAGCTGAGATATTTTTTTTTCGCGCTCAAAGCATCGAGAAACAGAAAAATGTTAAACATGTGGGGGGTCAACCGGAGAAATTCTGAGATAATTGAGGTTATGTACGCGAAAAACGGATTTCCTCCACTTTTGAGATCTTGTACAGGGTACAAAAATTTTTGGTGATTTCTTTCTCCAATCATATCATTTATTACTACTCTTAGCCTTCAATTCAAGAAGTTACGATCTTAATTATGAACTCTTTTCGCAAAGTTACAGCTATTTTAAGTTATGTATCAAATTTCAATGCACTTTTCATAATTTAAAATAGCCATAACTTTACGAAAAGAATTCGTAGTTAAGATCGTAACATCTTGAATTGAAGGCTAAGAGTAGTACTAAATGATATGATTGGAGAAAGAAATCACCAAAAATTTTTGTACCCTGTACAAAATCTCAAAAGTGGAGGAAATCCGTTTTTCGCGTACATAACCTCAATTATCTCAGAATTTCTCCGGTTGACCCCACACTTTCTTTTACATTTTTCTGTTTCTCGATGCTTTGAGCATGAAAAAAAAATATCTCAGCTTTGGTGCAAACAATTTTTAAAATTTTGTAAGAATCTAGTTAATGAATTACAATTACTTAAAATGTTTAATGATTATTATAGAATCATTAAATTAATGCAATAAATTAATAATTTTTTATTTAAATTCAGTAGCATTCTCCTTCTTGCTGTATTGCATTTTTTTCACCAGGCGGTTGTTGGCTTGATGAAAGAAGGACATATTAGTCCTTTCAAAGTCCTCATCGGAAGAGTTGGCAAATTTTTGATTGTAAGCCTCTGAAATAAAAAAGATTTGAATTATAAATTAAAATAATAATGGACATGTAATAGTTACTTTTCAGCGCTCCCGTTGTACTGAGCACTCTAATAGATTTCTTGTTGGACGTGCCCTTCCAAGTGAAGTGCCTGGCAGCTTCATCGCTCATCACTTTTCGCCACACCATTTTTAAGAAGCGTATGGAATTGCCACAAACTATAGTTTGAAGCTCAACAACCTAGAGAAAAAAGAGAGTACGAAGTATACAGTTGAATAGAATATATAAATAAAATAGTTTATAAAGCTCTTATAGTAGAATTCTTTTTATGGAAATGCCGTTTTAAAAAGCTTTATATGAATCAATGTACATATCGTCGCTCTCTAGCCAGAAACATGAATGTGCATTTTTTGTAAATCGAGTTAATGGGTTCACCTGTTAACAAGCGAGCAACGATACATACATGTTGGTATATAGTTTACGTTATATACTATACGTTATTTTATATATATATATATATATATCGTTAGCTTAATGTGAAAATGTGCTAAGTCAACTTTTACGAATTTTACAGGAATGGTTGGGTTAAGTTACACCAGTGACTTTAGGGACCCTCCCATCATATACCAGCAGGCGCAAATTGCTTGGTCTTCAGGCTTTGCATGACAGATCAATTTGAATCTCACTCATGCTTGCCTATAATGTAATAAACGTTATGCTTCATTGACAGCCGAGGCTCTGGCGACCCCAAGTCTTCATGGAACTAGTCGGTGGGCAGGACGGGATGGCCTAGAAGGTTTAATGTGGTCATATAAATCGCTCCCGAGATAGTCGGCCTAGTGCTTTAATAGTGCTTTGTTACCGGAACGTACCGGATCTATATGCGGCAAAGGACCATCAACAGCGGCACAAAGCCTTCGGGGAGTGTCTTTATCGTTAATACAACAACAACAAAGCATATACTTTAAGACTGAATGAATAAAATAAGTAAATAAAATGCGTGCACAAAGAAATGAATAGTAATTTAGATTGACATTATTGACTGGTTGGCTTAGCACATTTGTTTTAACAGCGGCCGACTTAGCACATTTACACATCATTGCAAACAGCACGTAAAAATTAAAATATTTTTTTCTTGTGATCGATGTATTGTGAATTCAGTTTTGAAACTGCATCAAAATACAATTAAAAAAAAAAAAGTGACTTAGCACATTTTCACATTAAGCTAACGATATATATATATATATATATATATATATATTAGGGTGGCTTTTAAAAAGGATGTTTTCGAATTTCTTTGCTTCCAGGGGCTCAAACTGTCCAAAAAAAAATCCATGAAAATTTGAGCTCTTAATAATTAGTTAATTAATTTTTCACTGAGTTATAAGATTTTAAAGAAAAACAAAAAAATCCATGTGATTTTCATACAAAATTTAAGTTGGCGTGCGGACTATCTAAACGTTAATACATATTAAGAGCTCAAACTTTAAGGGAATTTGTTTATATTTTTTTGGAACCGTTTGAGCACCTGGGAGCAAAGTCATTCGAAAACATCACAGTTAAGGGCCACCCTAATATATATACTATATAAACCATAGCCGAAATCAGATAATTTTTACGAACTCACTAGGTCATTAAACTTGCTTTCAGATGACTGTATGCGTGATTCAAACTCCATGAAATGCTCAACTGTCTTAAATGGCTCCTTAGGAAGTATGGCTTTGGTTGCGGCACTTTTTCTCGTTGCGTTGCTTTTTGTTTCCTCCAGGACTCGTTTTAAAAGTTTTTGGGTTATTTTGTGTTCTGTAAATAAAATAATATTAGTTAATTTATAAAGCTTTCTTTCACACCTATGTACTAGTTTTAATTTTTTATTTACTATACATGATTTTATTATTTATTAACCTTCTAAAATATTGTTTTTCATATTTTGCATCGACGTTTTTAAATCATTTTTAAATTCTTCCAAATCTAGAAAGCGATATAACAATTTGTTAGGAAAAACACTTTTTTTTTTAAGAATTACCATACATACCTTGTTTCGTTAAAAGTTCTTCTTCTGTAGTGTTCGAAAATGATTTATTTAAGTCCATATTGAAATTCTATAAATGCATAAGTGGAATAAATAAAAATTTATTCGATTCATAGCTTTCAAACATAACAATTTTACTTTCTATTTGATCTAAGGGATGTTTGAAATGTGAGTTGGAAAGTTTTAAGGTTTCGCTATATTTTATATTAAAATTTGATGATATAATGGGTGTTTTGAAGAAGTCTTTCAAATCCAAGACTTCCCTCCCTGAAACTGCGTTTTGGAAAATGCTTACAATTTGATATATTCTATCTCTCATGCAGTAAAAATTGTCAGGCCTTTTTGTGGAGAAGAAATATGATTTCGTGGTAATAGATTTTATTGGCCCACTATTCAATTTTCGTTTATAAATTTTATTGCAAGAGGGATTAGACAATCTTACACTTTCTTCTATAATTCTGTTGTAAATTTGCGCTGCAATTTGGTTTTTCTTTTTACATTTCCTTTTAATTTTATACAAAAGTTCTCAAATTTGAAAGCGCTTATTGATTCCAAAGAGCCGTAATGCAGTACACCACTTGCTAAATGTGTGAGGCAGTGAAAGTTGAAGGTTAACAATTTTTTGTCGTAAAGACGTCCAACGTTTTTTACGAATTCAGTTGAAAGTAAGTTAGCACATTCATTTTTTTCTATACACAACTTTGAATCTAATAGAATCCTAACTCCTAAACTTAGTAACAAAAAGTGAGTATAGCGTTCATCATCTAAAATGTCAGCCAGTACAAAAATACCTGTGTATAAAAGAAATGGCCTTAATTCGGTGGCCTTAAATCTATCTATTTTATTTAAGCTTCGGGGACGCCTTGCGAATTCTTTGGGCATTTGGTTGCTCAAATATATAAGTTTTTTATCCAATAATTTTATTGTTGATGTTGATAAGGAATATATTTGTCTTTTTTCCCTAATCAAAGCTATAACCATTGTTTTCATGACCCCCAGGCAGACAACATGCATATAATCATTTGGAAATGATTTGACAATGTCTATCGGCAATTTTTCTATAACCATTGGCTGATCTATATTATGATGGTCGGTATCTCTTCTCGATCGAAAGTTTGCATCAGTTCGAGGATCGTGAGCTTCATTTTCAAAAATAACTCTGTGATCTACCCAGTCCCCTTTTTGGGTACATTTCAAACAACTAAAGTATCCTGAATGCCCTTTTATGCCAAGAATATACGCTCTTGCTGGTGCATCGCATATAAATGCTCGACATTTGACGGAAAATATTTTAGTTTGGAAATTCAACCCTGTTTCCATTAATTCACATAAATCTTCTATGAACTTTTCTAAATACGTATTGGGACACTCTGGTTTAGTTTCTCCACAAAAAGCACCTGCAACCATAACATCTGGCGTCCCATTGACATTTATCAAAATGGGCCAAGTTTGCAAACCCGAACTTTCGGATAACGGGAGACCATCAACATTTATATTCAGGCTGAGCTCACCAGAATATGAAGAATATTTTACCAAAAAATCAGTTAATGTCTCCTTAAGCCCGTAATGTACATATTCTCCCGAACCCATTTTTTCTACGGGAGCAAATTTTGGAGTCGATTTCAGAGTTCTCACATCTTTTGGAAGCCCACATATGCGCTTACCCAATATATTTAAAAGGCTATTGGCAGCTTCATTTGTAATATTAAATTCTACTGCCCAACTAGCTAACTCATCATTTAAGTTGGGCAAATTATCAGCAATCTCTTCTCAATCGCTTTCGGAGGAAGTTTCTTCACTTGAAAAGTTTTCCAAAAGAGTATTGCATCCAGCAGTTGATGTGGAAGGCTCCATTGGCAAATTTTCAACTGTTGGCGAGCGCTTCGACAGCAAAGCCACCACCTGCCTTACCTCACTTCTAACTTTCTTACTTCTATGCATTTTATTTGTTGCACATATGTATATTACATTAATTTAACACTTACAATATTAAAATTGGCTACTTCTCCGAAATATATAAACTAATTTGCTTTTTTCACTACTTTGAGTTTCCTGCTATCCAATCTTTTGACAGATGATTTGCCAGCATTGCCACAAACATAAATGAAAAAACGTGTTACCATCTGAAAAAATTTTTAGTAATACCTCAAATTGACCTCCAAAAGCACTCAATTTGAAAACTAACTTTGGAAAAACCATTTGATCTCCAATTGTTGTAAAAGTTGGATTTCCATTTGAGAACTACATATTTCTCAAAGGTTGGAAAAAATTTGTACTTGTGCATATTAGGTTGTAAGTGTCGGTTTTAATGGCTGTGTAGGCATGTATGCATCTGTGAATAACGTTTAGTGGCAAGAATGTATTGGTAATTCCTTCGGGTGTTGTGTGAAAAGCGGGCGAGGGAAACCTGCCGTTCTACTTCGGGGATGGCTGTGCTTAATAGCCGAAATAAAATATAAATTATTGCTTGAAGTGTCCAAGACCGAAAAGGAGGTCTTACTCATAACTAGTGCGTGAAAAAAATAATACAAATTTTTTTATAAAGTGCACTTGTGAAAATAGTTGAATTTTTTGTACTTAAAGTGACCGCAAGTTTACGGAACCGGCCACCGGTACATACCGGATCTGCAACAAGCTCAAATTTCAATCAGTTTCTTCAACCCTTCTGTAATTTTATACTTGTGTTGCCCCCAGCGGGTTAGGGGATCAGAATATACCCGCGGTAGGTATGCCTGTCGTAAGAGGCGACTAAAATACCAGATTCAAGGGGCTGTGTAGCGCAACCTTTCAGGTTGCCAGCGCAATATATAGCTTCTCCAAACCCAATTGTCAACCTCACCTATCCGCGGCCAATCCTGTTTCACTAACAGACGAGGCTCTGGCGACCCCAAGCTCCTCATGGAACTTGGGGGTGGGGAGGGAGGGAATGGCCACATAATCGTTCCCGAGATGGCCGGGCTAGCCCCTTAATGGTGCTGTGGTACCGGAGCGTGCCGGATCTGTATCCGGCAAAGGACCATCACATCGATAACACTCCCCAAAGCCTTCGGGGAGCAGCCTTTTCGCTACAACAACAACAACCTGCATCAAACTTTAAGGTAAGTAAAAAGTACAGTTTGTTTAAATAAAATTAAATATAAAATATAAAAATTTTATAAAACCTAAAATTTAATTACATCTAAAATTTGATCAAATATAAAATTTAATTATACCTAAAATTTTATAAAACCTAAAATTTAATAAAATCAACAATTAAATTATCCTAAAATTTAATAAAATTATAAAGTTAAATAAAATCTAAAACTTAATTAAACCTGAACTTTTTTATAAAGTCTAAAATTTATAAAAATCATAAAACTTAATAGAACCCAAAAGTTAATAAAATCTAAAATTAAATTAAATCTAAAATTTACTTAAACTTAAAATTTTAATAAAACCGAAAATTCAGTAAAATCTAAAATCTAATAAAAGCTAAAATTAAATAAAACCTAACATTAAATAAAATAAAAAAAAATTTAATAAAATTCTAAATTTAATAAAAGTCAAAATAAAGAAATCCTAAAATTAAATTAAACTTACAATTAAATTAAACCTTAAATTTAATAGAACCTAAAATTAAATTAAATCGAAAATTTACTAAAAACCAAGAATTCAGTAAATCCAAAAATTTAATCAAATCTAAAATTAAAATAAACATAAAATTTAATAAAACCTACAATTAAATGAATCCTAAAATTTAATAAAATCTATAATTTAATCAAATCCAAAACCTATAAAATCTAAAGTTTTATAGATCCTAAAATTGAATAAATTCTAAAAGTTTATAAAATCTAAAAAAATTAAGTAGAAACTAAATTAAATAAAATCTACAATTTAATAAAATCTAAAAATGTAATAAAACTTAAAATTAAATAAAACCTAAAATCAAAGAAAATATTAAACAAATAAAAAAAAAAAAATAAAACAAATAAAACCTTAAATAAATCAAGCGTTATAAAAATACTACTATCTGATAAAATAAATTAAACCAAAATCAATTTAAGAAAAAAATAGTATTGTTCATTTTCTAAATAAATTAAATGTATAACAACTGTAAGGTTTTGTTATATTTCTATCACAGTTCCCCACCCGGCGGGGTCATCCCTGGACCGCATCCACCCAAGAAGTTTGAAGTTAATTTAATTGCATGGAAGCCGACGGGAAACCCACATAGAGGAAAAAACTTAGATATTAAACACACAAAAAAACAAGTAAGGAAGGCTAAGTTCGGGTGTAACCGAACATTACATACTCAGTTGAGAGCTGTGGAGACAAAGTAAGGGAAATCACCATGTTGTAAAAGGAACCTAGGGTAACCCTGGAATGTGTATTTTAAGAGGAAGTGGGCCATAGATCTATAGATGGACGCCATTTAGGGAAATCGCCATAAAGGTGGACCAGGCCTGACTCGAGAATTTGTTTGTACGATATGGGTATCAAATGAAATGTGTTAATGATAATTTTAAAAGGGAGTGGGCCTAAGTTCTATAGGTGGTCTTTTCGAGATATCGCCATAAAGGTGGACCAGGGGTGACTCTAGAATTTATTTTGTACGATATGGTTATCAAATAAAAGGTATTAATGATTATTTTAAAAGAGCGTGGGCCTAAGTTCTATAGATGGACGCCTTTTCGAGATATCGCCATAAAGATGGACCAGGAGTGACTCTAGAATTTGTTTGTACGATATGAGTATCAAATGAAAGGTGTTAATGAGTATTTTAAGAGGGCGTGGGCCTTAGTTCTATATGTGGACGCCTTTTCGAGATATCGCCATAAACGTGGACCAGGGGTGACTCTAGAATTTGTTTGTACTATATGGGTATCAGATGAAAGGTGTTAATGAGTATTTTAAAAGGGAGCGTGCCTTAGTTCTATAGGTGGACGCCTCTTCGGAATATCGTTATAAAAGTGGACCTGGGTTGACTCTAGAATGCGTTTGTACAATATGGGTGTCAAACGAAAAGTGTAATAAGTGTTTTAAAAGGGAGTGGGCCTTTGTTCTATGGGTGGACGCCTTTTCGGGATATCGCCATAAAGGTGGACCAGGGGTGACTCTAGAATGCGTTTGTACAATATGGGTATCAAATGAAAGGGTTTAATGAGTATTTTAAAAGGGTGTGGGCCTTAGTTCTATAGGTGGACGCCTTTTCGAGATATCGCCATAAAGGTGGACCAGGGGTGACTCTAGAATTTGTTTGTACGATATGGGTATCAAATGAAAGGGTTTAATGAGTATTTTAAAAGGGTTTAGGCCTTAGTTCTATAGGTGGACGCCTTTTCGAAATATCGCCATAAAGGTGGACCAGGAGTGACTCTAGAATTTGTTTGTACGATATGGGTATCAAATGAAAGGTGTTAATGAGTATTTTAAAAGGGAGTGGGCCTTAGTTCTATAGGTGGATGCATTTTCGAGATATCGCCATAAAGGTGGGCCAGGGGTGACTCTAGAACTTTTGTGTACGATATGGGTATCAAATGAAAGGTGTTAATGAGTATTTTAAAAGGGTGTGGGCCTTAGTTCTATAGGTGGACGCCTTTTCGAGATTTCGCCATAAAGGTGGACTAGGGGTGACCCTAGAATTTGTTTGTACGATATGGGTATCAAATGAAAGGTGTTAATGAGTATTTTAAAAGGGCGTAGGCCTTAGTTCTATAGGTAGATGCCTTTTCGAGATATCGACATAAAGGTGGACCAGAGGTGACTCTAGAATTTGTTTATACGATGTGGGTATCAAATGAAATGTGTTAATGAGTATTTTAAAAGGGATTGGGCCTTAGTTCTATAGGTGGAAGCCTTTTCGAGATATCGCCATAAAGGTGGGCCAGGGGTGACTCTAGAATTTGTTTGTACGATATGGGTATCAAACGAAAGGTGTTAATGAGTATTTTAAAAGGGCGTGGGCCTTAGTTCTATAGGTGGACGCCTTTTCGAGATATCGACATAAAGGTGGACCAGGGGTAACTCTAGAATTTGTTTGTACGATATGGGTATCAAATGAAAGGTGTTAATGAGTATTTTAAAAAGGAGTGGGCTTTAGTTCTATATGTGAACGCCTTTTCGAGATATCACCATAAACGTGGACCAGGGGTGACTCTAGAATGTGTTTGTACGATACGGGTATCAAATTAAAGGTATTAATGAGGGTTTTAAAAGGGAGTGGCCCTTAGTTGTATATGTGAAGGCGTTTTCGAGATATCTACCAAAATGTGGACCAGGGTGATCCAGAACATCATCTGTCGGGTACCGCTAGTTTATTTATATATGTAATACCACGTACAGTATTCCTTCCAAGATTCCAAGGGCTTTTGATTTCGCCCTGCAAAACTTTTTCATTTTCTTCTACTTAATATGGTAGGTGTCACACCCATTTTACCAAGTTTTTTTCTAAAGTTATATATTGCGTCAATAGACCAATACAATTACCATGTTTCATCCATTTTTTCGTATTTGCTATATAATTATGGCATTTTTTTCATTTTCGTAATTTTCGATATCGAAAAAGTGGGCGTGGTCATAGTCGGATTTCGGCCATTTTTTATACCAATACAAAGTGAGTTCAGATAAGTACGTGAACTGAGTTTAGTAAAGATATATCGATTTTTGCTCAGGTTATCGTGTTAACGGCCGAGCGGAAGGACAGATGGTCGACTGTGTATAAAAACTGAGCGTGGCTTCAACCGATTTCGCCCTTTTTTACAGAACACAGTTATCGTCCTAGAAGCTAAGCCTCTACCAAATTTCACAAGGATTGGTTAATTTTTGTTCGACTTATGGCATTAAAAGCATCCTAGACAAATTAAATGAAAAAGGGCGGAGCCACGCCCATTTTAAAATTTTCTTTTATTTTTGTATTTTGTTGCACCATATCATTACTGGAGTTGAATGTTGGCATAATTTACTTATATGCTGTAAAGATATTAACTTTTCTTTTAAAATTTGAATTAAAAAAAAATTTTTTTAAAAAGTGGGCGTGGTCGTTCTCCGATTTTGCTAATTTTTATTAAACAGACATAAAGTAATAAGAGTAACGTTCTTGCCAAATTTCATCATGATATCTTCAACGACTGCCAAATTACAGCTTGCAAAACTTCTAAATTACCTTCATTTAAAAGTGGGCGGTGCCACGCCCATTGTCCAAAATTTTACTAGTTTTCTATTCTGCGTCATAAGTAGTAAGGTTTTGTTATATTTCTGTCACAGTTCCCCACCCGGCGGGGTCATCCCTGGACCGCATCCACCCAAGCAGTTTGAAGTTAATTTAATTGCATGGAAGCCGACGGGAAACCCGCATAGTGGAAAAAAACTTAGATATTAAACACAAAAAAAAAACAAGTAAGGAAGGCTAAGTTCGAGTGTAACCGAACATTACATACTCAGTTGAGAGCTGTGGAGACAAAGTAAGGGAAATCACCATGTTGTAAAAGGAACCTAGGGTAACCCTGGAATGTGTTTGTATGACATGTGTATCAAATGGAAGGTATTAAAGAGTATTTTAACAGGAAGTGGGCCATAGATCTATAGATGGACGCCATTTAGGGATATCGCCATAAAGGTGGACCAGGCCTGACTCGAGAATTTGTTTGTACGATATGGGTATCAAATGAAATGTGTTAATGATAATTTTAAAAGGGAGTGGGCCTAAGTTCTATAGGTGGTCTTTTCGAGATATCGCCATAAAGGTGGACCAGGGGTGACTCTAGAATTTATTTTGTACGATATGGGTATCAAATAAAAGGTATTAATGAGTATTTTAAAAGAGCGTGGGCCTAAGTTCTATAGATGGACGCCTTTTCGAGATATCGCCATAAAGATGGACCAGGAGTGACTCTAGAATTTGTTTGTACGATATGAGTATCAAATGAAAGGTGTTAATGAGTATTTTAAGAGGGCGTGGGCCTTAGTTCTATATGTGGACGCCTTTTCGAGATATCGCCATAAACGTGGACCAGGGGTAACTCTAGAATTTGTTTGTACTATATGGGTATCAAATGAAAGGTGTTAATGAGTATTTTAAAAGGGAGTGGGCCTTAGTTTTATAGGTGGACGCCTTTTCGGAATATCGTTATAAAAGTGGACCTGGGTTGACTCTAGAATGCGTTTGTACAATATGGGTGTCAAACGAAAAGTGTAATAAATGTTTTAAAAGGGAGTGGGCCTTTGTTCTATGGGTGGACGCCTTTGCGGGATATCGCCATAAACGTGGACCAGGGGTGACTCTAGAATGCGTTTGTACAATATGGGTATCAAATGAAAGGTGCTAATGAGTTTTTTAAAAGGGTGTGGGCCTTAGTTCTATAGGTGGACGCCTTTTCGAGATATCGCCATAAAGGTGGACCAGGGGTGACTCTAGAATTTGTTTGTACGATATGGATATCAAATGAAAGGTGTTAATGAGTATTTTAAAAGGGCGTGGGTCTTAGTTCTATAGGTGGACGCCTTTTCGAGATATCTCCATAAAGGTAGACCTGGGGTGACTCTAGAATTTGTTTGTACGATATGGGTATCAAATGAAAGGTGTTAATGAGTATTTTAAAAGGGAGTGGGTCTTAGTTCTATAGGTGGATGCCTTTTCGAGATATCGCCATAAAGGTGGGCCAGGAGTGACTCTAGAACTTTTGTGTACGATATGGGTATCAAATGAAAGGTGTTAATGAGTATTTTAAAAGGGTGTGGGCCTTAGTTCCAGGGTTGAGTCATTTTGAAATGAAACAAATCAAAATAAAAAATAAAAAATTATTCATCATTTTAAATTTTTTGATTGATGAATAAAAAGTTATTTTTTATTCAAGCATTTCTTGAATAATGAATAACATTTTCTCGTTATTCAAAATATTCTAATTGATGATAAACGCCCATTCTTATTTTTGCAAATTTTGAATAAAAAGTTGAGTTATTATTCATTATTTACAAAATATGAAATAACAATAAAATTTTAGTTTTTATTCAGTTATTCAAAAATAAAAAAATAAACCACCGAGATGCCCTCAAAATATACCCATATGCGCAACCAGTTCGCGTGTAGTTCTGAAGCTTCTTAGGGTAATATTGAGATGATTTTGGTGAGTATTCGCGGGGTTTTTTGGCGGCCGTTTGGGTGTAATTTCTGGGACACTTTGGCATGGTTTAGGGGAGTACCTCGGGGTCCTCCCGGGGTCATTCCGTGACCTTTTTGGGACTCCCTCGGGATCATTTGGGGGTCATTCCGGGATGATTTTGGGGACTCCCTCGGGGTCATTTCGGAATGGTTTTGGGGAGTCCCTAGGGGTCATTTCGGGGTCATTTGGGGGTCATTTCGGGATGGTTTTGGGGACTCACTCGGGGTCATTTGGGGGTCATTCCGTGACCTTTTTGGGACTCCCTCGGGGTCATTTCGGGGTCATTTCGGGATGGTTTTGGGGAGTCCCTAGGGGTCATTTCGGGATGGTTTTGGGGACTCACTCGGGGTCATTTGGGGGTCATTCCGCGACCTTTTTGGGACTCCCTCGGGGTCATTTCGGGATGGTTTTGGGGAACCCCTCAGGGTCATTTGGGGGTCATTCGTGGGTCATTCCGGGATCTTTTTGGGGACTCCCTCGGGGTCATTTGGGGGTCCTCCCGGGGTAATTCCGGCATCTTTTTGGGGACTCTCTCGGTGTCATTTTGGGATGGTTTTGGGGAATCCCTCCGGGTCATTTGGGGATGGTTTTGGGGACACCCTCGGGGTCATTTTTGATACTTTCGGGATCAGTTCGGAACCCTTCCGGGATCCTGGAATCCACACGAAATTAATATGGACCCTTTTTATTTGCAGTAATTTTATATATACATACAAACATATGTACATACATATATACTTTTTTCAAATCAAATAAAATTTTTTTTTTACCTATGAGATGTACAGGTTTTTAACCTTGATTATACACTCAAAAACTACATATTTTAATGTTAAAAGTATGCTACTAAAGTGTATTGAACTACATATATACATATATCGAAGCCCGAATGGAATATCACCCAATCTCGGCTGCCGATTTGAATGCGCCACATCCCAGAAAACTTTTAAAACAAGGAACTTTTTTCCAAGAATGTCATGACCCCGAGGGAGTCCCCAAAACCATCCCGAAATGACCCCGAAATAACCCCGAGGGAGTCCCCGAAAAGATCCGGAATGACCCACGAATGACCTCGAGGGAATCCCCAAAAAGATCCCGGAATGACCCCCAAATGACCCCGAGGGAGTCCCCAAAACCATCCCGAAATGACCCCCAAATTACCCCTAGGGACTCCCCAAAACCATCCCGAAATGACCCCCAAATGACACCGAAATGACCCCGAGGGAGTCCCCAAAACCATCCCGAAATGACCCGAGGGAGTCCCCAAAAAGATCCCGGAATGACCCCGAGAGAGTCCCCAAAAAGATCCCGAAATGACCCCCAAATGACCCCGAGGGAGTCCCTGAAAAGATCGCGGAATGACCCACGAATGACCCCGAGGGAGTCCCCAAAACCATCCCGAAATGACCCCCAAATTACCCCGAAATGACCCCTAGGGACTCCCCAAAACCATCCCGAAATGACCCCCAAATGACCGCGAAATGACCCCGAGGGAGTCCCCAAAACCATTCCGAAATGACCCCGAGGGAGTCCCCAAAATCATCCCAGAATGACCCCTAAATGACCCCGAGGGAATCCCCAAAATCATCCCGGAATGACCCCCAAATGACCCCGAGGGAGTCCCCAAAAAGGTCCCGGAATGACCCACGAATGACCCCCAAATGACCCCGAGGGAGTCCCCAAAACCATCCCGAAATGACCCCGAAATGACCCCGAGGGAGTCCCAAAAAGGTCACGGAATGACCCCCGAATGACCCCGAGTGAGTCCCCAAAACCATCCCGAAATGACCCCCAAATGACCCCGAAATGACCCCTAGGGACTCCCCAAAACCATTCCGAAATGACCCCGAGGGAGTCCCCAAAATCATCCCGGAATGACCCCTAAATGACCCCGAGGGAGTCCCCAAAAAGATCCCGGAATGACCCACGAATGACCCCAAATGACCCCGAGGGAGTCCCAAAAAGGTCACGGAATGACCCCCAAATGACCCCGAGTGAGTCCCCAAAACCATCCCGAAATGACCCCCAAATGACCCAGAAATGACCCCAAGGGACTCCCCAAAACCATCCCGAAATGACCCCCAAATGACCCCGAGGGAGTCCCCAAAATCATCCCGGAATGACCCCCAAATGACCCCGAGGGAGTCCCCAAAAAGATCCCGGAATGACCTACGAATGACCCCCAAATGACCCCGAGGGAGTCCCCAAAACCATCCAAAAAATAACCCCCTAATGACCCTGAAATGACGGCGAGGGAGTCCCCAAAACCATCCCGAAATGACCCCGAGGGAGTCCCAAAAAGGTCACGGAATGACCCCCAAATGACCCCGAAATGACCCCTAGGGACTCCCCAGAAATTACACCCAAACGGCCCCCAAAAAAACCCGCGAATACTCCCCAAAATCATCTCAATATTACCCTAAGAAGCTTCAGAACTACACGCGAACTGGTTGCGCATATGGGTATATTTTGAGGGCATCTCGATGGTTTATTTTATTATTTTTGAATAACTGAATAAAAACTAAAATTTTATTGTTATTCCATATTTTGTAAATAATGAATAATAACTCAACTCTTTATTCAAAATTTGCAAAAATAAGAATGGTCGTTTATCATCAATTAGAATATTTTGAATAACGAGAAAATGTTATTCATTACTCAAGAAATGCTTGAATAAAAAATAACATGTTATTCATCACTCAAGTTTTCTTGAATAATGAATAAAAATTTATTTTTTATTTTTTCGTCAATGGTTATTCAAATTTGTTGATAACGCCCATCCCTGCTTAGTTCTATAGGTGGACGCCTTTTCGAGATATCGCCATAAAGGTGGACCAGGGGTGTCTCTAGAATTTGTTTGTACGATATGGGTATCAAATGAAAGGTGTTAATGAGTATTTTAAAAGGGCGTGGGCCTTAGTTCTATAGATGGATGCCTTTTCGAGATATCGACATAAAGGTGGACCAGGGGTGACTCTAGAATTTGTTTATACGATATGGGTATCATATAAGAACTTTAGTTGCATCACCGGCATTTTGGATTTGGCCAGGCGAACTCACCCTCACGCTGGGGCGATACCACACTCCGACTCACACTAGTTACCTTTTTGTTTCCTTTTTATTTAATTAAAATGTACAGACACCTTTTCTTTTAGTTTTGGTCATAGAATAATTTTATTTGGTATTCGTCTAAAAAATCTTTTCTTTTTTTGGTTTCGCACAACCTTTCTTTTAGTTCTTACTATTTTAGGTTACACACGCACAACTTTTCTTTTAGCCTAGTTACACACTGAACTTTTAGTTTTACTTCTTCATCAGTTGCACACAGCTTTTCCTTAGTTTATCGTTTATCGCAACTTTTAAATTCTTCTTATCTTAGTTGTAGACAATTTTCTTTTAATTTAAGTTCACCGCAAACTTTTCTTTTATTACTTTTTAGTTCGCGCACTTGCGTCTGTATCCCCGGCTCAATTCAAACTGAAAACTGTAGAAAAAATACTGACGCTTCAAAAGCAACTTTGCCGGTATGCAAAAACGCATAACGGGAAAATCTTATGATGCGATGGCGTGATAGAGTCGACTAACGGAGGATTCAGCCAATCAGAATTCTTCGTCATTCGACTCTCTCACCCAGTAATGCCAAGTGCATACATGCATGGCTGCATCTTTTTTTATTAGAGGGGGAGTTGCCAGATTTAAATGCAGTTACCCAATTTGACACTACATCATCCCCCTTTAGAAAAGAAGAATTTGGCAAGGTGATCAGTCTTGCCACATTCTTCTTTAGGCTTTACTAGGGTTAAGATATAAATTTATAAGAAAATGAAATATGTAAAAAATAATGTTTTTAGTTTGAAGTGAACCGTTACTATTTATATGCTTATTATTAAATTGAGTAAATATATATTTATTAAGTATTTCAATCTAACATATGAATTTTGTACATTAGGCCGTATTAAGAATTAACATTAATAGTTTGTTTAGTTTGGCCTTCATTGGCGTGTTCTTAAAGTAGGTTTATATTTAAAGATTATTTTCGGCTATCAATTTAATTAATTTTTTGTATACGATTTTTGTGTACAATTTTTTCAATTTTATTAATTTCATCAAAAATTTTTACATTTGGTCCATCGATATTCTTTATTATGTAGGGACCTTGATATATATTTCTATGTTTATTTCTCGGTTCTGTTTCCACTAAAACCCTATCATTAATTTTAATTTCTAAAGGCTTAGCCGTTTTATCGTATAATTCTTTATTTCTAATTTTATGTTTATTAATCAAATTTCTTGCCATTTTATGAGATTTTTGCATTCTATATTTTAGTTCTTTTGTATAATTTTCTACATTATAGATCGGATCGATTTGTTCCTTTTGTAATTCATGTGGCATTGTAGATTTTCTGCCAAATATTAATTCGAAAGGAGTAAATTTATTATCAAAAACCGAACTACTTGTAGTATTATGTAAAAATGTAAAATACTTCAAATACGTATCCCAATCTGAATACGTTTCATCTAGATATGCACGTAAATATTCGTTAAAGACTCTATGGTTTCTTTCAACAGTACCAACAGTTTCGTGGTGATAAGCTGTTGAGAAATCATGATTAATTTTTAAAAGTTTTGTTAATTCCGAGAATAATTCATTTTTGTATTCCGTCCCTAAATCGGATCTAATGGCTCTCATTGTACCATATGTTAGTATAAAGGTTTCAAAAATAGCACATGCGATAGTTTTTGCTGATTTATCTGGTACAGCTACTGTTACCAGGTATTTAGAAAAGTCACAAATCATAGTAACAGCGAACTTGTTACCATAGTTTGATTCTGGAAGTGGACCTATTGTATCGATAATCACTATGTCAAATGGTTTACAGGGTGTTGGAGTAAGGACAAGATTTTCTTTTGTTTTTGGTTTCACTTTATTTAAAAGACATTTATTGCAATTTTTCACAAATTTCGCTATATCACGTGTCATGTTTTTCCAGTAATATTTAGTTCTTAATTTGGCATATAACCTTTTTGTTCCGCAATGGCCTCCTAACAGTGGATCTTCGTGATAAATTGTCATAAGTTTTTGTTTCTGTTCATTGTCTGTTACGGTCTCTACAGGGTCCGTCAATATTATTTGTAATGATTTTAAAATTTCATTTCCGCGGATTTTAAAATTCGTAATTGAAAAATTATTGAAAAAGATATCATTTTTTGGCCATTCTAATTGTTTAATATTGTGATTGTCGGCTGCTTTTTCCAGCCTCGAAAGTAACTCATCTAAATTCGTTATTTCGTTAACAGTCACGAGATTAAGCAAATTGTATTTTTTGTGTTTTAAATGCGCATAAATTTGTAAATTGAAGATCTCCTTATGTTTATTATATTGTATTGTTGATTTTACTCGCGGTATCTTTTTTGAAAAATTGTATGAAAATTTATCATAAACTTGTACTTTATTATCGTTAGAGGTCGTATCATTTAAACTTATTTTTTCATTTTGTAATTCTTGTTGTTTAGTTTGTGATCGCGTTTTAACGGCTAAAACGTGTTTTGTCGAATCTTTAATCTCGTCTATACTTATACGCGAAAGAGCATCAGCCACAACATTCGATTTTCCTTTAATATATTCAATTGTAAAATTGTATTCTGATAAATCTAATCTGATTCTAGAGAGTTTCGAGGAAGGATCTTTCATATTGAATAGATAAACTAATGGTCTATGGTCTGATTTTACCGTGAAATGTGTACCGTAGACATACGGCCGAAAATGTTTTATAGCAAAATGTATTGCTAAAAGTTCTAATTCTATGATTGCCTTTTTCTGTTCGGCTTTATTGAAAGATTTTGATGCAAAGCAAATCGGTAAGTCATTATCTCCATGCTTTTGGCTTAATATAGCGCCACAACCACTCTTAGATGCATCTACAGTGATAATAAATTCTTTTGAAAAATCAGGGTATTGTAATAATTGAGGAGACATTAATGATAATCTTAATTTTTCGAAAGCACTTTCGCAAGCATCATCCCAAACAAATTCAACTTTTTTCCGATTTAGACGATTTAAAGGGGCTGCCAGTGACGCAAAGTTAAGTATAAAACGCCTATAATAATTTGCAAATGCAACGAACCGCCTAACAGCGTCCTTGTCTTTAGGCTTAGTGTATTTTTTAATTGCGTCTATTTTTGAGTCATCTGGCAGCAGGCCTTTGGAGGTGCATTTATGGCCTAAAAAAGTTACTTCAGAACGAAGGAAATTGCATTTGTTGGGATTTAACTTTAAATTGAATTTTCTACAAGTTTCGAAAACTTTTTCTAAATTTTTGAGGTGATGTGTCTCGCTACATCCGATGACGATAACATCGTCAATGTACATAAAAGCTTGATTTGGCGAAATGCCTGAAAATGCTAATGACATCATACGTGAAAAAGAGTTTGGTGCTATATTTAAACCGAAAGGTAAAACTTTCCAACGAAAAGCTCCTCGATCTGTACTGAAAGATGTAACGTCTCTAGAATTAACATGAAGTGGTATTTGGTGAAAACCAGAAAAAAGATCTAAAGTCGAAAAATATTTGGCTCTGCCAAGATTGTCGAGTATGTCGTCTACGCGTGCCAACGGAAATTTGTCTGCGATAAGCTTTTTGTTGACTGCTCTGAAATCAACGCACATACGGTAAGACTTTTGGCCTGTAGGATCCTTTTTCGGCACCAAAATTAAAGGGCTGTTATAATTAGAAAAGCTGGGTTCTATTAAATCATTTCGCATTAAATTTTCGACTTGTTTATTAATTTCTTCACGTTGTGTATATGGCAAACGATAATTTTTTATATAGACTGGATTTTTATCAGTTAAACGTAGCTTTTGTTCGTAAAAGTTATTTAAAGTCATACGATCAGTTTTTAAAGCGAATACATCGGCATATTTTAAGCATAAATCTAGTAATTGTTTTTGAGCATAACCCGTCAATTGATTTTTCAAAATTTTCGTTAATTCCTCTAAGCGTTTTTGATCTTTTGAAGTTTCATTGATTTTGTAGACATTGTAGTTGGTGATATCTTCCGTTACGATATTGCAATTGTTGACATGTTTTACTTCGTCAGTAATATTTAAAATTTTTATAACTGGATTATTTGTGTCAACAATGCACTTTGCCGTAAAAACACCATTACAGATTTCTTGCGAGTCTACAAAAACAGGATTATCGCATTTTGGTAATTTAAATAACCGATAAACTTCACATCTCGGAGGAATAACTAAAGAATCGTTACTTGTGCCGTGTAAAATTGGTATATTTGCGTTATCTAATCCGGTATTAATGGTTATGCTATCGCTTGCGTAATTAATAATGCATTTATTAAATTTTAAAAAGTCTTTGCCGAGTATTCCGTCTGAAGGTATATTGAAATCGTCGTTAACTACATGTAAAGTATGCGGTATTAAGGATTTATATGCAATTAAGTTGGTTTTTAAGGTTCCTAAAGTTGAAATTGTTTCAGGCGTTACGCCTGTTATGTTTGTTATTTCGTTAGTATTAAAGTTACAATTTTGAGATAAACTTGAAATTTTGATTAAAGAAATATCTGCTTGAGAATCTACTAGAAAAGTACATGGTTTGTAGGAATCGCTACATTGAAGTTCAATAAAATCTGAATAATTAAGGTTCAAGCAGTAGATGGATTTTAATATTTTTGAAGAAGATTCGTTTAGTTGTCTAAATCGTGATTCCGATCCCCCAGTGTTCGCTCCTGAGGGTCGTTCACGTTTAAAGCGCGTACATTGGCATTACTTCGTGAATTTGAACGTCTATTATTATTAGCCATATCGTTACTACTACTAGGCTGATTGTTTCTATTAGTGCTATATCTGTCATTATTACCTCTATTAGAATTATTGTACCCGTAATTATTATTGTTGTAATTATTTCTATTTTTATTGTTGAATCTCGCATTTGGATTGTTGTATCTATTATTGAAATTATTACCTCTATAATTTCCTCGAAAACTATTTTGCCAATTACCACGAGTACGGAATGCTAGTACTTGTCTCTCTTTTACCTCATTATTACGTTCGACTATCATTTTTGCAACTACGTCTTTTGAGTCACTGAAGGTAGTTGAAGCCAGGATGGATTTGACCAATTCTGAACGAGTGTTCAACTTGCACACATTCACTGTTTGCTCTACGGCCATTTCATGTGCCTTGGCTTGTGTCATACCTTCAATAATCAAAGAACGTTCCAATGCGTCGGATAGTTCTTCAACGCGCTTAGCAAAGTCTGAGTAGTTATTATTGATGACATGTAAAGACGCGATTTTACTAGAAACAACTTTCGAGTTGTCGGGTTTTATTCTATTTCTCAAGGCAGTCTTTATGTCATCGACTGAATTTATTACGGTTGGTAATGCTTCGCGTGCTTTTCCCTCAAGTTTGGATTTCAAAAATGCAATAAAAGTACTATTTAAATTTTCATCTGAGAAGACTTCAATTAATTTTATTTTGTCGATAAAAGATTCTAATGCCAGTGGATCGCCGCTGTAGTTGTCCCTAATAATTGAGGCGCAACTGGTAATGAACACCTTTTTCTGTTCCGAGGTTGCCATGATTGAAATATTGTTATTCGATTGTAAATCTGAAGAATTATTTGTTGAAGGCAAATTAGAAGAATTTGAAGTAGAGTGAGAATTGGAAAAGTCAGTTCCTGACTGAAAATTGGAAGTGCTAGTTAGTAGGTTGTCTGAATTATTAGACGAATTTGCTGAAGGCTGAGTGTTTATAATATTAGTTACTGACTGAAAATTTGAATTATTATTTTCTGCGATATCTGAGTCATTAAATCCTAAAAAATCTTCTTGACGAGCTAGTGAACACCTTCCTTTAGAGTTTGATTTATCGCTGGAATTGCCCTCAGAATCGGACATGTGTTTGAAACAGGGTAATTTTATTGAAAATTATTTTAAAAGAAAAAAAAAAATTTTGTAAATCAGGTAAGAATTTTGTAAATCCGAGTATTATTTGAAAATCCTGTTAATATTTGTCGCGTTTGGTATGAATTTTATAAAATGGTAAGTCTGGTTAAGAAAATTATATAATTTGTTTTTTTTTTGAAAACAAAGGAACATCCGGTCTGCGGATTTTCTCTAAATTATAGGCTAGAGAAATGCCTACCCCCCTTCCGTGCCGAACTTAGTCGGACTTACCGACTGTCCCCCACTAGGTTAGCCCCGCTAGCTAACCAATGGACAGGCTGTCCTAAGAAGGACACTTGGTCTGTGGTTTCTCGCCCCCCAGAATGGGCTTTGCAAAAGGAAATAGACAAGCGTGTTCCGGTTTTATTTATTTTATGAAAAACCGAAACAGGCTGGTATATTTTGGTTTTATTTATTTATGAAAACCGAAACAGGCTGGTATATTTTTTTTCGGACTATTGGAAAAAAATATAAAAAAACCGCACTTGTTTCCACAAGCCTAACCAAGGGTTTTTTTTTTGTATCGCGAACGGACCGCTTTATATCAAAAAACCTTATCTTTTATCAAAAATCCTCTATTATATTGCGGACGCCCCGCTATTAATAAAATTTCCAAACTGTAAATTTTTACAGCAAGCGAAACGCTTATTTAAAAATTTAAATCAATGAAAATATTTTAATTTTCCATATTAAATTCACGTGGTTTAGATATAAGGCAAAAATTTCATTTAATGGCATATCCTAAATAGAGGGGAGTTCAGGATTTTGTGCAAATGGTCTAGCAAATGGTAAACCCAGAGTTAATGTTTTTTTTTTCTTTGGTTGTTTATTGTTTTTAAAAGAATTGCTTACAATTCATAGATTGTTATTAAATGCAAAAGATTCTGAACTGCCTTAATGTATTTAAAATTAGAAAAATTAAATTTTTTTTCTAATAAATAAATTCAATATAAAGTTAATTATTTTTAATAAAATATTTTTAAATTTTGAGGTAAATTTTTATTGATATTTAAATTCGAAAGGTAAAGTGATGAATAGGTATATATCGTGTACCTATATTATACGTATAATTTCGGAAAGAATTGATTGCAATATAAAAATTTATCGATTAGAAAATATGAGAAAAATTTGTGGATGAGAAAAACATTAGCAAAAAATATATTTTTTTTGAAAAATCTATTTTAGAAAAAATTTTGTTTTTCATATAAGTGATAAAAGATATGAAAGGTTACATACATATATTTGCTGCTGTCGGTCTGGTACTGCCTTTAGTTGATGCTGCGCTGCTGCCGCCTTTCTGGAAATGCGTTTGTCGATGCTTAAGTGTTTGTGGCGTTACTTCATTCGCCGTTATAATGTATATGTATCAAATTTTTGGCGTTTGTGCCGTTAATTAAGTGGAGTGATGCCGTTATGCAATTGGCTTGGTGGCTAGTACAGCTGGTTTCAAAAGTTCATCGGTTTTGTTAAAAATGTTGATTTATTTATTATTTCTTTCTTTAGTCAGTTTTTCAAATATTTTGTTTAGTTGCTTCTATTATCTCTGATTCCTCTTAAAATTGATTTTGGCTTTGTTTCAGTCCATTTTGTAGTCTTTGCTGGTTTTTCAAAATTGATGTACAGATTGTTACCTCTTTTTTTTGATTTTGATTTTATTATGTGCAAAATAATAAGCACCAGCCACTGCCAATTCATGGTCACTTACACCTTAGCTAGACATTTTGCATTTATTTTCCTTCTATTTAGTCGTTTTTCTGATGTTTTCATTTTTGTAGATTATTTTCCATGTATTTTATTTTTCTTAGTTTTCATATATCTATTTTTTTTTTTTATAGCTTTGAAAAACAAGTATTTGGTACTTAACCAATATTTTTGTGGCTTCTTTTCCTTTTTTTGTACGTTTTTTTTTGTTTTTTTTTTTTTTTTTTTTTTTGATTTTTGGTTTTTGTATTTTTTGTAGATTTTTATAGTTTTGTAGTTTTTTTTTTTTTGTGAAATATTAAATGTTTTCCTTTTTTGTGTAGATAATTTTAAATTGTTCTATTTTTTGTAAATTTTTCAGTTTTTGTATTTTTGTAACTTTTTTTTTGATTTTATACTTTTTTTTGTAGATGTGGTTTTAAAATTTATTTTTTTTGCATTTTTGTTTTTTTTTGTAATTTTTGATTTTATAAATTTGTAGAAATTTTTGTTAATTTTTGTTTTTTTCTTTTTTTTTTTTTTTTTTTTTTTAATTCGAACATTCACACCTGGTGGGAGGTTTGCCTCCTATCGGCCACTCGCCGCATTTGCAGGGCTTCGGCCCACGGTCGCCATATAAGAACTTTAGTTGCATCACCGGCATTTTGGATTTGGCCGGGCGAACTCACCCTCACGCTGGGGCGATACCACACTCCGACTCACACTAGTTACCTTTTTGTTTCCTTTTTATTTAATTAAAATGTACAGACACCTTTTCTTTTAGTTTTGGTCATAGAATAATTTTATTTGGTATTCGTCTAAAAAATCTTTTCTTTTTTTGGTTTCGCACAACCTTTCTTTTAGTTCTTACTATTTTAGGTTACACACGCACAACTTTTCTTTTAGCCTAGTTACACACTGAACTTTTAGTTTTACTTCTTCATCAGTTGCACACAGCTTTTCCTTAGTTTATCGTTTATCGCAACTTTTAAATTCTTCTTATCTTAGTTGTAGACAATTTTCTTTTAATTTAAGTTCACCGCAAACTTTTCTTTTATTACTTTTTAGTTCGCGCACTTGCGTCTGTATCCCCGGCACAATTCAAACTGAAAACTGTAGAAAAAATACTGACGCTTCAAAAGCAACTTTGCCGGTATGCAAAAACGCATAACGGGAAAATCTTATGATGCGATGGCGTGATAGAGTCGACTAACGGAGGATTCAGCCAATCAGAATTCTTCGTCATTCGACTCTCTCACCCAGTAATGCCAAGTGCATACATGCATGGCTGCATCTTTTTTTATTAGAGGGGGAGTTGCCAGATTTAAATGCAGTAACCCAATTTGACACTACAATCAAATGAAAGGTATTAATGAGTATTTTAAAAGGGAGTGGGCCTTAGTTCTATAGGTGGATGCCTTTTCGAGATATCGCCATAAAGGTGGGCCAGGGGTGACTCTAGAATTTTTTTGTACGATATGGGTATCAAATGAAAGGTGTTAATGAGTATTTTAAAAAGGCGTGGGCCTTAGTTTTATAGGTGGAGGCCTTTTCGAGATATCGACATAAAGGTGGACCAGGGGTGATTCTAGAATTTGTTTGTACGATATGGGTATCAAATGAAAGGTGTTAATGAGTATTTTAAAAAGGAGTGGGCCTTAGTTCTATATGTGAACGCCTTTTCGAGATATCGCCATAAACGTGCACCAGGGGTGACTCTAGAATGTGTTTGTACGATATGGGTATCAAATTAAAGGTATTAATGAGGGTTTTAAAAGGGAGTGGCCCTTAGTTGTATATGTGAAGGCGTTTTCGAGATATCTACCAAAATGTGGACCAGGGTGATCCAGAACATCATCTGTCGGGTACCGCTAGTTTATTTATATATGTAATACCACGTACATTATTCCTTCCAAGATTCCAAGGGCTTTTGATTTCGCCCTGCAAATCTTTTTCATTTTCTTCTACTTAATATGGTAGGTGTCACACCCATTTTACCAAGTTTTTTTCTAAAGTTATATATTGCGTCAATAGACCAATACAATTACCATGTTTCATCCATTTTTTCGTATTTGCTATATAATTATGGCATTTTTTTCATTTTCGTAATTTTCGATATCGAAAAAGTGGGCGTGGTCATAGTCGGATTTCGGCCATTCTTTATACCAATACAAAGTGAGTTCAGATAAGTACGTGAACTGAGTTTAGTAAAGATATATCGATTTTTGCTCAAGTTATCGTGTTAACGGCCGAGCGGAAGGACAGACGGTCGACTGTGTATAAAAACTGAGCGTGGCTTCAACCGATTTCGCCCTTTTTTGCAGAACACAGTTATCGTCCTAGAAGCTAAGCCTCTACCAAATTTCACAAGGATTGGTTAATTTTTGTTCGACTTATGGCATTAAAAGCATCCTAGACAAATTAAATGAAAAAGGGCGGAGCCACGCCCATTTTAAAATTTTCTTTTATTTTTGTATTTTGTTGCACCATATCATTACTGGAGTTGAATGTTGGCATAATTTACTTATATGCTGTAAAGATATTAACTTTTCTTTTAAAATTTGAATTAAAAAAAAAAAATTTTTAAAAAGTGGGCGTGGTCGTTCTCCGATTTTGCTAATTTTTATTAAACAGACATAAAGTAATAAGAGTAACGTTCTTGCCAAATTTCATCATGATATCTTCAACGACTGCCAAATTACAGCTTGCAAAACTTCTAAATTACCTTCATTTAAAAGTGGGCGGCGCCACGCCCATTGTCCAAAATTTTACTAGTTTTCTATTCTGCGTCATAAGTAGTAAGGTTTTGTTATATTTCTGTCACAGTTCCCCACCCGGCGGGGTCATCCCTGGACCGCATCCACCCAAGCAGTTTGAAGTTAATTTAATTGCATGGAAGCCGACGGGAAACCCGCATAGTGGAAAAAAACTTAGATATTAAACACAAAAAAAAACAAGTAAGGAAGGCTAAGTTCGGGTGTAACCGAACATTACATACTCAGTTGAGAGCTGTGGAGACAAAGTAAGGGAAATCACCATGTTGTAAAAGGAACCTAGGGTAACCCTGGAATGTGTTTGTATGACATGTGTATCAAATGGAAGGTATTAAAGAGTATTTTAACAGGAAGTGGGCCATAGATCTATAGATGGACGCCATTTAGGGATATCGCCATAAAGGTGGACCAGGCCTGACTCGAGAATTTGTTTGTACGATATGGGTATCAAATGAAATGTGTTAATGATAATTTTAAAAGGGAGTGGGCCTAAGTTCTATAGGTGGTCTTTTCGAGATATCGCCATAAAGGTGGACCAGGGGTGACTCTAGAATTTATTTTGTACGATATGGGTATCAAATAAAAGGTATTAATGAGTATTTTAAAAGAGCGTGGGCCTAAGTTCTATAGATGGACGCCTTTTCGAGATATCGCCATAAAGATGGACCAGGAGTGACTCTAGAATTTGTTTGTACGATATGAGTATCAAATGAAAGGTGTTAATGAGTATTTTAAGAGGGCGTGGGCCTTAGTTCTATATGTGGACGTCTTTTCGAGATATCGCCATAAACGTGGACCAGGGGTAACTCTAGAATTTGTTTGTACTATATGGGTATCAAATGAAAGGTGTTAATGAATATTTTAAAAGGGAGTGGGCCTTAGTTTTATAGGTGGACGCCTTTTCGGAATATCGTTATAAAAGTGGACCTGGGTTGACTCTAGAATGCGTTTGTACAATATGGGTGTCAAACGAAAAGTGTAATAAATGTTTTAAAAGGGAGTGGGCCTTTGTTCTATGAGTGGACGCCTTTGCGGGATATCGCTATAAACGTGGACCAGGGGTGACTCTAGAATGCGTTTGTACAATATGGGTATCAAATGAAAGGTGCTAATGAGTTTTTTAAAAGGGTGTGGGCCTTAGTTCTATAGGTGGACGCCTTTTCGAGATATCGCCATAAAGGTGGACCAGGGGTGACTCTAGAATTTGTTTGTACGATATGGATATCAAATGAAAGGTGTTAATGAGTATTTTAAAAGGGCGTGGGTCTTAGTTCTATAGGTGGACGCCTTTTCGAGATATCTCCATAAAGGTAGACCTGGGGTGACTCTAGAATTTGTTTGTACGATATGGGTATCAAATGAAAGGTGTTAATGAGTATTTTAAAAGGGAGTGGGTCTTAGTTCTATAGGTGGATGCCTTTTCGAGATATCGCCATAAAGGTGGGCCAGGAGTGACTCTAGAACTTTTGTGTACGATATGGGTATCAAATGAAAGGTGTTAATGAGTATTTTAAAAGGGTGTGGGCCTTAGTTCTATAGGTGGACGCCTTTTCGAGATATCGCCATAAAGGTGGACCAGGGGTGTCTCTAGAATTTGTTTGTACGATATGGGTATCAAATGAAAGGTGTTAATGAGTATTTTAAAAGGGCGTGGGCCTTAGTTCTATAGGTGGATGCCTTTTCGAGATATCGACATAAAGGTGGACCAGGGGTGACTCTAGAATTTGTTTATACGATATGGGTATCAAATGAAAGGTATTAATGAGTATTTTAAAAGGGAGTGGGCCTTAGTTCTATAGGTGGATGCCTTTTCGAGATATCGCCATAAAGGTGGGCCAGGGGTGACTCTAGAATTTTTTTGTACGATATGGGTATCAAATGAAAGGTGTTAATGAGTATTTTAAAAAGGCGTGGGCCTTAGTTTTATAGGTGGAGGCCTTTTCGAGATATCGACATAAAGGTGGACCAGGGGTGACTCTAGAATTTGTTTGTACGATATGGGTATCAAATGAAAGGTGTTAATGAGTATTTTAAAAAGGAGTGGGCCTTAGTTCTATATGTGAACGCCTTTTCGAGATATCGCCATAAACGTGGACCAGGGGTGACTCTAGAATGTGTTTGTACGATATGGGTATCAAATTAAAGGTATTAATGAGGGTTTTAAAAGGGAGTGGCCCTTAGTTGTATATGTGAAGGCGTTTTCGAGATATCTACCAAAATGTGGACCAGGGTGATCCAGAACATCATCTGTCGGGTACCGCTAGTTTATTTATATATGTAATACCACGTACAGTATTCCTTCCAAGATTCCAAGGGCTTTTGATTTCGCCCTGCAAAACTTTTTCATTTTCTTCTACTTAATATGGTAGGTGTCACACCCATTTTACCAAGTTTTTTTCTAAAGTTATATTTTGCGTCAATAGACCAATACAATTACCATGTTTCATCCATTTTTTCGTATTTGGTATATAATTATGGCATTTTTTTCATTTTTCGTAATTTTCGATATCGAAAAAGTGGGCGTGGTCATAGTCGGATTTCGGCCATTTTTAATACCAATACAAAGTGAGTTCAGATAAGTACGTGAACTGAGTTTAGTAAAGATATATCGATTTTTGCTCAAGTTATCGTGTTAACGGCCGAGCGGAAGGACAGACGGTCGACTGTGTATAAAAACTGGGCGTGGCTTCAACCGATTTCGCCCTTTTTCACAGAAAACAGTTAGCGTCCTAGAAGCCTCTACCAAATTTCACAAGGAGTGGTTAATTTTTGTTCAACTTATGGCATTACAAGCATGCTAGACAAATTAAATGAAAAAGGGCGGATCCACGCCCATTTTGAAATTTTCTTTTATTTTTGTATTTTGTTGCACCATATCATTACTGGAGTTGAATGTTGGCATAATTTACTTATATGCTGTAAAGATATTAACTTTTCTTTTAAAATTTGAATTAAAAAAAAAAAGTTTAAAAGTGGGCGTGGTCGTTCTCCGATTTTGCTAATTTTTATTAAGCAGACATAAAGTAATAAGAGTAACGTTCCTGCAAAATTTCATCATGATATCTTCAACGACTGCCAAATTACAGCTTGCAAAACTTCATTTAAAAGTGGGCGGTGCCACGCCCATTGTCCAAAATTTTACTAGTTTTCTATTCTGCGTCATAAGCTCAACTCACCTACCAAGTTTCATCGCTTAACGCATATTTGGTAATGAATTATCGCACTTTTTTGATTTTTCGAAATTTTCGATATCGAAAAAGTGGGCGTGGTTATTGTCCGATATCGTTCATTTTAAATAGCGATCTGAGATGAGTGCCCAGGAACCTACGTACCAAATTTCATCAAGATACCTCAAAATTTACTCAAGTTATCGTGTTAACGGACAGACGGACGGACGGACGGACGGACATGGCTCAATCGAATTTTTTTTCGATACTGATGATTTTGATATATGGAACTCTATATCTATCTCGATTCCTTTATACCTGTACAACCAACCGTTATGCAATCAAAGTTAATATACTCTGTGAGCTCTGCTCAACTGAGAGCAGACTGGCAGCGATCTGATATTAATAACTTTATTGTATTTATATATATGTATATAATTTTTTTGTATGCGCCAGTGAATTAATTTTATTTTGTGAGGAGAATTAAGCTGGGGGTAATTCCACGCATAGGGTTCAGTTTCAATTTTTTTCCACGAAATTTTTGGTTCACTTTTTTCTGTTGAATATTTTCAGAAATCTTGTTTTTTTAAACAATTTGTTTGTGTACTTAGGCCCGCTGATCTTGATTTTTTTGGCATAGCTTTCTCTAACTTGTGGGGAATTTTGAATGGAGATTTTTCTTTTTGGCTTCACCAGCTACTAGCCTTTAAAAGCTCACAGGATTTATTGCTTTGGCTTATCACATTTAAAAAGAAAAAAATAAGGGTTGGGGACCAACACAGAAAAAAAATAAATAGCTTGTCAGCCGCGATATACAGAAGTATACATATATATCTGTATCCATATATATAAATAAATAAATAAATGTAGGGCGCGATAGCTTCCGAAGCGATCTAAAGCGAGGTTCTCTTCCAATTTTCGTCGTGCTCCTCTTGATTTTCCCTACAAATTGGCCGGACGTAAGCTACATGTTTTATGCCGACTCCGAACGGCATCTGCAAGGCAGATGAGTTTTCGCTGAGAGCTTTTTATGGCAGAAATACACTCGGTGCGCCTGCCAAACACTGCCGAGGGGCGACCCCGCTTAGAAAAATTTGCTTCTAATTGAAAAACCTTATTTCTAAAATTTTGATGTTGCTTTGCTCGGGGTGCGAACCCAGGGCATACGGTGTGTCAGGCGGAGCATGCTACCATCACACCACGGTGGCCGCCATATATAAAAAAAAAAATATATGTAAGGCGCGATAACCTCCGAAGAGATCTAAGGCCGAGCTTCTCTTCCAATTTGCGTCGTGCTCCTCTTGATTTTCCCTACAAATTGGCCGGACGGGACCTACATGTTTTATGCCGACTCCGAACGGCATCTGAAGGCAGATGAGTTTTCACTGAGAGCTTTTCATGGCAGAAATACACCCGGAGCGCTTGCCAAACACTTGTTTAAGCCAGAAAACTCACTTCACTTGGCAAATATTTATAAAATTTTTATCACAACCTACGTCACTAATGTAAGCACTTACAATTATATTTAATTGGTTCCGGAACCAAATTAAATCCATTTATTTTTTTTTGACCACGTATTAATTGGGCTCCGGCGTTTTAGCCCATGACCGCGTGACTAAAAGCGGAAACTCATCCAAAGTATCTCCTCTCTGTAATACTTTTCATTAGGCATTGGATGGCAGATCACTTTACTATGTGTCCTTATCAATCGTTAGGTAAATACGTAGGCATTTTATTGTAACTTTTCAGCACGGCTCTCCGAGATGCGGCGCCTCATCGAGAGATAAAGCGGTAAGTGCAAGACAATAATACACCACGATTACCTATTTAGTACACGCAGTTTTTTTGCGTGCTTATGTATATTCTTTTGCTTTTGTTTGCTATTTTTTCTGCAACTGCTTGGGAAAGGGAGAGGAATTAGGTTGGATTGGGAGAAGCCTATAGCAGCCGCCGTGGTTATAGACCCACGTAATTGAACGGGCGATAAGAATGGCGAATATTAATATTTCTTTATATAATTCCTTTTACACAATTTTTTGTGCGGTTATTTTTATATTTCTATATTGAAATATAATGTTAACGTAGCAGTTTTTCTTTGAATTAAGGCACATTTTACAGATAGATTTTTTGGTAAAAATTTATGTTAAATTAGAAAATACATTTGAGCTATTTTAAGTATAAACTTGAATTTTGAGTTGAATTTGTCATAACACAATTTTTAGAGGTTTAGGCACTTAGACGTAAGAATCATAAATTTTTTTTGGATTTTTTTTCACTAACTGAAATAAACATTCTGAAATACGTTTGTAACGTTTAAGAAAAAAAAAATCGATTTGGATTATTTCTATCCTTCGGTATTTTCTTTGGGTTAATGGGTTGAAATACCACTATGAGTAGATAGGATTCCCCTTTTGTTTGGTGTAGGCGTTGCGCAGGTACGGAAGAGGGGGCGTGGGTATGTCGACCGACATGGACAAAGTGAGGGTAAATAGGAACTTCTTAGACTTTTGACGGACGGACTAGTGTCATGCTAAGAGGCTTCGCTCGGGATAAGGAGTCATAGCGAAGCCCAAGGCTACATCCTATATGTAGAAGAGGGAGAGCCGGCTCCACCTGACCTGGACGGGCCTTCTCTTTCCTATCACATTGCCTATTTCTCACCCTATCTCTATTAGAACACACAGGCATGAATCCCTATATTTTTGTTTACGGGTACTGTAGGCGAGGGCGGTGGAAAAGACCCAACCAACCGACGAGCTGGCCAGGGCTCGCAAGCATGTCTGCTTGCCACAAAAGCAGGCAGTGCCGTAACAATGGCGCCCAACGAATAGCCCAAATCTTTTCATTTCATTTAACATGATTTTCTGTTTCTCGTTCTTTTTACTTTTCGTTTTCTTTAATAGCTTCTTTCATCTTTCTCTCTAAATCTATTTCTTTTGCTATCTAATTAATGCTTCCTTTCCTATCTTTTAGTTTGTTTGACTTGTTAGGGTTATAGTAACAACGCAGTTTGGACCAGTCAAAACTGTTGGTACTGCTATAACGAAAAGGGGGATGTATCTGTCTGGCATTGGGAGTACCTTGCCAAGGCTACAACGTTTTTTGCAAATGGAATTCTAATGCCTGACTGGTACTAAAGGGGGGATTATTTTCAGAGATTTGTTTTTGCTTAGTCGGCCATTGCACAAGCTACTGTGGACGCAGTCCATCATTGCGTGCATGTGAGGTTTGCAGTGAGTCGGCACAATGGGGTAAGGGGTGTAATGGGTAATGGGAGATCGTGGCTACCAGATTCGGATTCAGGAATCGAACACTGTTGTGCCGCATTCGACACTGGGGGAAATTTAGCTGACTCTGACTTGGGACGGATGACAAACTTACGGACTCAGCATACCCACTACGACCTTGCTAAGGTGCAACGCCGTAAATGCACCAAATGATTTTTTATGCACATTTCGTTTCAAGTTTTTCTGTATAAGAAGAGGACCAAGTTAATACTGGCTTGAACACCTTTTAAACATACATCCTACGTATATAATACCACACGTATATACATTTTTGAAATACATATATTATTGTTTGGAAAATACCTCCACACACATTTATATTTTTATATTTATATCAATACATATTTATATTTATATTTTTTTTGAAATAAATATATTAATAATTTGTCAGCACATACTAAACACACAGGTGTTTCATTAGTTCACGTTATTTCTCTGGCTGTTTTTCTTTTTAGATTTTTGATTAGTTTTGTTTTCTTTGCAATAACAATGGAAATAATAACCTGTTCATTCTTTTTTTGGACGTAATTTCCCACACAAAAAAGGCCAATTGATAATCTTTTTAAGTTTTTTGTTTGAATTGGAGTAAAACGTTTGCATTCACATGTATTTTTAAAAACATATAGCCATTGCAACTAATTTCAGTATTTGCATAGTTTAATATTTAGGAATATATCGAATTATTTTCGTCACTTGCACACTTTTTTAAAGTTTGGCAAAGTTCCAAACTAAATCATAATTAGGCTACACTTAAGTTTAATGGTATTTTTAAAAAAAAATTTTTTTTTTACTTTTTTACTGAAATTTCCATAAATTTACACATATATACATTATTTATAATTAAATCTTCGCATACTCCTTTTTTTTCTTTTTATTGTATTAATTTTATTTTTTTAATTTTAGTTCGCAAGCGTTTGGAATTTGGAAGTTTTGAATTTTTAGTTTTATATTTAAATGTTATATTTTTTCTTTTTTTAACTTTATTGAATCCTTTTATCTTCAAATTCGACGGAATTTTTGAATTCTTTTTTGAAGTTTTTTTGCACTATTTGCTTTCGAATTTAAGGTACTGAATTTATTTTGGATAAATTTTCAAAGATCTTATTTTGTTGCGTAGTTTGCAAATTATAAATTTTTTTTCATCACTGCATTTGATACATAGTCGTATATCTTGTTTAATCAAATAGATACGGGAATACCATTCCCAGTCGACTTTGTACCTACCGACCTTTTTAATCGGTGTGCAGCCAGAATTTTCGGAACGAGTGAGAGCGATACAAATAAGCATTCTAGAGTGTCGATCACCAACCAAGTGGCCATCAACGAATCTAACAACACCCTAAGGTTTTCGACAAAAATAGAGCGACTATTAAATATGCCAGAAACCTGAACACCACGAGTTACCGGAGGAGCGGATGTCGTGCAAGATGGACGGCCAGGGAATTCGGGAGCTAGTGGTTCGAAGGCCTCAGGAAACGGACCAAGTGCAACTGCCGCCGGCACCGAACAGCTAGAGCGGATGATGGAGATGATGGCTAAACAAAAACAAGTTATGGCGCAGTACATGAACGCGGTTCGTGACCTGAGGACCGACGTTTCGCACCTCAGCAACCGTATGGGGGACTTAGAGGTTTCGGCTCAAGCGCTGAAACAGCAAGCCGCTAACGCATCCACTCCGCAAGGGGGGAGAGATAGGGGCAAAAACTGGAATAATTCCGAAGCTGCCGTGGGTCAGGGCAGAAATGGGGAGCCTGCGCACCCAAATTGGAGGAAGGTCGACCCAGGCAAGTGGCACGTCAAGTTCGATGGGTCTGCTAAGGGGATCACCGTGGAAAGCTTTTTATTTAGAATAGAGAAATTAAGGGCTCAGTATTACATCTCTTACAATCGTCTCTTCACTGATTTCCATTATCTTGTGACAGGTTTTGCGCTTAAGTGGTATTGGCAGGTTCTTGAGGACCATGCTTTTGGCTACTTCGAGCTCAAGGCAGAGCTGTTGGCCCACTTTAAAACCGATGAGTCTGATTACGAGATAATCAGGGAAATCATGGAGAGGAAGCAGTCGGGTCAAGAGAGTTTTGATGATTTTTATGGTGAGGTCCACGATTTGACGTTCAGGCTGAAGCAGAAAATCCTGGAAAAGGAGCTGGTGGGCATAATTATAGGAAATTTGAAGCCATATCTGGCAAACTTGACATTCGCCGCGAAAATGGAGACATTGGCTGATCTGAAGACAGAGTGTAGACGTGCGGAACGCTTAATTAATGAAAATAGGAATAGGTCGGCAAGGGCAGTCAACGAGGTGGTATTTCCCGTGGAGCAAGTTGAGGGTGAAGGAGTTTGTGGGAAGCTTGTCGAGGCGCTCGACAAGCCATCCAAACCAAGACTAGGGTTAAACCAATCGCGTAACGATAATAATTCTAGGCCTTTTCCCACTAATGGTGGTACGTCTACTGGAACTACTTCCACGACCAGTCCCAAATCCATCGTTAACACCTTCTGTACGTCTCCGTTCCATTTTATTTATTTATTTATTATTTATTTATTTTTAATGTTGTGTGTTTCATTTGGTATGCCTGTGAATTATTTTGTTGTGAATCCGTCTGAGGCGTTGAAGGAAAATAGGTGTAAGTCTCGTTTTCACAGTATGGTTTGCGTTTGGGAGTGACACTTTTTTTGTGTTTTTAAGCCCGGGAAGGGTAACTCCACACTGGCGGAGATTTCCGGGACCTCCAGCCAGGAACAGGTGCAACCGGAAACCAACCGGAATACAGGGTTTTGAAAAGGGATAGAACCGTTCGTGGTACAGAGGAACTAGGATCAGGAGTCAGAAGAGAATTAAAAAGCTTACACCAAAGAAAAATTGAATACGAAGCAGCAGGTAGAAGAATTTTTTGCGAGGAACTAATAAAGAAGAAGAAACGAAACATTGATAAAATTAAGAAGATGAGAGAAAAGGCAAAAAGATTTAAGAGGATTTTTAATAAGATTATTTCAACAATAGCAACGATTAAGGGAGTTAATCGGATTTTTGCCCAGCCGACCATTGGCGGCCGGGACGCGGTAGCACTTTTGGAATCAGGTGTTGGAGCTAGGCTTCTTAGGCAAAAACTGTGAAAAACAGTTAGAGGCCAAAGAGAACCTGATACTCCCGATAAGTGTGCAAAATATCCGTACCGCGAAAGGCGGAGAAACGCCAATGGTAGAACTAATCACCCTTCCCGTGCTGTGGGATGGAACGAGTAGAGAGTTGGAATTTTTGTTTGTCCCGGGGTTGCAGCAGGAAGTGTATCTAGGTATTGACTTCTGGCAAGTGTTTGACTTGAGCCTTGTGAGTAGGGGAGTGATTCCGCGTTCGAAACAGGTTGCCGTTGCAGAGCTTGTGCCCACCGAGGGTTACTTGTCGTTTGATGCGGTGCAACATACGTTAACGCCTGAAGAAAGTGTAGTTTGGGAGAGGGTGAAAGCAAAGTTTCCCTCCTTTGCTGTGTTAGGTTTAGGACACACCGATGTAGAAGAACACGTCATTGAAGTAATAAATGAGAACTTACCAGACACTACCCACTATCCCCGGCGATACAGAAACTGGTATATCAGGAGTTAGATAGGATTCCCTTTTTGTTTGTTGTAGGCGTTGCGCAGGTGCGGAAGAGGGGACGTGGGTATGTGGACTGACATTGGCAAATGTTAGGTTAACTAGGGACTTTTGACGGACGGGCTAGTGTCAGGCTAAGGGGGCTTCGCTCGGGATAAGGAGTCATAGCGAAGCCCGAGGCTACATTCTCTATGAAGAAGAGGGAGGGCAGACTCCACCTGACTTGGACGGGCCTTCTCTTTCCTATCACCTTGTCTATTTCTCACCATATCTCTATTTGAACACACAGGCATGAATCCCTCTATTTTTGTTTACGGGTACTGTAGGCGAGGGCGGTGAAAAAGACCCCTCCCCCAACAGACGAGCTAGCCAGGGCTCGCAAGCATTCCTGCCTGCCACCGTTCCTTACCAAAAAAACAGGCAGTACCGTAAGAAGGACACTACAACCCTAACGCAGACTCACGGTCTGCCACAGACCATAAATGCACGAGGCCAACCGAATTTATCAAACCCCTCATATCACACACAACCTAAAATGATTGTGAGGACAGGCCGATGTAAATTTTCTCAAACAAATATTAAGCTTACAAAACATCACTTCAAGCTTACAAATGAGAATCTTATAACATTTTTTCTAAAAGGGAACTTGTTATAAAAGGTTTCCCTGAACTCCTTAAAAATAATCATTTCATTTCAATAATTCCCATCACATTAACCGATATTTTGGATTGGGTTTCTTTGGGTTAGCACTACAAAGAAAAAAACCCATTATGGCTACACAGAAGAGAGCATGGGATTACTTTCATATCGTTTATCAAGCAAGAAACTAATGCCCTAATATGGTTTACAAAATATCTACATGAAGCAACACGTACTTACATTCATTTTAGTCAGTTTGATTTCCACCAAATCGCTGCGGAGTGCAATTCCGAGGCTAATGTCCTTTTTTTCTCCTCCTTGTAAGCTCGGGAGGAACGCCTTGGTCACGGCGTTGTTGCGGGAACGACTGCAATAACCATTGTGATGTAACACGCGCAAACGAGGAATTCCAGTTGTAGTTGTGGTCGTACATGTTGTTGCGCTATCGGTGGAAATAGAGTTGAGTCTGCATCACTTTATTCGCTAACTCTAGAATACTCACCCTAGGCATCATCAGTCATGCATGGCTCTCTCACAGTCCAATGCAACGCTCACCAGAGTACCTAATTCAATTCATCTACCGATTCCATCTGAACAAAAATAAATTTAACAAGTGCAGAATACATACATTTGTCAAAAAAAAAAAAATAAATAAACAAGTAAGGAAGGCTAAGTTCGGGTGTAACCGAACATTACATACTCAGTTGAGAGCTGTGGAGACAAAGTAAGGGAAATCACTATGTGGTAAAAGGAACCTAGGGTAACCCTGGAATGTGTTTGTATGACATGTGTATCAAATGGAAGGTATTAAAAAGTATTTTAAGAGGAAGTGGGCCATAGATCTATAGATGGACGCCATTTAGGGATATCGCCATAAAGGTGGACCAAGCCTGACTCGAGAATTTGTTTGTACGATATGGGTATCAAATGAAATGTGTTAATGATAATTTTAAAAGGGAGTGGGCCTAAGTTCTATAGGTGGACGTCTTTTCGAGATATCGCCATAAAGGTGGATCAGGGGTGACTCTAGAATTTATTTTGTACGATATGGGTATCAAATAAAAGGTATTAATGAGTAAATTAAAAGAGCGTGGGCCTAAGTTCTATAGATGGACGCCTTTTCGAGATATCGCCATAAAGATGGACCAGGAGTGACTCTAGAATTTGTTTGTACGATATGAGTATCAAATGAAAGGTGTTAATGAGTATTTTAAGAGGGCGCGAGCCTTAGTTCTATATGTGGACGCCTTTTCGAGATATCGCCATAAACGTGGACCAGGGGTGACTCTAGAATTTGTTTGTACTATATGGGTATCAAATGAAAGGTGTTAATGAGTATTTTAAAAGGGAGTGGGCCTTAGTTCTATAGGTGGACGCCTTTTCGGAATATCGTTATAAAAGTGGACCTGGGTTGACTCTAGAATGCGTTTGTACAATATGGGTGTCAAACGAAAAGTGTAATAAGTGTTTTAAAAGGGAGTGGGCCTTTGTTCTATTGGTGGACACCTTTTCGGGATATCGCCATAAACGTGGACCAGTGGTGACTCTAGAATGCGTTTGTATAATATGGGTATCAAATGAAAGGTGCTAATGAGTATTTTAAAAGGGTGTGGGCCTTAGTTCTATAGGTGGACGCCTTTTCGAGATATCGCCATAAAGGTGGACCAGGGGTGACTCTAGAATTTGTTTGTACGATATGGGTATCAAATGAAAGGTGTTAATGAGTATTTTAGAAGGGCGTGGTTCTTAGTTCTATAGGTGGACGCCTTTTCGAGATATCTCCATAAAGGTAGACCAGGGGTCACTCTAGAATTTGTTTGTACGATATGGGTATCAAATGAAAGGTGTTCATGAGTATTTTAAAAGGGAGTGGGCCTTAGTTCTATAGGTGGATGCCTTTTCGAGATATCGCCATAAAGGTGGGCCAGGGGTGACTCTAGAACTTTTGTGTATGATATGGGTATCAAATGAAAGGTGTTAATGAGTATTTTAAAAGGGTGTGGGCCTTAGTTCTATAGGTGGACGCCTTTTCGAGATATCGCCATAAAGGTGGACCAGGGGTGACTCTAGAATTTGTTTGTACGATATGGGTATCAAATGAAAGGTGTTAATGAGTATTTTAAAAGGGCGTGGGCCTTAGTTCTATAGGTGGATGCCTTTTCGAGATATCGACATAAAGGTGGACCAGGGGTGACTCTAGAATTTGTTTATACGATATGGGTATCAAATGAAAGGTGTTAATGAGTATTTTAAAAGGGAGTGGGCCTTAGTTCTATAGGTGGATGCCTTTTCGAGATATCGCCATAAAGGTGGGCCAGGGGTGACTCTAGAATTTTTTTGTACGATATGGGTATCAAATGAAAGGTGTTAATGAGTATTTTAAAAAGGCGTGGGCCTTAGTTCTATAGGTGGACGCCTTTTCGAGATATCGACATAAAGGTGGACCAGGGGTGACTCTAGAATTTGTTTGTAATATATGGGTATCAAATGAAAGGTGTTAATGAGTATTTTAAAAAGGAGTGGGCCTTAGTTCTATATGTGAACGCCTTTTCGAGATATCGCCATAAACGTCGACCAGGAGTGACTCTAGAATGTGTTTGTACGATATGGGTATCAAATTAAAGGTATTAATGAGGGTTTTAAAAGGGAGTGGCCCTTAGTTGTATATGTGAAGGCGTTTTCGAGATATCTACCAAAATGTGGACCAGGGTGATCCAGAACATCATCTGTCGGGTACCGCTAGTTTATTTATATATGTAATACCACGTACAGTATTCCTTCCAAAATTCCAAGGGCTTTTGATTTCGCCCTGCAAAACTTTTTCATTTTCTTCTACTTAATATGGTAGGTGTCACACCCATTTTACCAAGTTTTTTTCTAAAGTTATATTTTGTGTCAATAGACCAATACAATTACCATGTTTCATCCATTTTTTCATATTTGGTATATAATTATGGCATTTTTTTCATTTTTCGTAATTTTCGATATCGAAAAAGTGGGCGTGGTCATAGTCGGATTTCGCCCATTTTTTATACCAATACAAAGTGAGTTCAGATAAGTACGTGAACTGAGTTTAGTAAAGATATATCGATTTTTGCTCTAGTTATCGTGTTAACGGCCGAGTGGAAGGACAGACGGTCGACTGTGTATAAAAACTGGGCGTGGCTTCAACCGATTTCTCCCTTTTTCACAGAAAACAGTTACCGTCCTAGAATCTAAGCCTCTACCAACTTTCACAAGGATTGGTAAATTTTTGTTCGACTTATGGCATTACAAGCATCCTAGACAAATTAAATGAAAAAGGGCGGAGCCACGCCCATTTTGAAATTTTCTTTTATTTTTGTATTTTGCTGCACCATATCATTACTGGAGTTGAATGTTGGCATAATTTACTTATATGCTGTAAAGATATTAACTTTTCTTTTAAAATTTGAATTTAAAAAAAATTTGTTTAAAAAGTGGGCGTGGTCGTTCTCCGATTTTGCTAATTTTTATTAAGCAGACATAAAGTAATAAGAGTAACGTTCCTGCCAAATTTCATCATGATATCTTCAACGACTGCCAAATTACAGCTTGCAAAACTTCTAAATTACCTTCATTTAAAAGTGGGCGGTGCCACGCCCATTGTCCAAAATTTTACTAGTTTTCTATTCTCCGTCATAAGCTCAACTCACCTACCAAGTTTCATCGCTTAATGCGTATTTGGTAATGAACTATCGCACTTTTTCGATTTTTCGAAATTTTCGATATCGAAAGAGTGGGCGTGGTTATTGTCCGATATCGTTCATTTTAAATAGCGATCTGAGATGAGTGCCAAAGAACCTACGTACCAAATTTCATCAAGATACCTCAAAATTTACTCAAGTTATCGTGTTAACGGACAGACGGACGGACGGACGGACATGGCTCAATCGAATTTTTTTTCGATACTGATGATTTTGATATATGGAAGTCTATATCTATCTCGATTCCTTTATACCTGTACAACCAACCGTTATGCAATCAAAGTTAATATACTCTGTGAGCTCTGCTCAACTGAGTATAAAAATGTCGAACCCAGTTCCCCTTTTCATACAGTGGAAACTCACGTGACTGACTGTTTCACGTGGAAGTACCATCAAGGTGAGAGGTTTTTTTTTTTCATTGTAAATTCCCAATCAAAGAAAGAAAAACACTAGAAAATATACTTAAATGAACCGCATCCTGCACGTTTATACATACATATTAAATTCAGTCATAACGATATCCAGTATCATATGATCACAATTCATAGGTTTTCATTTTTTGTACTTAACGCTTCTAATCCCATGTTAGACGCGCCTGGTAAAACTGTATCACGAGCTGTGGACACTCAGCATGGGCCCGTTCAGCCGGCACCAGTTCGTCCTCATCAATCGCTTTCCACTGCAATAGGAACAGTATTTTATCAATTGATGACGTGGTAGCTCCTGAAATTGCCAAGAGTTCCAGTCCCCGATTGAACCCCGTTCCCCATTATGAATGCGCTTATCCGCAATGCGCGCCGGGAAGTGCCAGACTTACAAAAGGTCGTAGGAATCGGGAGCTTAGATCACAGAGAGTATATTTCCCTTACCTCGAACAGTATCTGATACCCCTTACCACTGGTAGGGGAAAGTGCCAGACTGGAACGAGGCTTTTTAACAAAAAAGGCTACTTATTTCATTTATTACTTCACGCAGTATCTGCTACCCCTTACCACTTGTAGGGGGAAGTAGCAGACTGACGCAAAGTTTCCCTTATAACTCACGGGCCTTTAATATTGGCGAGAGAAGCCACAACAAGGATAATACACAGACATACCTCAGCCAAATTAATGTAAATTTAACAAATTTCCAAAGTTTTCACCCGAAGAATAAAGCAAACGAATGTCTCAACACAAATACAAATGGCGCAAACAAATAGCGCAATATGGTTAATAATCTCTCTTTTTGCTCAATAATAAAATAAGTATGCACGGTTGTAAAGTAAAAATGTTGTATACTTATGCGAATGTTTGGCCTGTGGAATGGCGCGAATTTGTTGGTGTAAAACCTATTAAAATTACATAAATCTTCAAATCAAGTCACGGTTAGGCTATGCGTTCCTACCATGAATTTCAGTAAACATAGCCTTCTTAACCTTTTTTCATTTTATATGCAAATTCCAAGAAGCTCAGCAAGCTACTTAGTTTAGAATCGACCCTTATAAACTATGTTGATTTCGACTAATCTATACGGATTACGATTCTCTGATTGTGGCATACACAACAAATGCGCTGCATGTTCTGATGTTTTAACAGATTTTGCTATCTACCATGCATCGAAAACTTCACAGTACTACATAACGCTGTCCTCTGTGAGAAAGGCCCCGATCCAACTGTGACTCCAACCTATCGACAATTGTAAGTCGAGGGTCCATGACGGCGATAAACGCCTTTATACCAAGATGGGATCCTACCCCACATCATTGACACAATCACATGTGACAGACATTTGAATTTGGTGACGTACTTCTGTTTGTACATATCTAAAAGCAGCAAATATCACACTTCAATACTGCATGAAAGGGTAACTAAACATCGGCGTACGCATAACTTTCATCCCACACCGATATACATTTCGTTGTCATACACCCTAAACTTACGGCAGAGTAAGCAGCATGCAAGCCGCAAGTCTGCAACGAGCACCCTTTTGCTGACTTACGTACTAGAATTTGGGTACCTTTCATGGTGGTTTTGCGCCTTGCACTCACCGGCGTCACCCAAAATCGTCGACTCGTGGGTGTTTTTACACCCTCCCTCCCTCATGTAGGGGCGGAGCCTCCTCGTGGTGGCACCTGGTAATGCTTCGGCAGCTAATTCGACCGGCGACCTTTCTTTCCACCCCCCTTAACCCTATCTTCCTTTCTTTTTTCTCTCCCTTTTTCTCTTCCTTCCTCCTTAATGGGCTGGATCAAGGTGTTATACGACCCGTGCCGAGGATGAGCCTGGCTGGGGGCCAATAAATAGCCCAGTCGCTAACGGAGTGCATCGAAAACCGGGCGACCTTCGGTGCTATTAAGCCTTACCCGGACATCGCGGATCTCTGCCCGGTTGGACCTTTCCCCTTCTCCGCTACTCGTGTGAAGTTTTAGTATGGAGAAAGTAATTTTTAAAAATAATAAGAAGGGCGGCTCTCCTAGTAAGAAGTCGACAGGAGCTTGCTCCGCAAAGGTCACGGCTCAGCCGGGCTTCAGGTTAGCTGAGAGAACTCCTCAGAGGTTCGCTGCTGCAGCGGCAGACAGACAGAAAAGGGCCGAGAGATGATCCGGTGCGAGTAGTCCGAGGGCCAGTACCTCTCATGGAGGGGGTACTGACCGGGAGGTCATCAGTGCTACTACCGCTCCTCCCTTGGCCCTCACCAGCAGGCCCTCCACCCAGCAACAAGCGTGGGCTATAGGGCCAAAGGCAGACAGAAAAGGGCCGAGAAATGATCCGGTGCGAGTAGTCCGAGGGCCAGTACCTCTCATGGAGGGGGTACTGACCGGGAGGTCATCAGTGCTACTACCGCTCCTCCCTTGGCCCTCACCAGCAGGCCCTCCACCCAGCAACAAGCGTGGGCTATAGGGCCAAGGGCCAATGTAGTCAGGGTAGGGCTGAGAGAAAATCCAGCCCGGGTATTCCGGAAGCCGGTTCCTCTCGGTGTGGGGCCATCGACCGGGAGACCTTTGGGGCGGCTGCCGCCCATCCCGTAGCCACCAGCATGGCTGCTGCTCAGCGTCAAACGTCCGGCGGTTTGGCTGCTGGGGGCTCCAGGGATGTGGGTGTGGCCGGCTCTAGGGTCAAGTGACTAAAAAAGCCCAGTCATCAAGACAAGCGCTGGGCTGCCCGGATACTGCGCAGGAATGCCTCCTCGCCGACAAGGGAGGGGGAAGGTTCTGCGGAGGACTGGGCGAAGGCGCAGTGTGACCTTGCTTGGGCGAGACAAATGTTGCCGGACTTCAGGCTGGACTGGGTGGAGAGCGATGAAGCCTCGAAGCGCCAGCGGTCTACGGATGAATCCAACCCTACGGCACCGAAAAGGGCCAAGACGTAGGGAGGCTGGACGCGGCCTTTCGCCGAAATAGCCAAGGATCGGCAGATCATTGGCGTTATAGACGAGAGCAGCAAAGATGGCAGGATCCCGAAACAACAGGGGAAGTGGATTGAGGCAGTGCTCGCTACTGTGGCTGTTAATGTCAAAAAAGACAACCCTGGTCCACCGCCTTCTTATACCTATGTGGAGTGGTTCAAGGGCAACATCAAACTAATTGCCTGTGACAACGCCAGGTCGGTGAAGCTTTATAGAGCCGCCGTCTCGCTGATAGGTGAGGTGTATCCGGGCGCGCGCCTCAAGGTAGTGGAGTCACGTGATATCTCCTCACGACCAAGGACGAGAGCCTACTTTACAATGACGCCAACAGTCCCAGCTGACATCCTGGAGCTGCTCCGGGAGTACAACCCGGGTCTACCGACCCAGAACTGGAAGTTGGTTAACGTGGAGAAGACTGAACGGCCCACGATGCAGATAGTCCTGCTGCTCGGCAGCGCAAGCGTCGAAGCGCTGAAAAGGCAGGATTTCAAGCTACGGCTTCAAGAATAGAAGCCTTAAGGCTTATAAGGCTGACGTTGAAGCTTTGGTAAACCTTGAGTCTCGTACGGAGGTGGTGGATCACTGGCAATAGGATCTGTGGCCTGCGGACACCAGCGTATAAGCTTTATAGCGCTCAGGAAAAGGGTAAGCCTTGCACTAGTATATTGGCTAAGTCTACTCTTAATGTTTTTCTTCTACCCAATTTTAGCGACAGGAATCTGGCAGCGGTTAGCGTCGAGGTGCTAGGGAGGAGTTTTAAAATTGCTTCATTCTACCTAGCGCACGGTCACCAAGGGTCATTACCACCGGATAATTTCAGGGAGTTCGTGAGAGCAGCAAATCCATATCCATATCCAATCCAATCAATATTTCATCCTACTCGGAGGCGATGCCAATTCTCACCACGCCCAATGGGGCAGCAGTGATACAAATGACCGAGGTGAGTCTTTATTTACTATCTTTTAGGCACTAATCTAAGTATATGTAATAGAGGAAATGACCCCACTTTCACTACGAGGAACCGCGAAGAGTTCCTTGACATAACCCTGGCCACAGAATCCTTCGGTGACCTGATCGTTTCATGGAGAGTTCTAAAGGAGTACTCCTTTCCTGACCATAGATGCATAAGCTCTTCTATATCACAGGCGCACATAAGTCCTAAGTACATACAAAATATTAGAGAACGAACTGGGGCTACTATAAGAAGATAATAGGTAAAAGGCTATCTGAAGAGGTGCGAGCACCAGAAAGCGAGGAGGAGCTGGATGTGCTTGTAAATAATTTCAGTCAAAAATGTAGAATTGCTTTAGATAGGGCTTGCCCGACTAAGGTTATGGAAATTCACAAACCACCATGGCGGTCGTCCGATTTTGATAAGCTTAGGAAGTCATGTAGGGCGGCCTTTAATAAAGCAAATCATGATGGACGTGAATCCTCATGGGCTGCTTATAAAAGGAAAATAAATATATATATAAAGCAATCCGAAATGAAAAGCGATCCTCCTGGGGAAATTTCTGCGGTAGGATTGAATCCACATCCGCGGCCTCCCGGTTAAGGAAGGTGCTATCGAAATCTACAATTCAGCTAAGTTACGTCCAAAAGCCGGATGGGCACTGGACGGACTGCAGCGCTGAAACCATAAACTTGCTTATGGATACACACTTCCCAGAAAGCGCGGGCGTGTCTTCAAATATTGTCAGCGGAGGGTCAATTAGTGATCAGCTAATAAGCGAAATCACAGATGATAAAAGGATAGATTCAGCTTTACAGACCTTCAAGCCCCACAAATCGCCGGGCCGGATGGAACTTTTCCGGCTCAGCTACAGTATACTGCCGAACTTATAAGGCCCTGGATAAAAGGGATGTTTATAGGTTGCCTTAGGCTCAATTACGTACCAGTATCGTGGTGGGAAGTCAACGTGGTCTTTATCCCAAAGGCAGGGAAAACCTCCCACTCTTAACCAAATGATTATAGGCCTATAAGCTTATCTTCTTTTCTGCTTAAAGCACTCGAAATACATCAGGAAGAGGATTGAGCCATCGCTTCTTTCGCAAGCTCAACATGCCTATACTAAGAGCAGGTCAACTGACACGACCTTTCACTCACTGGTATCCGTTATCGAAAGGTCACTAGACCTCAAGGAATACACACTAGTGGCATTTCTAGATATAGCGGGTGCCTTCAACAACGTTCTCCCGGAAGCCATCACCTCGGCGCTGACCGATCTGGGGGTCGACGCGTACCTGGTGGAGTTTATATACAATATGCTTACGCGTAGGCAGATTAAAACTGAGCTAGGTGGATGCGTGATCCGCAGACCGGTCGGCAGAGGCACTCCGCAGGGAGACGTTCTCTCTCCGCTACTTTGATTGGTTACCGTCAACCAAATACTACGCCTCATGGAATCAGAAGGTCACCAAGTGATCGCGTATGCAGATGACATCTGCGTTACCATGCGTGGGAAATTTCCGCAAACTCTCTGCAACCTAATGGAAGGGGCACTATCCAAGATTTCGCACTGGGCCACAGCCACAGTTGCACGCCAAATAACGTCTTCGTTAAAAACTATAGTATATATATACCATCGCGACAAGACTGGAATACCAGACAACATACGGTACCGGGTGCCATAAGCATGTTCACGGATGGTTTTAAACTTGACGGAAAGGTGGGAGCAGGCCTCTTTTCACCGAATATGGGTCTAGAGGTCTCTTTTCGCCTACCAGATCACTGTAGTGTTTACCAAACGGAAATGCTGACAATACACACGGCTTTGAAACATCTGGGGTCTGTGCCTAAGGATGGTAAACGGGTTTTTATTTTCTCGGACAGCCAGGCCGCATTAAATGCCCTGGACTCGTTCGTCGACAACGCAAATTTGGTCACTGAATGCCGCAGATCTCTTAACGAGATGGCTCAGCACTTCAGTATCAGCCTTGTATGGGTACCTGGGCACAGGGATATTGAAGGCAACTGCAGAGCAGACGAGCTGGCCAGAAGAGGCACCGTCGACCATATCCTTCCGGGAAATGGTTAGCTAGGTATACCCATGGCCACTATAAGAATTACAAATGGACTATGGTCAGCCATATCATCGTGTGAGACATCCAGGCTAACCTGGCCCTTCTGATTTTCAACAAATCAGTTCTATCGTCCCTGATAAGGGTTCAAACAAGGCATTGTTTAACAGGCACACATGGTGCTAGAATGGGGGCAACGACCTTCGACTATTTTCGCCTCTGCAGATGTACAGAAGAGGAGGAAAGTATCCAGCACCTTCTCTGTCATTGTCCAGCGCTTAGTAGGCGTAGGTTGGCCATCCTTGGTAAACCTTTTCTACATTAACTTGCTGAGGTCTCTAGTTATGAAGTCAATGCTCTAGCAAAATATATAATTTCCACGAAGTGGTTTGGCCCGCTTTAGGCAGGGTAGGCGTCCTCTTTGAGACCATATACGGTATTAGAATGGGCCCATTGGTGGCCTAAGTAGTGAGCTGTTACCATAGTGTCCAGCCCAGCCCTTGCAACCTAACCTAACCTAACCTACGTACTGGCACTTATGCACAAATGGACGAAGGTGGGTGTTGTATTCTGTCGGAAGGATGCTGGCTGTGAGGCACTTACTTAACAGAATTACTTCTTACTTCATTCAAATATTACGTTTGTTTTGTTTATTTATAAAAAAGGAATCAATTAATTTAATTTTTGCTGCTTTTCTTTGCATTCGAGGTATCGTTTAAATATTAATCTATCAAAATAATACTCTTTATAAAAAATCACTTGTCGTTAACGTTCAGTTCCGTCGATGACGACGCGGGTCGAAAGCATGCCACGTTGCTGAGTCATAAACTTAGTCTAGCGCCTACCATACTACATGCTCATCTTAATTTGTACATAAGTATGAGCAAAAACCAAGCCATGATACAAAAAACGAGGTAGCCACTTAAAAACCAGACACTCCAGCTAAGCGACAGTAAATGTATCATAGCGTGAAATTTATCCGCTTCAAAAATTTTGATATTCTGCTGCAAAGAGTTGTCCCTCGTAAGATGTTAGCAATCACTCGAAAGGATATTCATAGCCTTTTATGCACTCCTTTTAGTTTGATAAATGCTACCCAAATCTACTTACTTGGTATAAATTCTTTTGTTATTAGAGCACACGTAAAACTTCCGGGCACATTACCACCTAGATTATTGGAACAATTCTTTCAGCAATCGGTAATCCGAATTCTGCACATCTTAACTGTAGGCGGTTTATGAATTGCAAACAAAAATTGGCGTTTTTGACGGAATACACCTGTGGAGTCACAAATTCTCAAGAGGAATGGACGTTCAAGTAAATTCACACTTAGTGTGACTTTATCAAAAGCATATGATTGTGTGGAGAATACGCTGGAAATTAGTCCTTTTAACCGAATTTCAAAGAAATAAAAGATAGATAATTAGTATTCATCAAATTAATTCACAAATTATCAAGTTATCAAGTACTTACCCTTGTTTCTCGATATGCGTGCGTAGGTACGCCTCGCGCTGTAGTAGAGGAAAGAAAAAGCAACGGAAAAAATCATACGATGTCATCCCGTTGTTCCAATTCATAGGAATTTTCCATTCAACGTATGTGTTGGATTATACGCACGGTTGCCATAGCCTGTTTTCATTTGGGACCAAAATTCGTCGAAAAAAAGGACCAAAATTTGTTTTCATTTATTGGTATACAAACAATGTAATAATGAACAACTTAAAAAGTACAAAACAACACGACGTTACAAACAAAAAGTGCTTCAATTAAAATTGATGATAATTAAATACATCACATATGGGAATATTTTTCAGTCTTATACACATATGTATGTGTATATATTTTAAAATTTAAATCATATATGATTTGATCGGGGATTGCCCGTATTGCTTTTTTTTTAAATGTATGAAAACATTTATTTGAAGCAATTTTTAATTTTATAATTTATTTAATAATTTGGGAAAAATTTAAACAACGTGACATCAGGACGGACAAGGCGACAGCTGTTTCGATTATACCTTGTAAATCTCTTCAAAGCCTTTTCTCCCGGGAGTGGGAGTCGAACCCGCACTCTTACGATAGTTGAAATGGTTACAAACGCATTCAGCTACGTCATGCCTTAGTTGTTGTAAAGTTTTTCCCAATTGCCTTCTTTTGCATATTTTAATCTTTTTACACATTGCATACTTCGTATGCAATTATGTGTCAAAGCTGTGATTGTTGGTATGGCGGTTTTCAAAGAAACTTTGGTATTTGTTGCTGTCTTTTATTCTATTTATTCAACTGATTCGACTCCCACTCCCGGGAGAAAAGGCTTTGAAGAGATAAACAAGGTATAATCGAAACAGCTGTCGCCTTGTCCGTCCTGACGTCACTTTGTTTAAATTTTTCGCAAATTATTAAATAAATTATAAAATTAAAAATTGCTTCAAATAAGTGTTTTCATACATTTAAAAAAAGCAATACGGACAATCCCCGATCAAATCATACAAACAGACAAAATTGGTAAATTCGTTGTAGTTCTATAAATAGAACAAAAAACAGCAACAAATACCAAAGTTTCTTTGAAAACCGCCGTACCAACAAGCATAGCTTTGACACATAATTGCATACGAAGTATGCAATGTGTAAAAGGATTAAAATATGCAAAAGAAGGTAATTGGGAAAAGCTTTACAACAACTAAGGCATGACGTAGCTGAATGCCTTTGTAACGATTTCAACTATCGTAGGAGTGCGGGTTCGACTCCCACTCCCGGGTGAAAAGGCTTTGAAGAGATTTACAAGGTATAAGGAAACAGCTGTCGCCTTGTCCGTCCTGATGTCACATTGTTTAAATTTTTCCCAAATTAAAAAAAAATTTAAGCATATATGTTTATAATATATTCTGGGCTACATCGAAAAAAACGTATAATAAAAACAGTTTTATATCTTTCATTGTATAATTTTCTAAGACCAGCCTATGTCTTTCACCGACCAATCGTAATGAGGACCTGGGTTTTGCGTACAAAGTTCTTTGGTTAACATTATGTGGTTGATTGAAATAAACTCCAATTTATTGCGTAATTTGGTTTTAATAAGAGACAATTCAAAAAATGTTCACTCTGCAGCCGCCGAACTATGTGGCAGACTCAGTAAATCATAAACAAAACCAAGCAATCCTTCAAAACACTTTTCGCTCATACCATTTCTATAAAAGCTTACTTTTTCCCAAAAATCTAAAACGTCTATATCAGGCTTAAAATCACAATTTAACAGTCTTAAAAGCTTCCATTCTGTAACAATTGTATCCTGATAGCACTTTATCAAGTACGAAAAGTTATTTATTAACGGTATTATAGAAGTTTCGGTTTCTGCTAATACCTTGTCGGGAGTAATTGTACATAAAACTTGTATATCACATCTAGAAAAATCAGAGCGTTTTTGTATTTGCTTCAAGAGTTCAATATAAAAATCTAAAATATTTTTTTTTACCGCAAGTCGTTGTACATCTGTAAATTTATCGCTTTCAAGAAATACCTACTTCAGCTTTACTTCCAACAAAAATATTTTTTAATTCAAGGTAGTAAGTTTTATCACTAAAATCAAAATTTTTCAAGCATGCAATATTTTTTATGTACTCATTATGCATGAAGTTGCTCAAGATAAGTGTGAAGTGTGCTTCAATTTGATGGTATAGGAATGGCAGACGAATGTTTTCTGATTGGAACTCTTTATTTAAGGTATTTATAATTTTAAGAATATAGGCGAGAAACAGCATATACGCTTTTATTTCGGGATCTGACATTAAATTTGCGAATTGTATTGCACTAACTCCACTTACTTCGAGACACGACAAGACGCAGTGCCTCCAATTGTTCATTTATCCGAACTATCACACTCTCCAGAGCGATCCAAGAGTAAAAGAAATACCATGTATTTTGTGTCTTGACACCACAATAGTCCTGAAATTCTTTAAATTCATTAATTCGCTTTGGGATATGAGAAAAAAAATTTATATATTCCTACACAAACTCTCGATTTCTGTCGGTAGTTGCTTGCACGCATAGCTTGAACATAAATGCAGTGAGTGACAGGTGCACTTAATATAAAACAAATTGGTATCATTCTTTAATAAGTCCATTCAATTCCCCGGCCATCGTATTGGCTCCATCAGTGGCGAGCCCTATCAAATTATTTATTGGCACACCGTGCATTTGAAAAAAATTCTTTATTGTCTGATATATCGAACCGGCATCACTTTTATTAAGCTCAAGAAGAGATAAAAATCTATCACGAATGGCATTTGATAACCGATCGAAATATCTAACCACCAAAACAAAACATTTTTTGGCTCATAAATCCGTTTTCTCATCGACAATTAACGAAAATTTATTTGCCCTAAGATCCGACAGTGATCTGTACAATGCCTCTTTGCCTAAGCTTTCTGCTATTAGACTTGCCTTGGTTCTGCCGCATTTTACTGATCGTGCAATTTTCGAATCTGTACAGCATACTGCTAACAACTGCGGCAAGAAATCCATCAAACTAAATTGAAGGTTATGCATAATAATGAACATAACCAAATTTATTTCGGCGTTTCGTACCTGCCTCCCCAGGGTATAATTTTCGTCACTTACAAAAGAATCTAACTTCATTTGACCCTGCGTTATATTTAAAATTTGCAAGTGGTTTTTTTGAATTTCGTGTCGTTTTAACTTAGAGATATGATTGGCCACAGATTTTTCGCAAGCAATGCAGTTAGCGCTCCCCTTGTTTTCTCTCAGCCATGTGAGTTTGATGGCCATTCTTTGCGAAATTTACGTTTCGTTGAACAACTTGCCTCGTTAGCTGTGTCGCTAAATATACAATAGGAAATTTGTTTAATTTTTGTTAAAGAAAAAGGATGTATGTATGGTCATATCTATTACCTCTAACAACTGCTTTCGCTGCTACTTACTTCCTTTTCGCTAATCTCTACAACTTTTGGTTTCTTTACAACAAACCAAAAAAACATGTATATTTATATATACTAGGTTAGGTTAGGTTAGAGTGGCTGCCTCCGCTGTCTGAGCGGAGACTCACGTAGGCCGTTGTGGCCCATTGTGCTACCACGCGGGGGCCCCTATTTCCTGTTACCCTACTTTCGAAGAAGAAGAAAGTTTAGACCCCAGTGAGGCTAAACCATCGCGTTTGCCAAATGAAACGCAAGATGTCGTTTGGGTTTATAGATTCAAGCTCCGCAAGGCACCCAAAAGAGTGTCTGTGGAGGCATTGGTACCTGGTTTTTGACTGTGTGGGACAGTGGCACAGATAGTGTTCAACACTTTTTATCTCCTCCTCGTCCCTACAGCTGCGGCAGAAGTCTTTTGTCTGCAGGCCTATATAGGCACCGTGAGTGCCCATGAGACAGTGACCTGTAAGAAGGCCCACTAGTGGGCTTATAGAGATACGGTTTAACAATATCACCGATCGTGATCTCTTTTCATCCATCTTAGGCCAGATTTGCTTGGATATACTACATGTAGGTTCCATCGCCCACCTGGCGTTTGCCTGATCCGTGAAAATAGATCGCAGGTGGTATTTGCAAGTGTTTAGAGGAGGGCTGACCCAACCAGCGGAGGATATTGTTTGCAAGTTGGTGCCTTCCCTAACTAGCTCATCCGCGGCGCAGTTTCGTGTGATATCACAGTGGCCAGGAACCCATATTATGCTTAGGTTGCAATCTTCAGCTAGTTTGTTGAGGGTTTCTCTGCACTTCAATGCCACTAGTGACGAGGTGTTACTGCATTGCAGGGATTTTATGGCAGCTTGGCTGTTAGAGTAAATTGAAATAGAATTGGTTACCTGCAGGTTAGCAAGATAGCGGGATGCTTCCCAGATAGCTATGAGTTCAGCCTGAAAAACACTGCAGTGATCGGGTAGGCGAAAGCTCTCGCTTAGATTGAGCTCCTCCGAGAATATTCCGCTGCCGACTCTGTTGTTTAGTTTAGAGCCATCTGTTAAAACGGAGATTTCGTGTGATCCCGGCTCAACGCCGTTTGCCCACTCGTTCCTCTCTGGGATTCTTGTGGAAAATTTGCTGTCCCAGCAAGGGGTCGATGTTGTATGGTCCAATTTCAAGAAGGTTTCGGGGACTTGCTTCAGGATCCGGGTGTGACCGAACCTGCAGTCCCCCCATGGTTCGATAGCGTTGAGCCTTGCCGCGTTGCAGGAGGCACAATATCTACCATAAAGATCAGTTGGGAGAAGGAATAATATGGTTTCAAGAGCTTTCGTGGGAGTGGAGGGAAGGGCACCGCTGGTGAGCATTGCCGCCATCCTCTGCACTCTCGTTACTTTACTCTTTTTAGATTCGATATCGAGTGCCGTCCACCATACGGTGACGGCGTAGAAGAGTATGGGTCTCACCACTGCCGTATAGATCCAATGGGCTATGCGTGGCTGGAGACCCCACCTTTTTCCGATTGCTGACTTACAAGCGTAGAGAGCCATTGTGGCTTTCCTGGATCGTTCCTCCACATTTCGCTTCCAGTCAAGCTTCCTGTCTAGAATAACTCCGAGATATCTAACCTCGGTAGATTGTTTGATTTCCTTCCCGTTTAGGGACGGGAGAGTAAGTTTTTTCACTGCTGATGCTGAGTCCGCATTCCATAGACCAAGTGTTTGTTAGATTAAGGGCATTTTGCAAGAGTTCGCCAAGCACCGGGAGGTATTTGCCGGTAACTGTCATGGCTATGCCGTCGGCATATGCAATGACTTGGCATCCGGTGGGCTGTAGTATAGATAACAGAGCGTTCACCGTCAGGTTCCATAGTAGAGGATAAAAAACGCCCCCCTGGGGGTTCCTCTGTTGGTATACCTTATTAACGATGAGCTGCCCAGCTCAGAGGTAATGATTCTCTTGTTTAGAAGGAGCTCGACCAATTTCACAAGAGGCTCTTCCACCCTTGTGAACGTAGATATTTTGTGACCGCTGCTGGGAGAACGTTGTTGAAGGCTCCTTCTATGTCGAGAAAGATACCCAGCGTAAATTCTTTAAAGGCAAGACCCTTCTCTATCTTAGTAGTGATAGCATGTAGATGAGGTCAGACTTATTGGTCTGAAATCCTTTGGACTGTTGCCCGATATCCTGCCTCCTTTGGGTAGGAAGACTACCTTTGCCTTGGACCATTCCGTGGGGATATAGACCAGGTTGAGGCAAGGCTTGTAGATTTTAGCTAGCAGCGGGCTTATAAGATCGCTTGCAGCTTGCAATTCAGCGGGAAATATTCCATCCGTTCCCGGAGATTTGAAGGGTTTAAAGGACTTGATTGCCCAGATAACTCCTTTTTCGCTTACAATGTCGTCCAGGGGTTGAAATGGCCCTGGGTTAAATTGCGTGTTTAAGATGTATGGTTGATATCTGCAGCCTGGAAAGTGAGTGCTGATCAGGGTTTCCAGAATTTCCGTACTAGAAGTGGCCCATGCTCCGCTCGTTGTGCGAATGCAGCTTGGAGATATGGGGTTTTTGGAGAGGACCTTTCGTAGGCGATTGGCCTCTGAGACTTCTTCGATGTCATTGGTGAAGTTCTTCCGGGAGTCCCTTTTGGCCTTCTGGATTAACTTCTTAAAAGATTTTAAGGCATCCCTATAATTGGACCAGATTCCCGTGCGCTTAGCCTCGTTAAAGAGTTTTCTGCTGTTTTTCCTCTGCTCGGAGATTTCTTGGTATATACTAACGCATAAAACAAATACCAAATACTAATATGCACTTAAATAACAATGACCACAAATGAAGGCAAATGTATGAATTATGCGATGAAGAAAACCACCCCTATTTTCGACACATATTGAGGAGCCGAACCGGATAATATTTATATTTATTTACAGTATTTACAAAAAACGCACATCGACCTGTAGCTTGTTATCTAAAAGATATTACAAAGGATGTGTTTACATATGTAGATATGAAGCAATAATTTGGTAATGCATGACACTGCTAATACGCGTCCAAAAATATCGAGAGTAGTGTCAAACGACGCATCTTGATATCAGCATTAATACTCCGTAGCCGGAAAATAAAAATTTCAACTCGTTCAAAAAATATTAACGAAAAACCGAAATATGACCCGCGGGTCCCTCCGAAACCGGGGGTGGTATCCATAGTATCCATAGTATTTTTGCGCAGAACACCTTTCTGCGTTGGCGGACTTCGGTCGCGCTTATAAAAAATTACCCTGGGTCAATCCAATACCGGTTTGGAGACCAAAACTATATCCGCGCAAAACACTTATGTTTACAATTATTTTTGTGGGTACAACATATTAGCAGTGCTATGCTTTCATATAGAATTACCATAATTTTATTTTATTTTCATAAATTATGCACACTTACCTATCCATTATGCTGCAAGGACTTAAAAATACTTGAATTTTTTGATTTATTAAGAACAATGACAATGTTTCACACCCGTTCTTTGGCAGCTTATTGCGATAAAAATGCTTGAATTTATAGATTTATTAAAATGTTTCACACCGGTACTTTGGCAACTTATTGCGATAAAAATGCTTGAATTTTTAGATTTATTAAAATGTTTCACACCGGTATTTTGGCAGCTTATTGCGATAAAAATGCTTGAATTTTTAAATTTATTAAGAACAATGACAATGTTTCACACCGGTACTTTGGCAGCTTATTGCGATGAGTAAAAAGTAAAAATCGAAACCGACATATGTAAGTATGTGCGTATGGCCTGATGTACATACATAAACACTTTTGTTGCCTTTCTTCGCTTTGGCACTTAGCTGCGTTGTAGGACAACAATACAACCTCTTTCCATTTACTTCGCTGTTACATGACAAAGCGTTCTATGTAAAACCGTCTAATAGCTATTGGCTCTGCTGGTGAGAGTTACTGAAAATCGATTGCCATTCACATGGTGTTCAAACAAGCAAATTTTTTATCAGTGTTGCGTATTGTTATGAAAGTAGAAAAATTAAAAAATTCCAATCAAAGTACCAAAATCGTGACGGCTCGCCCGAAAAGGACCAAAATTGAAAAAAAGGACCAGCGGACCAAACGGGGTTGGAGCGGACCAAATTTGGTCCATTTGGTCCCAAAGTGGCAACCGTGATTATGCGTTTTTTTGCCTTTTGTCATTGGTTACAAGTATACCATGTATGTATGTATGAATGTATGTTTTCCTACTTGGTTTTGCACACACATTGTTAGTGCTGCATCAAAAGAGGCAAGCGGGTATCGAAAACCCGCAAGACACAAACTCGTGATCGGCTCTTTTTGATCCATACGGGCGACTCGTATAGTCCCATCACATACATACACACAACAAAACCAGCAAGACATCATTACAAAAATTATTCTCTTACAAAAACAAAATTGTGTTTTTTTCTGGGTTTGCGTTCGGTTCCAACGCTTTTATGGGTTCGGTTTTTGGCTGCGGACAGGAATTATTTTTTTCAACAACAAACACCACAAAAGAAACGAGACTCAGAATCAGGCGCCGGTACAGAAAAATCCGAGTCCCGAAATGAACGGGTTCCGAATTCAGTTTTTTCTACAGCCCTAGTGCCAATTAAAAGAAAGAAAAAAATCTCTACATATTCGCTCTACAAATTCACCACATCAGCTTTGTCAGCAGGAAAAAAAACATGCGACAGGGTGACACACAACATGTTGCATAATGGTATGGGCAGATAAAACCCGTCGTGAAAAGCTTCGCAAATCGGAAAATGCATGTCAGGGGATGGTAATTAGCCCACTTCTGCTTGGTCATATTTTATTTAATATTCCGTTTAGACCATCTAGATATTTTCAACCACTTCATATAAGCACATGCAGTTGGTGGATCTTCGAATTTTAATTATAATTTTTTTCTATTGGTTATGAGCTTTCGCACGCAATTAAATGTATAATTTCAGTGGCCCTTTACGCTATGCTTAACTCGCTTTTATTTGCACTTGATTTTATTTATTTTAACATACGTTTTTTAATAAAATAACATTTTTTTTTTCACAAATCGCAACTTCGTTTCGCTGAAAAGAAAAGTTTCGCTTCCAAGCACCACAAAACATTGATACGTTTGACTCACTCCACGCAATAATAAAATATCCAGTGACTACCTTAAATACGCAATTATTTGGGTGGGTGGTTGGAATCACGTCCTTTCCAACCTCCCGCACATGGCAATGCTACTAATTGTGCTAAATATGCATCAGCTGCTCGAAATCATTTCCATTCCGACAGCACTAATTAATAATATAATACATAATTTATAATATTGTCACGAAGATTAGCAAAACTAAAGAGTGCTGCCGTCTCTAAACCGATGCTAAGCAGTGACGTGAATGCACATCAATAATTCAATCATTATGTATCTACATAAACGAAACAATAACTGCGTCTACATATATGTACCATGTACGTATACGAGCAGCGGAGAGTCAATGCACTAACACATGCATATATCTGAGATACTCCTAAAAGTATGCAATGAGAAAACTATAAAATTGTGCAATTTTAGTTATATCTGAGAAGTTTGAGAGCTCATGGACAATGCTAGTAGATTCTAGAAAATGCGAACGAGGAAACCAAAGAGTATAAAAGGCGACAGATGTAGAGGCGCTGTAATTCAGTTTGATTTGAGTTGTCAAGCAGTTACGACTAAGACGATATCTAGCGAGCAATAGCAGTATTATTTTGAAAGTCAGTTTCATTTAAGCTATCAGTTTGGTTATTAAGCTATTCGTTGCACAGTTTGAGTGTTATTGTGAAGTATTTTAATAAAGGCCATTTTTCCATTATTCAATATTGGAGTTATTTATTCAACAGTTTAGCGATACGAACCTAGCAAAAGGGCAAATAAGAGGATTTCCAGCAAATACGTTACAATATATATGCACTGAAGCGAGATCACGCCTCACCCAACCAACCGATGCTACGATGATCGAACAAAAAGTAGTCGCTCCGAGAGTGATACGATGCGTAAGACGCTGAAACGGAGACCTCGGCCTCTTCGTCCAGCCCAGGAGAGCCTCAAAAATTTCCGAGTCTAGAAGGGAGACTTCGGCCTCTTCGTCCAGCCCAGGAAAACTCCCCTCAAGAAAATTGCGAGTCTGGAACGAAGACATCGGCCTCCTCGTTCAGCCCAACGACCACTTGTTTCCTCTTTTCTAACCTTTATGGATTTTATATATTTAAGAATTGTGTATAATCAAAGGCAAGAAATATTCACTTACCTCCTTTTTAAATGTTCATTTCATTCTAATTTAGGTGGCATGCTTCAGAAAGTCGGAAAGGACTCCCAGCCACCCGCGACGGTGGCGAAAGGCTCCGTCTAGGTTAAGTTTAGTTATAAGTCTTATATTCTTTTTTTCTCGTTTCAGCGGAGGTCGTTGGTGGAAAACGATTTTGCGTATCGCAAGGGGCGGGCGGCATGTTCAGGCAGGATGCCTAAATTTTCCGCATCTGATCGCGATCCCCCTAATGCAACTCGATACTCGATTTAATTTCCAGCCACCCACACTATCAACGCCACATGCATGTGGATGCATGAACATACTTGTGTGGATGTGCTTTTGTTAGCACTCATGTACATGCATGTCGGCGTTTATGTGTGGGTGACTTTCCCCTCCAAATGGAGGATTTTTTTCGGGTCAACGATTGTCGCCGGCGATACAACCGGTCTCTTGAATTTCAGCAACCAACCTGTACACATCTGTCGCCAGCAATCTCTGCCGAATTCACATATTCACAAGGTAATATCTTATTCTCTATATTTTATATTTACCCAATAAAGCATAAGCATTATAACGAGAGATTCTCGTCTTATCATATTTTCTTCCAAAAGCAACCTACCCATTTAGGACGACCCTGTGCGCCTACCTACCTCCAGGAGCAGGCGCACCGCGGCCATAAAGAAGGTTTAAACTAAGTTTAGCATCAATCGTGACTCCAAAGTCTACAAATAGTTGACTGATAGAAGACAAAAATTATTAATTACGTAAGAGGCTGCTGGCAAAGATCTTCTAGAGAGGCACATGAATTTGCATTTATTGAGGTTCAGCGGCATTGAATTTACGTTGCAAATGCTTTACTGAAATCAATATAAATAACATCGGTGTGAAGATTTTCTCTAAATCCATTAGAAACATGAGTTGTGAATTGAAGTAAATTAGTAATGGTAGATTTGCCTTTACAGAATCAGTGTTGCGGTTCTGCAATCAAAGTAGAAATGGTAAATGTTAGCTGATTGGAAACGGTACTTACTTACTTACTTAATTGGCGCTTAACCGTCTAAACGGTTATGGCCGTCCAACAAGGCGCGCCAGTCGCTCCTTCGCTCCGCCAACCGGCGCCAATTGGTCACACCAAGGGAGTTTAAATCGTTTTCCACCTGGTCCTTCCAACGGAGTGGGGGCCGCCCTCTACCTCTGGAAACGGTAGCTTCAAACAATTTTGGGATGGCCTACAACTTTGCTATTCCGCGATAATTTTCTACACACGACCTACTACCACTTTTGTGAAGGAGTATGAGAAAAGATTCCTTCCAAGCAGATATAAAATTCCACGTTGTAGGAACAGGCTGAATAATCAGTTAGAGGCTGTTAAATGTGTTCAGCGCATTTTTTAAGAAAACAAGTGAGAATTAAATCAGGACCGTACTTGTAAGATTCCTTCAAAGACGTTATATATGAAAAAACTTCATCAGGAGATATTGCTGGAATATTAATTGTGTTAAGTGAGTTAAGTTGAAATGGATTTTCATTTGAAAAAGAATTAGATTCAGTGTAAAAGTTGGACTTGAAAAATTGTGCAAAGAAGTTGGCAATATCTCGCTACACAAATCATCCTGGTATTTTCAAGCAGAGGGAAATCCTTTAACCCTATGCTTAGAGTTTACGAAATCATGGAAGGCTTTCGGATTGCAAGTTATTTTCCTTTTCATCTTAAAGATGTACGTATTATAGCACGTTTTGTTTAATTCAAAATACTTATGAATAGCGTACTACGAGTAATCCGAGTGAGAGCCCGACCGTTTGAATAACTTGAAGAAGCGCGATTTTCTGTTTTTAAAGACTGGTTCGGTAGACACACGTTTTCACTTAGGTACGTGTTTTTCCAAAATACTGTAAATGGTGGTATAAATCTCAGAAGCATTTTTGTCAATATCTACACCGTATTTGAGCCAAGCCACTGAAGATAAAGTTTGATTAAGTTAGCTAAAATTAGCCTTCGCAAAGTCAAATCTGAAGCTAAAGTCGTATTTAGTAGCAATGCTACTCGGAGGATTTCATTCGAATTCGTATGCTATTTCCATGGAAGGGTGGTAAGGGTCTTCATGTACAGTAAGAGGTTCACACCCGCTTAGAGTACATTTTGATGTATCGTCAAAAAATACCAAATAAATCATCCCGAACATGTTAGAAGTTATATTTATCTGTTTAAGCAAAGTTCAGTTATTTCGGCTAAAAATTCGTTGTTGGACAGTTTTGAAGAAATAGGTACACTATCCTGGTCAGATATGGTCCATAATACATGCGGGAGATTAAAGTCACCCAGGACTATCATCGAATCAATGGGCTTCAACATTGAATTAACAATTTTGAGCAGGGAAATATGATCCATATACACCGAAGGATCAGAAGATGGTGGGATATAGCAGACGGCGATATAGACACAACCCATTCCGAGCTTGATTCCAATGCATTTGAATTCTGTAGAATCAATAATGGGTAAATGGAGGTGGGGTTTTGCTTCAGCTGAAGGTACATTCTTCTGTACCTTCAGCTGAAGCAAAACCCCACCTCCAATTCTGTTCAGGTGGTCATTTCTATATATTGGTAATCATGGGAAAGAATCTCGGAATTAAATATAGGAGGTTTTGGCCAAGTTTCAGTTCAATCGATAATGTTGTAATTGCAGTGAAAGGATTTCAAATACAATTCAGTTAGTTTAGTGTTTAAACCTCTAATATTTTGATAAAACATATTTAGGGCCGATTTAACATTCAGTTTTTTGATGCAATATTGTTATGCGGAAGGGTAGCAAGATTTGAAATATTAGTATAACGCCTACTTTCAAATTCCCGCACAAAAACACCAGGCGGCCAAAAAGAATTATTTAATATAGTATCAAAATGTGCGAATACATCAATCCTAAAAGACGAAATATCTCTAGGATAGTTAAAATTGAATTTTCGAACTGTCACGTTGTCACGCACACGTTGCTTTGGTTTCCGATGGCGTCCCTAGCTAGCTCAGTACATTTTGTAGGCCGTGGTTCAAAACCCGCCATCGTGGAACCGGACGCACACATATATACATTTCCTTACGTTCAATCTCTTCGGATTCACTTACCCACCGCACCACGGAATCCCACCCAACCTTGGACCGCTCGCATCATGTAACTTACCCTGCGGTCATCCTAATGCTATGCCCCATGCTCCTACTTACCTCCTCATCACTCCATCCTTCCCAAAAGAAACTAGCAAGCCATATTAGTTACTCTTTTCACTTTCAATAACGCATTTTAATAAACATAATCTTAGAATGTATACACAAGTGAAATAATCAAGCTTCGTTTAGATTAAATTAAATTTCTTCAAACAAACTAATTTATATATATATATATGCAGATCGAGTTTAACGTGTATGTGTTCGTTCCTCACAAAAAAATTATATTTACACAAACATATTAAAATAAAAAAAAACGTATTAAAAACAGTACGTATGTACGTATGAACCAGGCATATATATAATAAAGATAAACAAGTAAGGACGGGACTGTCTTCGGCTGTACCGAAGACTTCATACCTTTCATGAATGGGGCTGAACAATAATCTTATCCCATTCGTAATCTCCAAATAATCGGCTGTATAAGATAAGAAATATGTAGTGAACAGATGTACATAACTAAACGATTTTTAAGATAAATATAAAATAAAAAAAATAGGTAGGTACTGTAGGATTGACACAGGAACGGACAACAAGAAGTGGACAGACCTATTAGCTACTAGATAATACAACTCTACTGACATTAGATACATACGAACGAACACTTGACGAAAAATACATAACGCTGATTTAAAACGAACAAAAACGGAGTTAGTTACCGATTGAATTTCAACGACTGCGCGTTCTTTTCAATACCACTAATTAAAAATAATTTAAATAAACTATAAACTATATTTAATTGTTCAAAAGAACTTAATGCGTTTTATTTGGACCCACATTTTTGGGGGCTCAACCGGGAATGAGCCGTAACAATAATTAAGGTGGCAATCTATGCGCGGGCGTGTTAAAATCGCTCATAAAAGAAAGTGTTCGTAGTGAAGGTGCATTAGACCTATGAAAATATAGTTATTTTTGAAAAAACAAAAGAAGAAATTTTCATTTTGAGCCTCACATAAATAATAAGTTACTTTCTAAAGTTTTCTTCATTGAGAAGCAAAGGAATTTGCATAAAAACTGTATCTTAAGGTTACAGCCGAAACTCACAGCGTGAAAAATGGTCGGTAGCGTCAGTTGGCTACGAAGTTTAAATTTGTGAAGCCAAAGTTCAAATACGAAGAGTTATAGTATCGCACTCGTGAAACCAGAGAGATAATGTTTGGATTTGAAGTCGTTACATCAATTACGTCAGGTGTATAAGCCGCACAGCTATACATCAAAGAACACTACGAAAAAAAACCAGCTAACATATTGGAAAAGACGATATTCGGTTGCACGAGCATTGCACTCGTGAAAGAAGAGAAATTGAAGCCATAGCGACAATAAGCAGCACAGCTATACATCGAGACATTTTTGGAAGCTACACAGCGATATTTTCATGTGAATATCTCAAGTACAGAGTTTGCTAATAAACTAAGAAACTTAACGAAAGTCGAATTACCAAAAGTGATGTCAGTGAAAGCCGCACAGCAATACTGAGTTTAAAATTTGAAATCATTGCAACATTCGAAGCTGGTGTGAAAGCAGCATAGATATACATCGAAAGCTACAAACACTTCATAATTTATGAAAGTTACTCATCAACATATACATATCTGCTGCGAGAGAACTCAACTACAGACGAAATAAAAATTAACAGACCGAAATCCCAAAAGTCGAGACAGTTAGAGCCGTACAGATATACACAACGAGACAGGTGAATTTCACAAAAACAGCAGAACATAACCAAGGCCAACGAAAGCAGAAAAGGATCAGTATACCCTAACAGCACAAAATTCTGGAGGTACCACTATTTTCCATGTACGTAAGTGAGAAACTATTTATGTATGTACGAATACGAAAGCTGAAAATCGCAATATTTTTAGCAAATAGTAGAAACATATAAATGTACATATACATATATACATAGCAAAGGATAAAATAGATTAGTGAATGATTAAATGTAGTAAAGAAATCATTAAACATTATATTTTGAAGTTCATGCATGGGAACAAGAACATGATTACAATATATTTGTGTGCTGCAAAAGGTAATTATTCCAATTACGAATGTTAAAGAACATTTCTGAGTATTTTTGATTTGTATGGAAACATATATATTTATGTATATGTGTATGTGCAAGCTTGCAGTTTTACATTTTAAGAAGAGGATGGCAATATAGCCAAAGGGCATAGGTAGAAAGTCTACTTACTAAAGAAGAAAGTTAAAAAGAAGCAAGCCTATGAATATTGTACGTAGAAAGAATATAAGGCATTGCTTTCATATCTAGAAACATAGATCAACTTGTGGGAGTGAAGAGCAAATAAATCTTGTAAGATCATAAACTTAAGAATTGAGTTCGCAACACACGAAACATTTTATGTCAAAATAGAATGCGTACAAGTAGGTGCACATACATATATGTTACTTAGTAAAACATGAATATCATTTAAAAGTGGAAACAGGAAAGTACTACTTGTCAATATAGTAATCAAAACAAACCGAAAGAATTGAATGATTTTGTTTTGTTAACTGCGTGCATGCAAACAAGCAGGAATTTAATTCAGAGACAACGATTTGTATGTATGTACACGAGAATAAAAATAAAAATAGAAGTAAATAAATGCACAAGCAAATCAAACATAGACTACTGGAATCAAATGTTAAAAATTGCATGCTAAAACGTTACTATTAAACATTGCCAGTTTAGCTATTTTAATACTACTTTCTTAGCTGATAGATTAAACATATTTTTCACCATATTTTAATATTTACCCCATTTCCAAGACCATGGACGCTCAGACAATTTTAGCTATGACAGTAGAGTCATTAAAAGAAAACCTAAGAAGTGTTAACTTAAGTGTTCAATGACGTAAAAGTTACCTTAGGGACAGACTTCTTCGGCATTATCAATTATTACAAAGCGATGAAGAAAGTGATGCAGGAAGCGATAAAGGGACAACTTATGAAGAAGCCGTCAGTCCCGCTCCACAAACTTTAGTAATGAGGCCTAACTTCACTTTAAAGGACATCCAAGATAGCCTCCCGTCATTTACAGGGACCGACACATTGGACGTTTACGACCTGGTACAGGAGTTTGAGGATAATGCTCTAACGTTAGGTTGGAGTGAACTACAGAAGTATGTATACGATAAACAGCTACTCAAAGGAGCAGCAAAATTATTCTACGAAAGGGTGCATGGTTCGCGGCTGTCATCAAACATGCAGAGCTATGGTCAAAGCATGCCAAAGGCGTCGACCTCACAAAGTAGCGCAGATAATTCGAGAAAATGTTATAAGTGCTCAACAACAGCACACCTGGCAAAAGATTGTAGGAGCGGAGCTAAGCAGTATACGTGTTTTAAGTGTGGTCAAGCAGGGCATCGCAGTTTTGAATGCAAGGGAAATGCAGCAAAACCAATAAAAACAGAAAAGGGGACAGTTAATGCCATGCTTAATTCATCCCGAAATCACTGCAGCGGTTTAATCTTCAAGAAAATTGAAATAGGAAATGTAGCCGTCGATGCTATGGTCGACACCGGATCAGATTTGAGTTTGATTAATTACAGCACATTCCGTAAGTTGAACTACCCACAATTAAGTAACGAAAAACGAAGGTTAGTTGGTATCAGAGAAAGCGAATTAAACACAATAGGCAGTATAACTAAACAAATTAATGTAGATGACCTTGCAGTAGAAGTTACTTTTCATGTTACCAAATCTAATGACTTGCGCTACGAAGCCGCACTAGGAAACGATATACTGAGAGATGTAGATATCTCGTTTTCCGAAGGAAACGCCGAGTTTAAATCAAAACCCAAAAAACAGTGAGATAGAAGCGAGTAGGAAGAGAGATGTATCAGATAATTTTCTTCTGCTTGAATTTACAGCACTTTGTTTAGAAAACGAATTCGTTTATATTAAAAACGATTTGCCTTTAGACTTAACACATTTGCCAACAGATAAACGAGATTTAGTAAACCATGTTAGAGCAGTTCGTATCAGTACCGAAGTTGCAATCGCCAGTTGATATGAAAATTATTGTCTCCGATGATTTACCTATATATCAAACACCACGTAGAGTTTCGCATTCAGATCAACGCATAATTGATGAACAGGTCAACAATTGGCTTAAAGATGACATTGTAGAGCCAAGCAACTCCGAGTACGCATCGCCTGTGGTTCTCGTTTCAAAAAAGATGGAACCAAGCGATTGTGCTGTGACTACAGGAAATTGAACGAAAAGATTCTTCGGGACAATTTCCCAATTGCACTGAAAGACGATATATTAGAAAAGTTGCAAGGGGCCAAGATCTTTACCACCCTGGATTTAACTAACGGATTCTTTCATGTTCCGGTTGAATCAAACTCAAAGCGATATACCGCCTTTGTCACACAGGGTGGCCAATTTGAATTTAACTTTGTACCTTTTGGTATATGTAACTCACCTGCTGTTTTCTGTATGTAAATTTCAGCTATTTTTCGGGACTTAGTTCAGGAGGGAATCATCGTAATTTATATGGATGATATTATTATCCCGGCCAGAGGTGTAGACGATGGTTTGAAAAAACTTAAAATTATTTTAGGAAGAGCAGAAAGTTATGGGCTAAAGATAAAGTGGCAAAAATGCCAATTTATAAAAAGGAAAATACAATTTCTTGGTTACGTTATTGAGGATGGGGGTATAAAACCATCAGAAGATAAGATTAAAGCTATGAGTATGTTTCCATTACCACGTGATAGGAAATTCCTTCAAAGATACTTAGGTCTCACTTCCTATTTTAAACGATTTGTGGGGGGATACGCGGTAATCCCGAAGCCATTGAGCGATTTACTCAGAAAAGACACCGATTTTAGGGTCGAAGAGAAAGAAAACTTAGCATTTCAGCAACTTAAGTCAGCGCTTGTTAAAACACCAGTTTTAAAACTCTACAATCCTTATGCTGACACCGAAGTACATACGGATGCTTGTATGTATGGCTATGGGGGCGTACTTCTTCAGAAAGACATAGGTGACCAACGATTCCACCCCATCCAATATATGAGCCGAAAGACTAGGCCAGAGAAACAGAAGTACCACTCATATGAGGTGGAAGTTCCTGCGATCATAGAGGCCTCGAAAAAGTGGCGAATATATTTGCTGGGAAAAAAGATCAAAATCGTAAGCGACTGTAAGGCTTTCGCTCAGACGATGAAGAAAAAAGAAGTACCCCTTAGAGTTGCTCGTTGGGCCATGTACCTACAAGTCTTCGATTATGTGATTGAGCATAGGCCAGCAACGAAGATGAAGCATGTTGACGCACTAAGTCGAATGTCGTGTATGTTGCTAGAAGACTCTTTAAGCTTTCGCTTGAAAGAGGCGCAGCAAAGAAATGATTGGGTGAAGGCTATTGCTAAAGTTCTCGAAAACCAGGCTTATGAAGATTTTTATATGAAGAATGGTGTTTTATATAAGGACCCAGTTAACGAGTTAATAGTGGTTCCGCAAGCAATGGAAGAGGAATTTATTCGTGCGGCACATCGTCAGGGGCATTGGACAGCAAAAAAGACCTAAGATTACATAGGAAAACATTTTTATATACCACAAATTTTACCGAAGGTAAGCAAAATAGTAAAAAGTTGCGTAGAGTGCATTATTGCAGAAGCGAAAGTAGGAAAAAAGGAAGGATTACTCTCGCCTATCGACAAGGAAGATAGACCTCTTGCGACGTACCGTCTGGATCACGTAGGTCCAATGGAATTAACACACACAAAATAAAATCATTTGCTTGTCGTAGTAGAAGCGTTTAGCAAATTTCTTTGGCTCTATCCTACCAGAAGTACTGACTCAGCTTCAGCCATAGATCGATTAGAAAAACAGGCTTCAGTGTTTGGTAACCCTAGACGAATAATAACAGGTAGAGGTATTGCTTTTACGGCAAAAAGCTTTGATGAGTATTGCGACAGAGAAAATATTCAACATCTGTTAATTGCAACAGGGGTCCCTCGTGGTAATGGACAAGTAGAACACATACATCGCATTATTATTCCACTTCCTACGAAACTATGTCACAATAGCCCAGCAAGCTGGTACAAGTATGTCGAAACAGTCCAACGTTTTATCAATAATAGTCCAACAAGAAGTACCAGTTATACACCTTTTAAAATACTAACGGGGTTAGACATGCGTGTAGCCGAAACCATAGAACTGCGCAAGTTACTGGAAGATTCGTTAGTTGAAGAATTAAATAGCGAACGTGAAGATGTCAGACAACATGCAGTAGAAAATATTTCAAATATTCAAGAAGAGAATAAACGTTCATTTAATTCAAAGCGAAAACAAGAGACCGAATATAATGTAGATGAATTGGTTGCGATAAAAAGGACGGAATATGGTCCAGGCTTAAAACTTAAGGCCAAATTCTTAGGGCCATATGCTGTAAAACAAAGGCAGGTATGAAGTAGAAAAAGTAGGTGACCATGAGAGTCCCCATAAAACTACAACAATATCCGAGCACATGAGAGCCTGGAACCTATCGTTCGGGTCGAACGACATATCAGGACGGCCGAATGTAGGATTGACACAGGAACGGGCAACAAGAAGTGGACAGACCTATTAGCTACTAGATAATACAACTCTACTGACATTAGATACATACGAACGAACACTTGACGAAAAATACATGACGCTGATTTAAAACGAACGAAAACGGAGTTAGTTACCGATTGACTTTCAACGACTGCGCGTTCTTTTCAATACCTCTAATTAAAAATAGTTTAAATAAACTATAAACTATATTTAATTGTTCAAAAGAACTTAATGCGTTTTATTTGGACCCACAGTACTTTGTGTGAGGATGCAAAATTTCACGTTTTGTGCGGTATGCATGTAAAAACTATGACTACGAATCACGTATTTCAACAATATATGACGTAAACGTAGTCTTTGATGAAATTTGAAGCTTCTAGCCGTAAAAAAGGGCCAAAAATGACAGTTTATATGGGGTATATAATATATATACCACCGATCTCTTTGATTTTTTTCAGACAACAAAAAATGCTATATACGTATGCATTTGGTGAAATTTTAAGTTTCTAGCTGTTAAAATGGGGCTAAAATTGCGAATACTTTTATATATATATACATACTATATATACCACCGATCTCTATGATTTTTTCAGACAACAATATATGCTATATACGTAAGCAATCGCTGAAATTTGAAGCCTCTAGCTCTTAAAATGGGGCAGTAATTACGAAAAGTTTCTTATCTGAACAATCGGTTGTGGGGGATATATACTATATATAGACCGATCTCATCCTTTTTTTCAGACAATAATGTGTGCAATATACGAAAGCATATGGTGATGTTTGAATCTGATAAATTGAGGAAGATATGAAAAAAATCCTCTTTTTCTGAAAAATCGGTTGTATGGAGGATATATGCTATAGTGGTCCGATCTAGTTGATTCCGACAAATGTCTAATCGGACCCCTAAGTACATCCGCTCACCAAATTTTATCAAGATATCTCAAAAATTGAGAGACTAGTTTGCATACAAACAGACAGACGGACATGGCTAAATCAACTCAGCTCTTCATCCTGATTATTTCGGTATATTTAATGGTGGATCTATCTATACTATAAAAACCTTTTGTTAATATTATATTGTGGTGACTACTTTAACGAGGTGGGTCAGCCAACGGTAGGGCGAACAGCAAGCTGAATAAAAAAATTCAATTTGATGCAGGTTTCCAAGATGCGATAAAAGAATTTAAATGTGATGAAATTGAAGTATCAAAAATGTGATGAATATAATATCGCCCACATACCTACAAGCAATATAAAATGAATGTATCGCAAAAAAAAATTTAAATCAGAAAAATCCGTACCTGCGGATTTATCGAGGAGATTTGGGGCCGAAGTCGAAATTGAGGTCGCGTGAAACCCAAAACGGCGCGAAAGTTTCTATGATTTAAAAAAAAGTTCTTTATCATTTAAATACTCACCAGGTAAATAACTGTTCCACATCTTTATGCTGCCGGGAGGTCCTGTCCTGGTGGTTGATTGTTGTGTGCCCTTTTCCTTTTAAATTTTCGACCGAGACCACGCTTTTAATTGAAGGCAATTAGCCTTATATCAAAAATACAAAATTATTACTTTCGGCACTACACTGATCCTTTCTGGATCTTCGCGCACAAGGAATTTTAAAAAACTTAATAACTCAAGGTTCGAATGGAGCCGATAAAAACAAAAACAAAACTTAATAACAAAAAAAAAACGAATATATTTCCTTTTTTTTGGAAAGAGGAGCGCGCACTTCAACCCGATTTACTGCTATATTTTACTTTAATTTTTTTCTCCTCCAGTTACCCCCTTCTATACGGTCCAAATCGCTGAAAAAAAAAACCGTTTCCCTATGCCGTTTCCCACGGTCTTTCTTCTACCGCTATCTATCCCTGCCTTCATTCTCCCACATCATGCACGCCGCTCTGGTAACCTTACACATTAAGCTTTTTTTGTTATTGTGAATCTATGTGAATTCACAACAATGATATTTTTTGGAAATTTTCATTTGACATTTCTCGTGTTTACATATTTGGCAAACACGCTTTTACAATTTTTTGGGCAGATCAAATACATATGGGACTCTCTATCCATCCAAGTGGGCCAAGGTGTGAATGAAGCCCAACGCGTGGACGACCCAAGACCTGACACTGTCTCCTGCTTCGATAGCTATGCCGGGTATTTGTGGAGGATAGTATATATTGGATATTGGACCGCCCCGACGACTTGACCCTCATCGCCGGAGAGAGATTTACGGGAAGTATTATTATGTATAAAACTCACATATAAGCGGGTTACTTTGTGGATATTTTGTTTACCTTCCTTTCAGGTTGGCTGACATCATTGATTGGTTGTTGCTCTCCGGACGACTTGGCCTTCGTCGCCGGAGAAATACTGAGTGAATGAAGGAGGACTATTGCTTGAGGTCCTTGGCATGCCACGCACCTAGGCTTCTTCCCGACAACGTTTCCAACACGTACATTACCTAACGCTCGCGTTACTCTGAACTTACTACATTTTTTGCAAAGCTTCGCTTTTATATTTTTCTTAAAATCGCTTTATACGAAGTTGCGCTTATATATTTCTTGTCCGGATACAAACCGTAATTCAAGGATTCTTTTGTTGTATCGCGCCGCGTTTGTTTCATAGGTTTCGTGTAAATTTTCTTTAATCTTCTCCGTCATTAATCTCATTCTATCGCTGTCTTACAGCAACAGTAATTCACTGTTGTTAAGTGAATTTAGTTTCCGAGTCAGCGTAAAGTCTGCGCCACTGGTGAACATCATGAAGCAATAAACAGATCCCGCATTAAAAAATGAGAGAGCAAAAAATCATAGTTAGCTGTGAAACAAATTTTCTCGGCGTGACGTCACGCTTTTGACGACATGTTTTATTGCTGACGCAGTGTTCAGACTTTATTCCAATCGGAGTATTTTGCTCCGTTCTTACCTCCTACTACATTTTTTATCTCAAAGGTTTATTTGGGTCGAGTTGAGAACTAAATAGTATCACTTCGTAATATGTTTTGGTTGAAGCTTTTATTGTGTACGTATGAGAAGCTGATTATTTACAAGTGACGATTGGATGAAATGACGTGAATTCGTTGTTTGTGTCTTAAGACATGTTTGTTCACATTTTACTCACAGTTTTCGTACTTTTTTCGTTCGGAATGAGAAAAGAAGGAGTAGAATGTAAACAAAACATGTGTCCGGGCGAGATCTGTAAATCCTGCCAAAATTCAACATACAGCACTTTTTGAAGTTTTATATAAAAATGAGGTCAGGCAAGCCTGTTTTGCGATAACAGTCTTCAATTGGAGGCACCAATAGAGGTCAAATCTTCCTCCAAATGTCCTTCCCAACCCAGTGAAGGTTTTCACTTATCTCTGTTTACAAACTGCTGCAGCGTGTTCGTTCATCCGCATGATATGCCCTAGCTAGCGAAGCTTTTAGATTTTCAATCTCTGCACTATCGTCCTGTCTGCATAAAGCTCATATAGCTCATCATTATAGCTCCTTCGATACTCGCCGTCGACATCACGGAACGGACTATAAACCTTCCGGAGTACTTTCTCTCGAATACTCCAAGAGCCATCTCATTTTCTCTAGACACCTTTCATGATTCCGAGCCATACATCAGGACAAGTATGATGAGTGATTGGTAGAGCGAGAATTTTGTTCGTCGAAAGAGGACTTTACTTTTCAATTGCCTAAAGAAGCACTTGTTGGCAGTTGGAGTTATTCTCCGTTTGATTTCTAGGCCGACATTGTTTTTGCTTTGTTTTTTAATGCTGCTTCCCAAATGAACGAAATCCTTCACAGTCTCGAATTTATATCCGTAAACAGTGACGTGGCTACAAAGGCCACGATGGCAGCAACTACTTCGTATTGCCCTAAATTCACTGCAAGACCCACTTTTTTTAGGCTTTATCTTATACCAACTCTTCGCCGCCATGTTTGAACAGCCCTGCGTGTATCCCATCATTACTTGGCAACTTGTGATTCTTTTGCCGTGATACTGGACTGCCTCGGAGTGGTTTTCATCATCGGCAATCGACGTATCGGATTCGTCTTCCCCCACACTCTGTACGTCAGTTACCAGGTCGCCATCATCGTTCATTAAAAGAGCATGAAATATGTATGGTAAACCGAAAATAATAATAATAATATTTTTTCGCGATAAATATCTGGGGAGATAGAATGTGGAGTGTTAATGGAAGAATTAATTGGTCATCCTACACGTTTTAGGCCGACTCCATGTGCATCTGATAAGATAGATAACTTTTTTGCTGAGAAACATTTCATAGCAAAAACACAATCGAAAGGTTTTCCAAGCCACCAAATCAATTTGATGTTAGTTGTTAGCGCGCTTTCAAAAAGGAAAAAAAAATATAGTCCGAAAATTTTATTTTTACTCCGGCGTAGTCGCTGACTCAGGTAACAGTTTTAAGTACTCCGAACACTGGTAGCGAGACATGAGAGAAATGTAATAAATGGAAAAATTTCAAAAGCGCTACGTCATCAAACTTTTTTTCAAATTTGATTACAAATACAACAATTCCGGAATGCGGGATCTTTGCACACTCGATTATGGATGAACATGTTAATACCAAATAGGGAAAAGTATGGCAACAAACCCGCTGCCGAGTGTACGGCGCTGCGCAACGCACCCTCAATCTCTGGCAGATATATCTCTCAATCCCTCTGGTCTATTTTTAAATACGAACGGAAAGCAGCCAAAACCGATTGGTTGACCCGCTCAGCGGCATTTGATTGTGGCGAGTAAAACACGGTTTTCAAGTGTTTAACGCAGTACGTTTCTACCATTTTGGCAAAATGTTTGGATGTAAACTGCTGACCATTATCCGAGTGTATTATTTCCAGCACACCAAACTTATAAAAGATTTCCTCGGTGAGGAACTTCACAACATTGGTGGCCGTAGCTTCGCGCATTGCCTTTAAAAATGTGAACTTGGAAAATTGATCCACAACTACAAAGATATAGGTTTTGCCTCGTTTGGACCTAGGGTATTTGCCTAAAATATCTATATAAGTTTTTTGAAAGGGTCGTTCGGTAACTACCTCCTCCTATACCCGGTTTCAAAATAGGGTGACTATGCTTGCTTTCCTTACAAACCTGACAGTCGCGGACGTAGTTTCGGACTTGTACTACCATGTTTGGCCAACAGTATAAGCGTCGCAAGCGATGCAAAGTTTTTGCCATACCGCCGTGCAGCAGTTACGCAACAGTGCGCATTCTCGACTAAGGTCGATGTCAATGCAGCCGGCACCCACAACTTCCATTCATTTTCCTCCAATTTTATATTATCCAATTTGATTAAGTTACCTGTTAAATACTTACCTTTTAAATTGCATTGCTGAATTTATACTCAAATTTGAATTTTATACTTACCTTTTTACATACATACCTTGGTACCTACATATATACTTACCCTTTAAATTGAATACTTACCGAAAATTATACTTACCATACTCACCCTAAAGTCCTAATGTAAAACTCTTAAGAAATGATTGGAAAACTACCGCTTCTGTTCTATTTACTTACGTACTTTTGTATATGTATATTTGTATGCTCGCTGCACAGCGTAGCGAGCTGTGATGGACGACCGCGCAATCAGTTATCGTTGAGCGCGCGCATGTTAATGTCATAATTCTAATCCTTTCTAAAATTATAATTTGTAAAACAAAAAGTGAAGCAAGTAAAAATATCGAGCCATTAAATTATACTTATTTTATAACCTAAAGTTTGAAAATAAATATAACCTTGAATTAAATTAAAAAGGTGCAAGATTCGGTTATTTAAAAGCGGAAAAGGGGCAAGTAGTGAGCCCATATACAATTAAGTGAAACTTAAACATGGTCCTCTCGCCAGCCGAAGTGAAAATTGTGAATATAAATTTAAACAAAAAGAAGCACTAGAAAAGGCAAAGTTTGCTAGAAGAAAAGATTTTTAAAAGAAAAAAGCTGAAAATAAGCGAAAAATGCCAAAAAACTAAAGTGGTGAAGAATATAAAACTGAAAAAAGCGGTGTTAAAAAATTTGAAAAAGAAAAGAAAAAAATTTAAATTAAACAGTAAGGTGCTCCGGAAAACGTGAAAAAGAAAAGCAAAAAGCGGTGTTCAAAAAAAATTCGGCAATAGAGAAAAAGGGTATTCCAAAACCTGAAAAAGAAAAGAAAAATTTAAGAGTTGCAGTGCTCGAAAAAATCTGAAAAAGAGTTGCAGTGCTCGAAAATAGAAAGAAGTAAGGTGCCACGAAAAACCTGAAAAAGAAAATTTATTACAATTGCTGTGTTTGGAAAAAAACTTCAAAAAATTTTATTAAAAGTGCGGTGCTCGAAAAATCTGAAGAGAAATAGTAGGGTGCTCCGAAAAACCTGAAAACGAAAAATTTATTATATCGCTGTTTGAAGAAAAAACTTTAAAAATTTTATTAGAAGTGCGTTGCTCAAAAAAAAAAGAAGAAAATCTGAAAATAAAGAAGTAGGGTGTTCCGAAAACCTGAAAAATAAAAATTGTTACAAGTGTTGTGTTTGAGCAAAAAAAAAATAAGAAAAGAGGAAAAAGTAAAGTGCTCCAAAAACCTGAAGAATAAACGAAATTTGCCTTAATCAGTGTATTGCTCAAAAAACCTGAAAAGAAAAGAAAATATAAGTAGGTACAAGTGATGTTCTGAAAATCCTGAAAAGGAAGGAAAAAATTGTTAAATAAATGTGCTCGAAAGCATGAAAATCTGAGAGAAAAACGTGGCAAAATAAAGTAGGGAGCCGGACTTATGAAATAAAAAAATATATAAACATTACAAAAAAACAAAAAAATTATCGAACATCAAGAAGGTACAGTCCACAAGCGTCAGAAAAGGTTACCAGCACAGGCAGCAGAAACCGCTACCCGCATAAGCAGCGGATCTGTTAACAGCACCAGCAGCATTTCCCCATTACCAACACCAGAAAAATCTCGGAACAGCGGCGTACGGTAAATAGAAGGTATCCCAAGCAAAAAGTAAGTGCAGAAAAAATTGTCCTACTACACATACACAGATTTATATAACTTAGCGGACCTCTAAAGCATCTCTCGAGAAACCTCTTAAGTTCTCATATTTGCTATATAAAATATAACCTAAAAAAAAAAAAAAATCTCATAATCCCCGAACACAAGCCTCTCTAATCCGCTAAGATATATAAATCACACAGTTTCAAATACTTACATATATAAACCCTTATATATATTCCCCTTTGCCCTCCCTTGAATGCCCCTGAAAAGAAATGATAAAAAAACCCTTTATTTACCTCAACAAATTATTAACTCACACGGGTACATAGCACATATGTATGCAGGCATTTACCAAAGACTTAAATTCGGTTCAATAATATTCGCCTAACAACACTTTTGCCTCATTATCTTCAAAAAAAATCATTTACTTACATATTTTTACTTGTACTCAGAAGCGCTGAGACAAGTGCATAATTTTACGTCCATTAAACTACATAATTTGTATACACATACATATATATTACATATTTTCATTTGTGCTCAGAAGCGCTGAGACAAGCGCATAACCTCACCACCATTAGCATAGCAATTCAGCTCAACTCCATAATTGTAACATACAAATATACGTACATACACTTGTACTCAGAAGCGCTGATACAAGTGCACGAATCCACCCCCGTTAACATAGCTCTTCAGTGCACCTATATACTTGTACATACATATATATATATAATTTGTATACACATACATATATATTACATATATTCATTTGTGCTCAGAAGCGCTGAGACAAGCGCATAACCTCACCACCATTAGCATAGCAATTCAGCTCAACTCCATAATTGTAACATACAAATATACGTACATACACTTGTACTCAGAAGCGCTGATACAAGTGCACGAACCCACCCCCGTTAACATAGCAAGTCAGTGCACCTATATACTTGTACATACATATATATACAGTCACTGAAATAAGTGCCGCAAACAAAATTCCCAACGTGGTGTGATGGTAGCGTGCTCCGCCTATCACACCGTATGCCCTGGGTTCGCACCCCGGGCAAAGCAACATCAAAATTTTAGAAATAAGGTTTTTCAATTAGAAGAAAATTTTTCTAAGCGGGGTCACCCCTCGGCAGTGTTTGGCAAGCGCTCCGGGTATATTTCTGCCATGAAAAGCTCTCAGTGAAAACTCATCTGCCTTACAGAAGCCGTTCGGAGTCGGCATAAAACATGTAGGTCCATCCGGCCAATTTGTAGGGAAAATCAAGAGGAGCACGACGCAAATTGGAAGAGAAGCTCGGCCTTAGATCTCTTCGGAGGTTATTGCGCCTTATATTTATTTAGTTTTTAACAAAATTCCCACAGTGGGCAACAGAAAATAAAATTTGTATCAAAAATACAGTGGAACAAAAATACATAAAAACGAAGGAAAAATTTTGTATTAATTTTTTCATAAACCCCAACCCTAAAACAATTATAGAAATATATTATATTTATATTATATATTTATATTTATTTAGTTTTTAACAAAATTCCCACAGTGGGCAACAGAAAATAAAATTTGTATCAAAAATACAGTGGAACAAAAATACATAAAAACGAAGGAAAAATTTTGTATTAATTTTTTCATAAACCCCAACCCTAAAACAATTATAGAAATATATTGAGGTAATATTTTATATAATAAAAACGCTTTCTCCTAATAATATCTTTGTTGTGTACCTACTGGTTTTGCAGGGCAGTGTAGACCCAGGAAGTCGGGCTGGTGCGTCGCAAATAAAAGAAAAGGAAAGACCGAGTTAGTATCACACAATAACAATTTTAATTCACTATATTAAAGAGAACACTATTTGCTTTGTTTGTTGCCAGGGGTTTAATAAATTCAAATTAATTCAAATCCAAAGGGCATGCGCACATTTAAATTTAGGCACGTGATTAATTGGAAATCTAGATTCAATAACAATCGCAAATATTAAATTGTAAAAATGTATACACCCACAAAGCAGAGAATTAATTGCAGCGCACTTTACTATGCACTTGGCAAATTTACATGTAGGAAAATTAGTAATTTCAAATATTAATTATAATGAGAATCGCAACTTAGGAAAAATGAAAAATGTGGAAAATGGTTGGTTTGTATAACTCACCTTGGGCTAGCTGCCGGCTCGTGAACGTTCCAAAATAGAAGAAGGAGCCAAGACCGCGAAAAAGTCCGCGGCACCTGCCGATAGCTAACTTTCGTTGAGTTTTTCCCCTTCAAAGTCAGCTCTCGGCTGGTGGTAGCCGTTACCGGTATTAATAATAATATAACAAATGTGCGTGTTAGAGTGGTCCTAAACATGCCGGCCCCTTGCGGCGAGCAACTTGAAACTCGGTGAGTACGCCAGCAACCTTCTAAAGGCGGGATAAACTAAATAAATTTAAAAAATATGATATGTAGGTATGGTTGTGTCGTAAGTACGATCTCCGGCGGACATCCGTGCGTTAATGCACCTGGTTAATTGGATGTAATTTTTTTCTCTCTCTAGGTGTAATGGTTATGTATTATATAAAGGCTGGGCGTTATGGCTGGAACGCTCCTGAAACGGCCAGTCCGAAGATCGTCGGCTGCGTGAGGAGCCCATTGACCGTTGCTGGGGCTGTGCCACTAACCATAATGGTGGCGTACACGTCGGCCCCGAGTGTTAAGAGAACCGGCGCAGATCGATAGAACGTCGGGTCTGCGAGTCTCATCTGGAATCAACTGGAATGGTGCGGCGACCGAGGAGTCAATCGTCGCGGTTGGGTTGAGACGCGTATGCCGTGCTACCACCGTTGCCTTGGTCGTGATGCAATTTGTTACCCCATATTTCCCGCGCAACACTAGTGTGCACTTCGTAGTTCTGGCCGTATTAAGCCGTTCGAGTTGGAGGTCGTTTGCCAGATGCGCATCTATCACGGACGTCGGCGCGCAGGGATCAATGAGTACGCGCACCAGATGGAGGCACCCCCCTGCCTCTATTCGTATGATCGCTGTAGGAGCGATAGCAATAAATGCTCGGGTGATCGTCATCGCGTCATGGGTTTCCCGTAAGCGACCTGTCCTGAAGCCGGTGGGGTGCGCCTAATGTGGAACGACAGTGGTGGTGGTACCATCTTTGCATGGTTGATACGGAACCGCTCTGCCAGTGGAGCGTCGGGTCGAGCGGAACGGACGCGGCTCCGCGCCGCCCCGGCGCCCACTAGCATTGCGGTGCGATGGGCGGAAAGGACGTGTCTCCGCGCCCACCCCGTGTTCCATGTGTCTCTGATTGCATGTCTGGTCCTGGATTGCCTTCTGCTTCTCATGCTGAAGCAGTGGTCGGAAGGATCGTGCTTCTCCACTGGCCGTTGGGGCGATGGCTAAGGCCGCTGCACTTCTCGTGAACTCTTCCATCTCCTTCTCCTCCTCTTCGACCTGTTGGGCCCACGATCGTGTGTCCTCGGTGAAGTTGATCGATAGCACCTCGTCGGCGCTTTCGTCGTCGTCGCGCTCTTCGCAAGGGATCGGGCGTGGCCGTGCTTGCTCGTCCTCCATGTGAAGCGTAGTGTGGTGTGGTTCACAGCAGCGGTTGCAACGGTCGCTGCTAGGGCATATCTCTAACCGATGGAACGGCGATAGGCAATTGGGGCAGTGCCGGTGTATAAGGACGGCCCGGAGGAGATCTTCTGCCGACATTCCCCTGTACAGCGGGCATAGTCGTATGCCATGATTCTTCTGGCACAACCGGCAGGAGACGGTGAAGGAGTCAACGCGTTGCTCCGTCTTGTTGCGTTTGACCGAGAAACCCGTCATTCTGGAACGGGAACTTGTTATTATTTGTTTTGCATTCTAAGGGGGTTGGGTGGCGTATGGGCGGAGAAATGGAGCTTAATTGGCTGAGCTTGTGGTTGGCGTACTCGGGATAAAGGGTTTATTCGGGATGAATAATCTGGTTAAGTTATTCTGCCGATATAATGACGTGTAGTGGTTGAACCCACTGTTAGGGTTAGTAAACTTTGATTGACATACGCCAAAAATTATCTTTAGTTTTGAAAATAGTTTCATCAGAATGAAAATTCTGATATTGAAAGCCACCAATAGTAAAATTAAGAATTATTAAATATAGACTTAGGACAAACTATATTTTTTGGTGTTTGCGTAAGGCAGGCAATACGCGATAATATACGGTATATCACGGTAAACCCATGTGTTGTCACGGCTCCTTGTAATTGCCCTACAAAAATTTGGTCACAAAACTTATCCGCGCCCATGCAAATGTGACTATGAATGTAACCTATGACCGTAAAATGACGTGGAATGACGAGAGCTGGTGAATGAGATTGTCCCTTAAGCGACGTCGTGCATATAAAAAGTGCAGCGGATGTAAAGAGGCCTTTATTCGCTGTCTGGGAACACTCTTTGTGTTGATTTGGGCCATGTTTTGAGAATCACAAATTGTGGTGTGTTTGTTGATCTCAACACAACCCTGGCGGGAATAGCCTACACTATCGAGTGTGGAAATTTGTGGAGCTGGCAGCTGATAACTCTTCCACTCATTGGAGTGAGACAGCTGTGCGGTGCTGCCAATTTGGCAGCGTAATGATACATAATGGTCATGTCATGCAATTATTTAGGGACAGTTCGCGTCTGAGTCCTGACGCGACATAAAATTTATAGTATTTTGCAAAAATTTTAACTTCTCCCTTGATTGTAGTATCCAAAGCATATATGACACTACTTTATTCTTGCTTGGATTTCAAGCTGAAAGGACTGACGAAACTTTATCGGACTTCAGTAAAAAAAAAATAAATGTAAGGCGCGATAACCTCCGAAGATATCTAAGGCCGAGCTTCTCTTCCAATTTGCGTCGTGCTCCTGTTGATTTTCCCTACAAATTGGCCGGACGGGACCTACATGTTTTATGCCGACTCCGAACGGCATCTGCAAGGCAGATGAGTTTTCACTGAGAGCTTTTCATGGCAAAAATACACCCGGAGCACTTGCCAAACACTGCCGAGGGGCGACCCCGCTTAGAAAAATTTTCTTATAATTGAAAAACCTTATTTCTAAAATTTTGATGTTGCTTTGCCCGGGAGTTGAACCCAGGGCATACGGTGTGATAGGCCGAGCACGCTACCATCACACCACGGTGGCCGGACTTCAATACACACAAAAAATTTCTATCACGAAAGCGAGACTGCTATTGAGTGTGACATGTTTTTGTTTATGTTTTACATTTTTAATTTTGCACTAACCTTTTTAACAAGGAGAACAATGCGAATAAACCGCGAAAATTATTTCGGTCTCGAGTGGCTCACCCTTTTTTTTTCTCACAAGGAAGTTGATTTTGATTGGGTTTTTGTGCACCAAATTGTCAAACTAAAACAAAATTTTCATTTGTCGGGCAAAAAAGGTAAAGTTGTTTGGGTACTGATACTCGAGTTTGTTGGATCCCGCGGATCCCACTTGTGATCCCATGGGATCGCGCGCAATGTGTTTAGGGCATAAGAAAAGACAAAAGGAAATGTCATCGAGTGGCAACCTTGATTCGTTCATTCATAATGTCATTCATTCATGGAAATGAGTATAGAGACATTTTGAATGAATTTTCACTATGAAGAAAACGTGTGCTGGGTAAGTATACTAGTATCGTTCCCGTTTTATAATTTTGCAAAAATTATTCAATCTCTTTTTCTTTTTATTTATTCTTTATTTTCAGGTACCCTGCTACAACTTGGGTGGTTTGCTGGCACCACCTGAGTGAAAAAATCGATTTCTAGAGGATAGTAAATACCAAATGGTATGAATTCGCCATGCCACTACTACAACGCACTGCAGAGTTGGGGGAATCAAATTCGTTGTTACTCATTGGGCCGCGAGGTTCTGGAAAGACTACATTAATAAATGCAGTGCTTGCTGAGCTTGTTGGTTTGTCCGATTTTCAACAAAATACAATTCTGGTGCACTTGAATGGCAACCTGCATACAGACGATAAGCTGGCATTGAAATCAATTACTGTACAAATGCAATTAGAAAATGCTGCAAATGGTAAAGCTTTTGGTTCGTTCGCTGAAATTTTAGCTTTTCTTTTGGCATGTTTAAAATCGGGAGATAAACGCTCAAAAAGCGTTATATTCATATTGGAAGAGTTCGATCTCTTTTGTGTGCACCACAATCAAACATTGCTATACAATTGGTTCGACGTGTCACCTAGATGTTATTGAGCTACTGGAAAAACGTGTCAAATCTAGATTTTCTCATAGACAAATCTTCCTTTTTCCCTCAGCTAGTACATTTGAAAAGTATGTGGATATTTTCGAATTGTTATTAAGCATACCTGATGAAACAAAGTTGAAGCAAATAGCGGAGCGTGTATCTCATTAAAACATGTTTAATTCGACTGTGTTAACAATTCACCGCCAACATTTTAATCCATCCAAATATAATTTTAATAGAAAATATGTCGACTCATGGAATAATCACATAGCCGGTTTAATTGATGATAACGATTCGGTAGCTGTTTCCCTTTGCGTACATTATACGAAATGGACAAGAGCGAATCATTTTTAAAAATTTTCTAATTTCGCTTAGTGGCTCAGTTGGATCCGGATACGCAGCCACATATCACATCAGAGCAGATTTCTGAAGTGGTTGCTACCTACACAATTGATTCAAGAGTTGAGCTACTCTGTGGCTTGTCCGTACTCGAAATATGTCTTGTTATTGCTATAAAACACCATTCCGAAATGTATGATCGTGACCCTTTCAATTTTGAAATTGTGTTTGCAAAGGTCTCAACCACTATGCAAGGTATTGAACGTGCTGTCTCGCTGAAGGCGTTCAAACGTTTGCGTCACATGGAAGTAATACAACCGATTTCTAGCGTAGTTGGTAAAGTACTAAAAGATTTCGAAATGCATCGTCTAGCGCTAACTTACGTACAACTAAATGATGCAATACATAAATATCAAACGCTGCCAACTGAGGTATCGCAATGGGCGCAAAGTTCCATAATTTAAGTAAATCATAAACTATGATTTAAATTATTTACTTAAATTAAGAACTATGCATTGACATTAAGTAAGTTTGAATAAGATTTTCTGCATTTCCATTGAACTACTTCTATAAAGTGGGCGAATTCTTGGGCGGCAGCAAGCAACGTGAAATAGATTCTGCCATTTGGGCTGCAGAACAAACACAAGAAAAACCATTTGGTTTCAGCAGGTGGCATTGGATACGGACTTATGCGGCTTACCGAACCATCTCAAGAAAACCTTGGCCGCATAAAGGCAACACATCTTATTGATGCAGAACTTAACAAAACTGCAATTTATGCGACATATGCGTGCGGCAGCTAGTGGCGAAACACCACCAATTTATATGCAGAAAGAGAAAAATAAGTTGGTATATTTCTTTCCAAGTGAAATAAATTTCGAGCGTTTACGAGCCTAAATCAAATTTATTAATCATTGTGTGGATTACGAGTAAAATACCAATAAAAATGTCGACGACAGAAACCCAAATAGGTGTTAATACAAACTTGCAAAAGCAAGATCTGAATAACTTGGATATCGAAAATTTGACCCCATTATCGCCAGAGGTCATTTCGCGTCAGGCCACAACCAAAATTGGTACGATTGAACATGTAGCACACGGTAAATCCACGGTTGTGAAAGCTATTTCCGGAGTTCAAACTGTACGCTTTAAAAATGAAGTGGAAAGAAACATCACTATCAAGCTCGGATATGCCAATGCTAAAATTTATAAATGTGAAAATGCGAAATGTCCACGACCGGCTTGTTTCATATCTGATGGCTCCAGCAAAGATGATAGCTTTCCTTGTACACGTCCTTCATGTTCGGGTCGCTTCAAGTTGGTACGTCATATAAACTTCGTAGATTGCCCCGGTCACGACATTCTTATGGCTAAAATGTTGAACGGTGCTGCTGTTATGGATGCTGCACTATTGTTAATTGCTGGTAGCGAATCCTGCCCTCAACCTCAAACTTCTGAGCATTTGGCTGCTATTGAAATAATGAAGCTCAAACAAATCTTAATTTTGCAAAATAAAATTGATTTGGTAAAAGAGAGCCAAGCTAAAGAGCAATACGAAGAAATAACAAAATTTGTGCAGGGCACAGTAGCTGAAGGGGCACCAATTATACCAATTTTCTGCTCAGCTAAAATACAATATCGATGTATTGTGTGAATATATTACAAAAAGGATTCCGGTGCCACAACGTGATTTCAAAGCGCCTCCACGATTAATCGTTATACGTTCATTCGACGTAAACAAGCCCGGATGTGAGGTGAACGATTTAAAAGGTGTCGTAGCTGGTGGTTCCATTTTATGAGGTGTTCTCAAAGTTGGACAAGAAATTGCAGTGCGCCCTGGTGTGGTCACAAAGGATAGTGAAGGCAATATTACTTGTAGACCAGTTTTTTTTTTCGCGTATCGTCTCATTGTATGCTGAGCAAAATGAGTTACAATATGCAGTGCCCGGTGGTTTGATTGGTGTCGGTACGAAAATAGATCCGACATTATGTCGGTCAGCACAGGCAGGTGCTGGGTGCCGTTGGTAATTTGCCTGATATTTACATTGAATTGGAAGTTTCATACTACCTTTTGCGATGATTATTGGGTGCACGAGTTGAAAAATTGCAAAGAAGTGACATCTTATTATAAGCTGACCAGACGTCCTCCTTTTAGGAGAATTGTCCTCCGAAAATGCAGCTTGTCCACCGAAAAATTCTTGCCCACTTTTGTCCTCCTTTTTGACAAAATTGTCTTCCTTTTCCTCCTTTTCTAGTGTGTCAGCTAAATATGTACACTAAATTATTATATGCAAGCTTCGAAGATGCTCACAATACCAATTCGCTTTGAGAAGTTGACTAAAAACTACCGATTTTGTTTGTAATGTGTCCAGGCTATTATACTGAAATACTATGTGTCTAGGCTATTATGCTGAATACTATCTTAACATATGCATATGCCTTGAATCACTATTGCTGTCATTATTTTCGGATTACCTGTTGCTGTCGATATAAAAAGGTAATAAGTTAATTAGTAATAAAGATTAATAATAAATCTAACCTTTTCCCTAGAACCAACATGTCCGCGAAATAAAAGAAAATGTCATTTAACCGAAAATTTAAAGGCAGATCTCGCTTTAATACATTTATGCGAGAAGAAAGACGATTCTTTTGTGAGATGCGACATTTGCTCAGCTGAATTCATCATTGCAGTTGGCGGTAGATCGAGCATAACAAAACATCTTTCAACATATAAAATTGTATCCTATTTTAGTTCGCTATGTGGATTTTGAAAAAGGTATTCAAACAAAAATTTTGTCTGTTGAATCAATACAAGGTGAGACGTCTGAAAGACCAACCACTTACATAATGTGATCGAAACCAATAATTTACAAAGTATTAAATAAAAAAAATAAAAATAAAAAAGTAAAGTAATTGCAATATACGCTGATAACACCAATACCAACTTTGGAGGTGTCTATCGTAATGGTATTAACAATGCCCATAAATAATGTCTTTGTGTAAAAAAACACTCCTTGGAATAGGGTGCAATGCACATATTTTTTCAAATGCTTTGAATAACGCTTCTAGTTTAATGAGCATTGATGTTGAAATCATCATAGTACAAATTTATTTACATTTTGAACGGTTGACGGTTAGGGTCACTTCGTTGAAGGGTTCTTGTGAGGACGCCTCAGTAGAATGCAAAAAGTTGTTAGGTTATTCAAAAACCAGGTGGCTGGCGCTAACCCAAGCAATTGAAAGAGTGCTGAAATTATTTGAACCGTTGAAATCATATTTTCTAAGTTTGGAAAAATGTCCTCTTAATCTAAAAAACTTCTTCTTAAATGAATGTGCTGAAACAATTTTGTTATTTACCCATAGTCAGGCCACCATGTTTCACTCATTAATAAAAAAGATTGAAAGGGAAAACATAACAGCAACTGAAGTAAGTTTTCACTGTAACACTTTGAGAGATCAGCTAAAACGACGATGTGAATGTAATTTTTTGCCATTAATTGTTCAGTCAAATTTAAACAAATTGTCTAGAAACGATTCGGAAATTAAAAAGAAGTTTTACTTGGGTGTAAACAATTTTTATAAAGCCGCTATTGAATATTTAGAAAATTGGACAAAACACGACGATTTTGTTTGAATGGGTTTTGTTAAAAAATGTAATCAAATGGGAGAAATCGCTCTATGTTTACCGGGCAAACGCAAATGTTGAAAGAGTATTTTCAATATCTAATGATATATGGACTAGTGAAAAGTCAAGACTTGATGTGAAGACTTTAGCAGCAATGATAATTGTTAAGTGTAATATTGATTTAGATTGTAAGTCTTTTATAACTTATTAAAAAATAATGATGGTTTATTGAAGAAAATTCATTCAAATGCCAAATTTTTTATTTGTACTAGACAAAAAATATGGAAAAATCTATATTCAGTACCTTGAAATATGTACGTATGTATATCAACATTGACTAACTTAGAATTTTTTAAAATTCGGTTGTCGCTATTTACCTGTTTTTAGTTATATAAACTGTGAATTGTTTTTGTTTTTGTTTAAAACAGTGTTCATTTTCGTATTTCATATGTTTCTAAATAAATAAATGAAAAAATTATTTATGTTTTTTTATGCGGAAAATTTGTCCTCCTTTCTTGCCAAAAATTTTGCTCATCTTAGCAATTTTGACGTTTTTAGTACATTTGTCCTCCTTTTTCTCAAAAAAATTCTGGTAAGCTTATCTTATTAGTAAATATTGGTTCGTTGACAATCCTGGCCGATAAACGTTCGTATTTACCAGGTGGTGCAGAATGGGTTAAAACCACTGAGTCTTTAGTCTTAGTCTTGATCTAATTTACCTATCGTGTATATCTTATTTTAAACTTTACTCTTTACAGACACAAGGGAATGTTGCAAAATGCACTGGAATCTGTTAAAAATGGTTTTAATGTAATGGTCAGCCTTTCTACCATTTCCGCGCGACACCAACAAGCGCAACCTGCAATCAAGGTCACTTCCACCCAGATGGCTCGTTGGCTGATCGTATGCGTGCCGTTCTAAATTCGCCGGCAGTCGATAGTAAATAGTACAATCAGGTGAGTTATATTCGAATAACTTGAAGTATGGGGCAACTGGGTGGGAATTCACTAGCTTTTAACGATGCGGGATTTGAACCAACAATTTTTCGCTTGCAAACCCGATTGTGCTTTTCAATAGGTTTCGACGTCGCTACCATCGTTAAATTTAAAACAGATGGCTTCAAAAATAATGACGTCAACGAACTTCTTTTACATATAACAAGATTGTCTTCACTTCCATTTTAACTCCTCATCGGTAAATTAATAACTCGTATTTCCATACAAATTTTCCTTCCGATAGACGGTAATTCTGCAGAAGTTCTAGTGATGCCGATGCAGTTTGCGGCTTCATCACTAGATGGAAGCACAAGATACACGAGAAACGCCCAAAACCGTTGTAAATCAGAAGGTTGACCAGCAGATTTTAAAAACATAAGGGAGTTCCGAGGACTGGGAGATCTCTAAACATCTTGAATAACGGTTGTGGGTTTTTGTAGATTTGGGCATGTGTAGACATGGTTTGGGCCACCATAGCTTATCATAGATTAAGGAATATCGATAAAGTATCTCTACTGAATACCGAACTCGTTTTAGCTATTGATTCAAAAATATAACGATGTCTAATTTTGTTTAAAAAAAAATGTGAATTCCACTAGTCATTTGCTCGCTTACGAAAAATCAGTTCTATAATAGTGATGATTAGTTGATAATAATAGCAAAGAAAACACAATCTTAAAGATCGTCGTTGCTTTACAATTGTTCGCGGACTTTAGTTCAAGAATAGCACTCGATTATCAATTATTTAAAAAATCAACAATGGAACGTGAGTTTAGTAGTCGCATGGCTTGAGAGCACTTTGTTGTCATACTCCTACACGGGTAATGTATCTCTGTATCAAAAAAAACAATATTAATAACAAAGAGATATATTATAATGAGTGCTCATGGAAAACATGAAATACTATTTATTCACCTTTAAATTTTCTGAAGCATTTTTAAAAACCAGTACTTTCCTATCCTTGGTGGGGTAATTGTATGCTGTGGCAGATATTGGATCAGCGGTAAGGTTCTGTTGGCCTCGTTCGGAGTGAACGAGGGCTGGGTTATACGGGTTGTTGGCCTCATTCGGGGTGAACTAGAGCTGGGTTACGCGGTTTGTTATAACGGGTGGGAGTTACAAGTCTCCCTCACCCTCACTGGAGGTGATTGGTCTGGTGGTTTGTCCCCTTGCCGTATCCAGTTCGACGACTCGAACTCGGTTATCGGGGCCATAGTGGAGGTTGGCTATCCGACCTAGTCTCCATTCGTTGGGGGGGCAGATTATCCTCCTTAATGACGACTAGGTCCCCCTGTTTGAGATTTGATTGTGGATGCTTCCACTTAACGCGCTTCTGCAGTTCAGTGAGATACTCCGTTTTCCACCGTTTGCAGAAGGTTTGATGCAGCGCCTTGAGTTTTTCCCATCGATTGACGAGTGATACGCGATTCTCGCTGACGTCAATCTCGGGTGGCGCTAGTAGATGGCCCCCGACTAGGAAGTGTCCGGGGGTAAGTGGCTCCAGGTTGGACGGGTCATTTGACGATAGGCTTAGGGGTCGGGAGTTGAGACAGGATTCAATCCTACACAGAAGGGTGCTAAACTCCTCTAGAGTAAATTTATAATCCGATGCGATCTTTTTGAAATGAGTTTTGAAACTCTTGACTCCCGCTTCCCACAGCCCGCCATATGAGGAGCAGCTGCTGGTATGAAATGCCATGTCAGGGTTTGGTGGGCGTATTTAGAGAGGGGTTGGTCGCGCGCATCAACGAGGAATGCCTTGAACTCTGCGCGGAGAGCCCTCGACGCACCGACAAAGTTCGTCCCGTTGTCGGAATAAAGGTTTTTCGGGCATCCTCGTCTGGCGACAAACCGGCTAAATGCTGCGAGAAACGCGGCGGTGCTGAGGTCGCGAGTCGCCCCTAACTGGATCGCCTTAGTCTCAAAGCAGACGAATAGGCAGACGTAACCCTTAGACATGGGGCATCCTTGTCCGCTGTAAGACTTGATGTCAAACGGTCCGGCAAAATCCACCCCGGTGTAAATGCCCGAGAAAAGGTAGTACGTTCCGAGGGGAGAATTCCCATGAGTTGCGTCGGGGAACATTTGCGTAATAGCGTACAGGCCTTGCAGTTGTGAGTGATGGATCGGATCATGTTTTTGACCCGAGGTATCCAATACTGCGTGCGTAGGAGCCGCAGCATTAGTTGGTTTCCGCCATGTATAGAAATGGTGTGGACAAACAGGACTAGGAGACGGGTGAGTCGGCAGGCGTAAGGGAGGATTATCGGGTGACGCTCGTCGACGGGAACGTCCCTGGATGCGTTGAGGCGGCCCCCACCCGAAGGACATTATCTTCGTCGATAAAGGGGTCTAGAGAGAAAATCTCGCTTTTGGTCGCGATGGGTTTCCTAGTTCTCAGAGGGCTTATTTCTTCGGCATAGTGGTTGGTTTGGGATATCCTGATGAGGCGGCTAGTAGTAGCCTTGATTTCGTCAGGCGAAATATGGTGCGACTCTGCTTTAATATTCGAGAATCTTATAATGTAGGAGATTACCCGCAACGCTCTTGATAGATCGGAAAACCGATCAAGAATATCCTCGCTATTGTTGATGGTCGTTGCTGCATGCACTTGTACTCGTTTTTTCTTCGATGTCTGTGTGGTACTCCTGTTCGCCTTGAGATGGCCATTTCGCTTTGCCTTCTTGCAGCCAAGAAGGTCCCTGCCACCACAAAGGTGAGCTACAAATGTTGACCAGGAACAAGGGGGTTTTCGAATCCATGCTAGGACGATGGTCGAATCTGTCCATAGGTGAATGTTAAATGTGCCTAAGTTCAGGTTCTCCATCACAGTTTCCAAAGTCTCAGCCAGCAAGACGGCACCGCATAACTCCAATCGTGGTAATGAAATTGTTTTCACTGGTGCCACCCTTCTTTTTGCCATAAGTAGACTAACGCAGATCCTATCGTTGATCTTAGCTCGCACGTAAACCGTAGCCGCGTAGGCCTTTTCGGACGCGTCACAGAAGCCTTGAATTTCTATATCGTTGGTTGGGTTGAAGTGCACCCACCGAGGTATACGAATCTGGTTAATGGCGGGGTACTCCTGCATAAAGGTTTTCCACCGATCTAAAGTCAGTGAGGATACCGGTTCATCCCAATCCGTCCACTCCAGCCAAATGTTCTGCATTAATATCTTGGCTACGATGATAACTGGGGCGAGCCAGCCTAAAGGGTCGAAGAGCTTGGCGATAGCAGATAGGATCGCTCTCTTTGTCAAGATATCCTGGTTTTCGATTGGTTTGGCTGTGAAGTGAAAGTAGTCGGAATGCGCGTTCCAACGGATGCCTAGGCTTTTTACCATGCTCGCGTCCTCGAACTCCAGAAAGTCTTCCGTAAGCCTGTGAGGTTTGGGTATTCCCTGTAGTATCCTACTACAATTAGGGGTCCATTTTCGCAGAGGGAATCCTGCTGACTTTAATGCAGCTGTGATTTCATCGCGAGCAATGATTGCTGCCTCGATGCTATGCCCCCCTGCAAGGACGTCATCGACGTACATACTGTTTCGCAAGATATGCACTGCGATTGGCAGCGATGCTTCGACGTCATCTGCAAGTTGATGTAGGGTTCTGATCGCTAGGTAGGGGACACAGTTGACCCAAAAGGTTACCGTGTTGAGCTCATACACGCTGACAGGGTCCTCTGCTCTGAGGCGAAAAACTATTCGTTGGTATTGAGTTTGATTTTCCTTTACCCAGATTTGCCTGTACATCTTCTCAATGTCGCTGTTAAAAACGTACTTAAAAAATCTCCATCGGAGGAGTAGTATCGTTAAGTCGGCTTGAAGTACTGGGCCTGTGTGTGGAACGTCGTTCAGGCTTGTGCCATTGGATGTCGGGTACGACGCGTTGAATACGACCCTTACTTTAGTTGTTGTGCTTTCTTCTTTGATCACCGCATGATGCGGTAAGAAATAGCAATCAGTTGATTGTGGTGGTACTACGGTGTGCACCTTAGACATGTGCCCTAACGTGACGTATTCTATCAGTACCCTATTGTATTCCGCCTGCAGGGCTGGTGTCTTGGCTAGGCGTGTCTCGTTCCGATAGAACTGAGAGCATACGCCCTTAAGAGATGGGCCCAAACAGAGGGTTTTTGGGAAGCTTTGTTTGAATGGAAGGGCGACGGTATATCTTCCATCTGAATCCCTTTCCGTTATGTTTTTATATAGCGCCTCACAAGAGGCATTATCTTCGGTCAGGGCCTTTTTTGTAGGTACGTTTTCAAGTTCCCAGAAAGCGGCTAGCTGCTTGTCTAGGATAATTTCATTAAAAAAGGATACTCGTGTATTAGTTGGGTGAGGTGCTTCTGCACGACCAGTTAAAATCCAACCGAAGACGGTTTCTTGGGCGAGAAGCGTATTTAGAACGTTCTTCCGTATACCGTTTAGTATTATCTGGGGATAAATGTCGCCTCCAAGTATGAGGTCGACTGGTTCATTAATGAAGAACCTCTTATCCGCCAGAATCAGATCAGGGAACGCTTGCCGAGTCGTTGCGCTCACTTGGCACGTCGGAAGGTCCCCTGTTAATTGAGGCAGGACTAGGACCACTGTATGGATGCTTACTAAGGGATCTGTAAGCGAACCTAAGTTAATCGAACATGATTCCTTTACCTGTGCAGATGGTGTATTATTTATTCCTGACACTTGCACATGCAAACTTTTGGATGGAAGGTTTATTCGCTTTTTTAGTGTTTCTGTTATGAAAGAGCATTCGAACCCAGAGTCTATCAGCGCTCTGGCGGAAAATTTTACTCCGTTGTAGATTATATTCACCCGCGCTGTTCCTAATAACACCCCTTTTGTCGTGTTAGCATGACACGAAGTGACGTTGTTAGCATTATCTTGCCTTTTTTCAGCTTCCAGTCTTGCTCTAGCCTGTTTTGAAGTTGAAGGTGTATTGTCTGTGGCGTTTTGAGTCCACCTTTGAGGAGTTGTCTTTGGTTGTGCTGTCGGAAGATGGAGCAAGGTGTTGTGCCTTGCGTGGCACGTGCTGCAATTGAATTGGCTAGTGCATCGTGTCACGGTGTGTCCACCCGACAGACAATTCAGACAGTAACTATTGCTTTTTACAAACTCGATTTTCCCTGACGTAGACAACCTACGGAATTTTTGGCAATTTCTTAATTTGTGCTCCGTACTGTTGCACATCTTACATGCTGATTTTGGTACGCTGGCTTGGTAAACCCCAAGTTTTGTAGAATTTTCCTTAGAATTCGAATTTTGACTTTTGGGTGCTTTTGTAGTTTTGTTACCCCTAAGATCAGAAACCGCCTCTAATGTCTGGAAGCGATTGGACAGGAATTTGTCCATATCCTCCCATTTCGGGATATCTGTCTTTCGTTCTACGGTCTGTTCCCAAAGAGCCAACGTAGATTCAGGGAGTTTGGTGGAGCATAGGTAGGTTATAATTGCATCCCAATTTGTGATGTCAATATTATGACATTGGAGCGAAGAAATGCAATTGTTGATCTCACGTTGCAATTTTTTAATTGATGTTCCACACTCCTGCTCGACTGTCGTCAGATTAAATAAAAGCTTTAGTTGTGTGTTGACGAGGATACGTTTATTTTCGTACCTGTCGGTTAGATTTTTCCAGGCGATTGCAAAACCCTCGTTTGTTAATGAGCACCTGCCCACTATTTCTTTTGCCTCCCCTTGAGTTTTTTGTTTTAGATAATATAATTTCTCGACATCTTTCAGATCAGTATTGTGGATGTATATCGCCGTGAACATATCTCTAAAGGCTGGCCAGGAAAGGTAGTCGCCTTTAAATACATCGGTGTCACAAGGCGGCAGCCGCATTTTATGTCCACGGCGCGAAGAGTCTTCATCCTTTGCTTCATCTTTTGCCGGCTTTGGGGTGATAGCTTCGGCTTCAGCCGCCACAGCAGACATACATTGCAGGTAGCATGCGAAGCAACTTTTATTCTTCTTTCTTAGTGAGCTGAGCTCGTCTTTGGACAGCTCAGGTTTGCTGAGAAGACTTTCATATGTGGACTTGGTCTTCTTCCATAGTGCCCCTAGCTCCTCTTGCAGTAGTGCAAGGGTGTGCTTGTTCCGGGACTCGGCCGGGGCGGAGTTGAACTCTTGTTCAAACTCGACTATGGAATCAGCCAATCTCATATAAGTCTCCATTGATTTTATTAATTTGAATATCTTGTTTCTTTAAAGGGTTCGAGATTGGAGGCAAAAACTTAGTGGCGTTGGTGCGTATTCAACCGCAGCAAAAATTATAAGTGTGTTTTATTTTTTGAACGTAGCCCAGATATCAATCCTGCTGTGATTGTGCTGTATAAGTAAAATCCTTAAAAACACACGGATTGAAATTCTGGTCTGATTGAATGTGTTAACACAGATAGCAATCTTATGTGAATTTAGTGATAAGCAAAAATTTAAATCAGATGTAAATCTTGACGTGAATGAATGTGTGGCCAATGATATGAACCACTTATAGAGATCCTCACGAGGATTATGTAAGCCACAGATAGAAATCCTGACGAGGATTTAATGTGTATTGTGTGATATGGAAATAAACACAGATAGAAATCCTGACGAGGATTTAGTGTGTATAAAGTGGTATAAAATACAGGTTGAAATCCTGAGAGGATTTATTATGTATGTAGTGATATGCAGCACAGATAGAAATCCTGAAAGGTTCTAGTGTGTACAAAGTGACATTAAACACGGATAGAAGTCCTGAAAGGATTTAATGTGTCTACAGTGATGTGCAATGCAGAGAAGAGAATCGTCTGCAAATATTTAATGTGTCTTAACAGGTGAGTTGGACACAGATAGAAACATTTTTTTCAAAAACTTTGGCGTGTTTAAAAAAAAACTAAAAACGCAGATGGTAATCCCAATGTGGATATAGTGTGTAAAATTTGCACCACAGATAGAAATCCCAACGAGGATTTAATGTGTATACAAAAAGTGTGATGTGAACGTTGATGAGTATTCCCGAGTAGCCAACCAGGGTATCTTTCCCAATATAAATAAGAAAATAAATTTGTTTATCCAACTTAATGTGGAAAATTACACTTTTAATTATTTATTATAAAAAACGCTGAAAAAAATACAGCTATATAATATAAAGCGATCAGTATAAATTGTGTTTGTGACCAATTGTGATGAGCCACTAGCCACCCAACGCAGTGCTAATTTTTCAGCTTCTTGGTATTATTTCAGCTCGTAAATTGATTAATAAAGCGAATTCTGTGATAGACAAGCTAAGGCTATCAACCAGGTGAAATTATGGTTCCTGACTAGGAAGTTTGTCAATGTATGTGACGATGAGGGGGCACAACACAGTGCAGTGATGAGTGTGAAAAAAAAAACTAAAAAAAAATTCATTGACTGTCTGCCTTGAGCGGTGTCGAGTAACCCTTACCACTGGTGGGGGGAATTACCCGATCGTCAAAAGGCGATTGGTGTGTTTATAACCACGAAATCTAACAATTTCACTTGCTTTGCCTTTTTTGTCTATCACGGAATGCACCTTCCGTACGTAAAATCACAAAAATCGAAAAAAAAGTTTGTGCAACCAAGCAAAACCACGTACCTTAAGTTCTTTAAGTGAGTCGCTGATCGGCGCTGTGTGATGTGATGATTTGTCTGATGGGATGTTGTACGTGAACTTGAGTGTACTGCGATGTTGAAAATGTATGATATGCTGTTGACTGTAATGGACAGTATGATGTTGTTATGTTGATAGACTATATGTGATGTTATGATCTGTGATGTTTAATGGATTGTATGTGATGCTGCTGAGTGGGCTGTTTGATGTTGTGATGTCGCTGTATGCTACTGTATGACTGTAAGATGTGATGCTATATTGTGATGATTTAATGGACTGTATGTGTGTGTGAATGTTTTGTGAGATGACGAGTTGGTATTTGTATTAGTTTGTTTTCTCGGTGGTTTTCGATGATTTTAATATTGTAATAACCTCCTTCAAACTTTTATGATTTCTCCAAAATGCGAATATTTCCAATAAGATTTTTTTAAAAAAGGTGCTGTTTTTGCTTCTCTCGGCACGTAAGGACCAATGGTTTTGCGGGGCAGTGTAGACCCAGGAAGTCGGGCGGGTGCGTCGCAAATAAAAGAAAAGAAAAGACCGAGTTAGTATCACACAATAACAATTTTTATTCACTATATTAAAGAGAACACTATTTGCTTTGTTTGTTGCAAGGGTTTTAATAAATTCAAATTAATTCAAATCCAAAGGGCATGTGCACATTTAAATTTAGGCACGTGCTTAATTGGAAATCTAGATTCAATAACAATCGAAAATATTAAATTGTAAAAATATATAATCCCACAAAGCAGAGAATTAATTGCAGCACACTTTACTATGCACTTGGCAAATTCACATGTAGGAAAATTAGTAATTTCAAATATTAATTATAATGAGAATCGCAACTTAGGAAAAATGAAAAATGTGGAACAACAACAACAACCGCGAACAAGTCCTCGGCACCTGCCGATAGCTAACTTTCGTTGAGTTTTTCCCCTTCAAAGTCAGCTCTCGGCTGGTGTTAGCCGTTACCGGTATTAATAATAAAATAACCAATGTGCGTGCTAGGGTGGTCCGAAATATTTAGGCTGGTGGCCTAAACACCTACTCCAAATACACACTTCGAAAATACCCTCTAGTGTACTTCTAATAAACTTTCTATCGCATACATAAGCGAACATCACCTCTGGCGTCGCAAATCAAAGGGTCTCCAACTAGTTTTTGTGTTTTAAGCAAAAACCCTCAGCATCATAATGACAGACGACAAAACAGGGAAACTGTCTCTACCCAAAGGGAACAAGACTCGGAGCATGTCCCAGACAGAAGAAGAAGAATTCTTGAGGAAGTCCCTATTCGAAATAGGAAAACTCGACAGGATATGCGACAAATGATGGAATATCTCTGAGGCAGATCTCACCAAACCCGGTTTGCTCACATATATGTAGGAACTCAACAGACTCGTAATCGCTGTAGAACGGTCATACGAAGCAGCACATATGAACGTCACAGATGCCAGCGCCCTGTCAACACTGGACGAAAATTATGACAAGGTGATGGAGACCACACTGAACACAAGGACCAGGATGAACGAGCTGCTCGCGTAACTGGAGCCGAACCCCATCAGCCAAGGAATACCCATGGTGCCACTGATAATGCACAGGTCTGAACCCTATCTCAAAGTCCCTGCATGGGATACTGAAATGTTCCACGGGGGCTACGAAACATGGCCGCCATTTAGGGACATGTTTACAGCGGTTTACATAAACCACCCCAAATTATCCCCTGCACAAAAACTTTACCACTTGAGCCAAAAAACTCGCGGCCCTAATAATCTAAAAATATCCCCCCAAAGATCAAAATTTCGAGCTAGCCTTGGGGCACCCAAGTCCAGATACGATAATCGTAGAATTCTCGTAGACAGTTAATTAAAGACTCTATTTAATATGCAGCCCGTCTTTAATGAAAATGGTGAAAGGATCCAAGAAATCCAAACCACGATAAATAACTGCATCTCGACCCTAAATTTACACAACGTCCCCACCAACAACTGGGATCCCATCCTTATATATTTATGCGCCTCTAAGCTACCCAATGAAACTCTCGCCTTATGGGAACAGTCACTTGAGTCTAGGAAGGAATTACCCCCCTTGTCTGAAATGGACAAGTTCCTAACGACCCGCTATGAAGTAGTTGAACGGCTCGGTATGTATCGGCCCAGCAAAACTTGCCACCCAAATGCAAACTTCACCAACCGAGCTTCAACACCCCAAAACCAGTCGAGTAACATCAAAAATAAGTCTCACTCATATCATTGCAAATCGATTCAACAGGCATCCTGTAAATTGTGCAATTGGAATCATTATATGTTGAACTGCATACAATTCAAACAACTTAGTGTCGCAGAGCGAAACAATTTTGTTAAACAAAATCATTATTCCAAAAACTGCTTAGCATTTTCTCATCTGGAGTCCGAGTGCAAGAGCAACTTCAAATGTGTATATTGCCAAAAGAGACACCACTCTCTCCTCCACTATCAGACCACTCCATCGGTCAACTCCAATAATCATCGTCCCTCGTCACGTAATAACCAGACAAGGGTTAAACATCAACGAGGCCTCCTCTATCTCTGCACAAGCCGCGAAGCTCCAAAATAAGGCAGCACAAAATCAAGCAACCTCACCCGCTCAAAATGAGAATAATGTCCACTATCACTTCGCTAGCAGCAAGGTAAAAACCTTACTGCCAACAGCGATGGTTCCCATTCTCCACCGAGGAGAAATATTAAAACTCCACGCACTAATAAACCAAGGGTTGGAAAAAACTTTCGCGTCCTCGCGTATACAAAAGCTACTTGGTCTACCCACACAAAAAAACAGTTAACAATTATCACGGATGGGCGGATGCGTAGTCAGGATTCAAATAAGACTTGTCTGATGACTTTTTGCTCAGACGACTTAGCAACTCAAATCCCAACTCATGCGATAATCCTACAGCAACTAAATCACTTCTTGCCATTATTCAAAGCCAAAAACATGGACTTCCAGAAGTTCTCTTCACTGTCTCTGGCAGACCCCTATTGCTTCTCCCCAGCAAGAATTAACATGGTGCTTGGTAGTGATGTAATCCCTCAAATTCTGGTAAACGGCCTGGAAACTAACGTGGCAGGAACTCTTATCGCACAACAAACAATATTTGGATGGATACTAAGTGGTCCGGTTAACGAACAAATTTCGGCATTTTCCACCCACGTAATTGATAATCCAGTTAATTCTCTAAATGAACTGCTCAAAAGATTCTAGGAACAAGAAGAGTTTCCAACTTCCTCATCCATAACAGACGATGATATATTTTAAGAGGAGCTGTACAAAAAAACCACCGTTCGGAAAGGAGATGGTAGATACATGGTCAAACTCCCCTTCAGGCAAGGTTTTCCCGAAACTATAGCTCTCGGCCACTCTCGACCCGCAGCCCAGCAGCAATATATCAGGGTAGAAAGAACCCTAGAGAAAAAACAGAGTTAAGAGAAAAGTACTCTGAAGTATTAGAAGAATACTTAACTCTGGACCACATGAAGCCAACTTCACCTAGCGAAGTTATTAACAAAGGCCAATACTTCTCCTTTTATTTGCCTCACCACGCGGTTATAAAACCCGATAGTAAAACCACAAAGATACGAGATGCCTCCAAACCAACTCACTCCGGAAACTAATTGAATGACATATTACACACCGGCCCCACACTTCAAAATGACTTAATGCTGATATTCCTACAGTGGCGCCTCTATAAATTTGTTTTAAGCGGTGACATAGAAAAAATTTACCGCCAAATTATCGTCTACCCAGAAGATCAAGATTATCAACGAATCCTCTTTCGTAGGTCTTCTAACTCCAAGCCTGAAGATTTCAAGTTAAAAACAGTCACCTTTGGTGTCGATTGCTCACCCTACCTCGCGATTAGAACCCTACGCCAATTAGCCGAAGACGCCAAAGAAGAATACCCGCTCACCAACAGTGTACTTCTGAATGAAACATTTGTAGATGACATCCTCACCGGCGGATATGAAATACAGTCCACACTCGAGTCCATGACCCAAGTCATCGAAGCGCTCAAATCGGGAGGTTTCCCTTTCAGAAAATTAACGGAAGGCATATCCCACTCAGATCTCTTGGACAAAGATTTCCTCAAATTCCAGGACTCCAGCTCCACCAAAACGCTTGGAATAAGATGGAATGCCCTTACATATTCCTTCAACTACTCCTGCGACCCCAGTCCGTCGAATAATTTGCGAACAAAAAGGCAGATTCTGTCAGCGGTAGCGAAACTTTTCGACCCGGCAGGATGGCTATCGCCAATTATGATCACGGCTAAAATCCTACTGCAGCAACTATGGATGGAGGAAACTGACTGGGGTGAGGAAGTCAAAGACGGCGTCCTTCAAAAATGGACGGCTTTTCACGAAAGTCTCACAGCAATATGCGACATAAGGATTCCCCGTTGGGTTCAACTCTCCCCCGATATATCCGCTCAATTACACGGTTTCTCAGACACCTCTGAAAAAGCCTTCTGCGTCTGTGTATACATAAGAACACAGCAATCTCCAAACGTGTACGCGAAGAAAATAAAGTCGCTCCCTTACAAACGGTCAGTCTCCCTCGACTGGAACTTTTCGGAGCAGTTCTTCTCTCTAAATTAATAAAACAAGTTCGACTTCAGTTAAACTACCACCTCACGAAATAACAATATGGACGGATTCTTCAATAGAGCTAGCATGGCTCAAAAAGCCTAAACCGAACTTATGGTCCGAATGCTACAACAAGAATACTACATCCCTAAATTAAAGCTCAAAATAAAATCCTGTATTTCTAATTGCAAATCATTTACGGTGTACAAGCAAGAGACGAATTCGCAAATAATGGCTGCTCTACCAGCGGAAAGGACAACATATACCTTACCCTTTCACACAAGAGTGGTCGATTTTGCCGGCACGTTTGTCGTCAAAACATCGCCACTCCGTCTAGCCTCCCACACAAAGGCTTACGTCTGTGTGTTTGTCTGATTCTCTACCAAGGCTGTTCACCTAGAAGCCTGTTCAGACCTAACAACGGAAGCATTTAGAGCCGCTTTTTCTCGCTTCGCCGGTCTCGTTCGAAGAGTTCTCGACACTTCTAGTTCGAATTGAAGTAGTCCTCAATTCCAGATCGCTTTCTCCAATGACCGAAGACCTCCAGGATTTACTCGTTTTATACCCAGGTCACTTTTTGCGAGGAGCCCCCTGATGACTCTCCTATAACCCAATCCCGACAATCTTAGTCTCCTTCACCGATGGCAAAAACTGAAAGTTCTCCACCATCAATTCAGCAACCGCTGGAAGAACGAGTATCTTCAACAACTTCATAAACGACATAAACGGAAAACACCTCAGACGAACCTGAAAGATGGCGACCTAGTCGTTGTTAAAGATGATCTGTTGCCACCCAACGAGTGGCGCCTCGGACGCATTTCAAAACTGCATGCAGGTCCGATGGAAATGTTCGCGTCCTCGACATTCCTACTCAAAATGGAGTAATAACGCGGAGTATCACCAAAATCTGTTTATCGCCCCCCTCCTAATTATCTTGCCTTTTTCTTCCCAGCCAGAATCATCTTATTCTCAGTTCAACCTCAATTTACCCTAATGCTGAGTTTTTTTCTCTTTCTTCTTCTAACGTTTTTCTCCACAGATCTCATCACGGAATTGGGAAAATGCCGCTTATGTTGCCGCCAGCACGCTTTATGCCAATGCCACGCATTTTTAATAATGACTCCTGCATAGCGATATGAGTCCGCACGCGCCCATCGCTACTGCGTCAACTGCTTGGTCACGTCACATACCACCAGCAAGTGCAATTCCGCTGGCAGCTGCCGCCACTGCGGCCGAGCTTATCATACTTTATTGCACCGTCCGTCCGTTCCAACATAAACACGCAACCGACATTCGACACCTCCTCTACCCGCGCGTCGTAGGCGCGGGGAACCACGAACAGCGCGACACCGTATATTGAACGTCCAGCCGCGCGTGTGCAGAGCCTTAGTGGTAGTGACCGTAACATAAAGAAGCTGGTTCATCAAGCAAAGGTTACTTTACAGAAACTTCAAAAGCTTCTAAATTTGTCGACTCCGCAGGCCGGCCGCCATGTTGAAGACATGGATGGAAATTTTATCCAATTTTATTAAGTTACCTGTTAAATACTTACCTTTTAATTTGCATTGCTGAATTTATACTCAAATTGGAATTTTATACTTACCTTTTTACATACCTACATTGGTACCTACATATATACTTCTCTTTAAATTAAATACTTACCAAAAATTATACTTACCATACTCACCCTAAAGTCCTAATGTAAAACTCTTAAGAAGTGATTGGAAAACTACCGCTTCTGTTCTATTTACTTATGTACTTTTGTATATGTATATTTGTATGCTCACTGCACAGCGTAGCGAGCGGTGATCAACGGCCGCGCAATCAGTTATCGTTGAGCGCGCGCATGTAAATGTCATAATTCTAATCCTTTCTAAAATTATAATTTGTAAAACAAAAAGTGAAGCAAGTAAAAATATCGAGCAACTAAATTATACTTATTTTATAACTTAAAGTTGGAAAATAAATATAACCTTGAATTAAATTAAAAAGGTGCAAGAGTCGGTTAATTAAAAGCAGAAAAGAGGCAAGTAGTGAGCCCATATGCCATCAAGTAAAACTTAAACAAAGGTGCAAAGACCATCTCGCTAATCTACACTCAGATCTTTTAGCGACATGAGCCACTTAAGACTGGCGTGATCTGTCGCCACTGTGAACGGCATCAGCTCAATATATGGGCGAAACTTTTGCACCGCCATCACAGCCGCGATGCAATCCTTCTCGGTAGTGCTATATTTGCTTTGACAATCGTTTACTAAAAAATAAATAAATAAATGTAAGGCGCGATAACCTCCGAAGAGATCTAAGGCCGAGCTTCTCTTCCAATTTGCGTCGTGCTCTTCTTGATTTTTCCCTACAAATTGGCCGGACGGGACCTACATGTTTTATGCCGACTCCGAACGGCATCTGCAAGGCAGATGAGTTTTCACTGAGAGCTTTTCATGGCAGAAATACAATCGGAGCGCTTGCCAGACACTGCCGAGGGGCGACCCCGCTTAGAAAAATTGTCTTCTAATTGAAAAATCTTATTTCTAAAATTTTGATGTTGTTTTGCCCGGGAGTTGAACCCAGGGCATACGGTGTGATAGGCGGAGCACGCTACCATCACACCACGGTGGCCGCCGTCGTTTACTATCTGAGAGAAATAAGCAATAGAGTTTTCGGATTCAACGTGATTTTTTGAAATAACACCGCTCCTATGCCATAATCAGAGGCATCACATTGAACCCAAAAACATTTAGTTAAATCCGGGTGTCTTAGGACAGGCGCACAGGTAAGCGTCCTTTTCAATTTATAGAACGCCTCGACTGCTTGAGGTGTCATTTCGAATTTGTTTGTTTTCTTAAGGGCATCGGTCAACGGGGCCGCTATCCCAGCAAAATCCTTAATGAACCGTCTGTATCAACCGGCTGTTCCTAGGAAGCTCCGAACTTGCTTCACGGTTTTCGGTACCGGGAGGTTCACGATTGCTCTTGCCTTGTCGGGATCGGTCTTTAACATGCCCCCGCCTACGAAAAACGCAGATGGTAATCCCAATGTGGATATAGTGTGTAAAATTTGCACCACAGATAGAAATCCCAACGAGGATTTAATGTGTATACAAAAAGTGTGATGTGAACGTTGATGAGTATTCCCTAGTAGCCAACCAGGGTATATTTCCCAATATAAATAAGAAAATAAATTTGTTTATCCAATGATGTATATTGGAACGATTTTCCGTCATCCCTTGTCAAATTTGGTTTTGAGAAAAACCGGTTTCGGCGTTGTGCAATCATCAGTGTCGATTTTCGTTCTGATCTGTTGTTGTCATTTGTCCTGTATTTATAGTTCGTAGGTATATGAGCAGGTATTGTCAAATTGATGCTTGTGTATATTTAGTTATGTGTATGTGCTGTGTGTTCGTTCAGATGAATACCAAAAACAAATCAAAGTTGCTATAAAAAATGCAACAAATATAGTAGATTCTAACATGGCACATACATTGGTCCAAATGAACCCATCGGCTCCTCCACTGGTTGCGCTACCAAAAATCCACAAGCCGGACACGCCAATGAGGCCCATCATTAATTTCAAATCGGCACCATGTTACAAACTGTCCAAATATTTAAAAACGATATTGATAGATACTCTGGAGCTAAGGAACGAATATGCTATAGCTAACACAACAGAACTAATAGAGAGACTCGAGACCGTAGAGCTAACAAGAAACAGCAAATTGGTATCTTTTGACATAAAAGATTTATACCCATCTATACCACTATCGGAGACTTTGGATATAGTTAGCTCAACAATAGTTCAGAACACAAAAAACAAAGTGAAAAGTATGCAAATCACAAATACGCTAAGAACCACTTTACGTCAAAACTATTTTAAATTTAACAATAAAATATATAGACAAACAAACGGTCCTGGAATGGGAAGCCCCACGTCAGCAATTCTTATGGAAGTGTTCATGCAAAATCTGGAAGAAAAGTACATACAGGAGCTGAAGTCCAAATTAGGCGTGTCATTTTATGCTAGATACGTGGATGACATAATATGCGTTTTAACTACTAATAACGAAGAGCCCGTACTGGAGTACCTCAACAAACAGCACGGCAATATAAAATTTACAATGGAAACCGAAAAAGACGGAGAAATCAACTATCTAGACCTCACGATAAATATTGATAAAGAAGCCAAAAGATTTAACTATGACATATATAGAAAGTCAATGCAAACAACGGATATAAAAAAGCACTAGTAGATAAGCTCAGAAGGACAAATGGAGAACCAAAAAGAAATAATGAAAAGGAAAATAATAGCTGGACGACTATGACATATACTGGAAAAGTAACATATAAATTGGCAAACTTCTTTAAAAAATACAACATTAACACAGCATTCAAAACATCGAACAATCTAGGGCGAAAACTAAGAACTAACATTAATTCAGAGGATCCGTTTAGCAGCCACGGCGTATACAAGCTTACCTGCGGATGCCAGCATGGTTACATAGGACAAACAGGACGGCAAATAAGAATGAGGTTCAGAGATCATATTAGAGATTACAACAAAAAAATACGGAATCCAAACATTATACCCGAGTCTAACTTCGCGAATCACATGGTCGAGAATGAATGTTCCCCAGCAAACATCAATAAAACAGTTAGGGTTCTTCACATACAAGAAAAGGGCCGACGTCTCAACGTACTCGAAAACATGGAAATCTACAAACAGAAAACATTCGACGGTAGAATAATAAACGAACAGACAAACACAATTTCTGACACAATATTCGAGCCTTTAAAACTTGTTTACAGGAAACGACTTAATAACACAGGTACAACAGACAAACACACAACAACAAATAAACACAAAACAATTAACACACCAAAACAAAAAACCGACAAAGAAGGTCAAACGACTAAAATCACAGATTTCTACCTACCCCAGTCAGCCACACAAATCGATTAGTAAACCACCCTCGGTTCTGAACGAACACACAGCACATACACATAACTAAATATACACAAGCATCAATTTGACAATACCTGCTCATATACCTACGAACTATAAATACAGGACAAATGACAACAACAGATCAGAACGAAAATCGACACTGATGATGGCAAAACACCGAAACCAGTTTGTCTCAAAACCAAATTTGACAAGGGATGACGGAAAATCGTTCCAATATACATCATTTATCCACCCTGTCGGAAAATCAACCAAACAAGATAAGTCAGTTATTGCTTGTCAGGCTTTTAACTTGAACGCGAACGGACTACTAACAATTTACAAGCAACGCCTACTGAAAATATATAAAGCAAAGGCGAGCATTTGGTTCAACAAACAATGCCTGGAATTGGATGTTACTCCGAAATTCGCAAAAATAACAATAAAGGCAAATACCAAATCTAGCAGGAAGACAGTTAGAAAAGCGGAAAAGGATTTTTTAAAATATGAGTTGGAAAGCTTATACTCGAAGAAGGATGAGATAAATGCCGAGTTATTATCTATCCATTTAAGATTGGCAGAACAACTACCTACGACTGCATTAATGGAATGTTTCGACCGCATTAAGACAGAGGTCGATCAGGAACTACAACAAAAATACAGGTCGCTGAACCGAAAATTGGACAAGCTGGCAGGACGACGAGAGGGTAACCAAAACCAAAACACTCACCAGTTTCATGACAAGTTCGTTAACCTCACAACAGTGGCCATTACCAAGGAAGAGGCACAACTTCTCGAAAAGGGCCTGAAGCACAATATCATGGACCAGAATACAGTAAGAAAAACGGAGCCAGCGATTGTAGATGCGGAGATCGCAATATTATTGATACCACAGGAAGAACAGGAGCACGCAAGACACATGTGCAGGGAAATCATAAAAAAGGAGGTGAAAGCACAAGAAGGACAAAAACCGAATACAGGGGAGAAAACAATAAAGAATCTACGGCATAAACTAAGGAAAAACAATATTGTCACAACGAAAGCGGACAAAGGAAACACCACTGTGCTAATCGAAAAAGAGCAATATATATCCAAAACCGAGGATCTCATAGAGGAAATGAAATGTCGTAGAATGAGAGAGGATCCCACAGATGAATACCAAAAACAAATCAAAGTTGCTATAAAAAATGCAACAAATATAGTAGATTCTAACATGGCACATAGATTGGTCCAAATGAACCCCTCGGCTCCTCCACTGGTTGCGCTACCAAAAATCCACAAGCCGGACACGCCAATGAGGCCCATCATTAATTTCAAATCGGCACCATGTTACAAACTGTCCAAATATTTAAAAACGATATTGATAGATACTCTGGAGCTAAGGAACGAATATGCTATAGCTAACACAACAGAACTAATAGAGAGACTCGAGACCGTAGAGCTAACAAGAAACAGCAAATTGTTATCTTTTGACATAAAAGATTTATACCCATCTATACCACTATCGGAGACTTTGGACATAGTTAGCTCAACAATAGTTCATAACACAAAAAACAAAGTGAAAAGTATGCAAATCACAAATACGCTAAGAACCACTTTACGTCAAAACTATTTTAAATTTAACAATAAAATATATAGACAAACAAACGGTCTTGGAATGGGAAGCCCCACGTCAGCAATTCTTATGGAAGTGTTCATGCAAAATCTGGAAGAAAAGTACATACAGGAGCTGAAGTCCAAATTAGGCGTGTCATTTTATGCTAGATACGTGGATGACATAATATGCGTTTTAACTACTAATAACAAAGAGCTCGTACTGGAGTACCTCAACAAACAGCACGGCAATATAAAATTTACAATGGAAACCGAAAAAGACGGAGAAATCAACTATCTAGACCTCACGATAAATATTGATAAAGAAGCCAAAAGATTTAACTATGACATATATAGAAAGTCAACGGCCACCGACACAATAATACACAATACCTCAAATCACCCTCAACATCATAAAAATGCAGCATTAAGGCACTTGGTACATAGACTTGAAAGAACACCTCTTACACAAGAGGCATATAAGAAAGAACTTGAGGTCATATATAATATCGCTGCAAACAACGGATATAAAAAAGCACTAGTAGATAAGCTCAGAAGGACAAATGGAGAACCAAAAAGAAATAATGAAAAGGAAAATAATAGCTGGACGACTATGACATATACTGGAAAAGCAACATATAAATTGGCAAACTTCTTTAAAAAATACAACATTAACACAGCATTCAAAACATCGAACAATCTAGGGCGAAAACTAAGAACTAACATTAATTCAGAGGATCCGTTTAGCAGCCACGGCGTATACAAGCTTACCTGCGGATGCCAGCATGGTTACATAGGACAAACAGGACGGCAAATAAGAATGAGGTTCAGAGAACATATTAGAGATTACAACAAAAAAATACGGAATCCAAACATTATACCCGAGTCTAACTTCGCGAATCACATGGTCGAGAATGAATGTTCCCCAGCAAACATCAATAAAACAGTTAGGGTTCTTCACATACAAGAAAAGGGCCGACGTCTCAACGTACTCGAAAACATGGAAATCTACAAACAGAAAACATTCGACGGTAGAATAATAAACGAACAGATAAACACAATTTCTGACACAATATTCGAGCCTTTAAAACTTGTTTACAGGAAACGGCTTAATAACACAGGTACAACAGACAAACACACAACAACAAATAAACACAAAACAATTAACACACCAAAACAAAAAACCGACAAAGAAGGTCAAACGACTAAAATCACAGATTTCTACCTACCCCAGTCAGCCACACAAATCGATTAGTAAACCACCCTCGGTTCTGAACGAACACACAGCACATACACATAACTAAATATACACAAGCATCAATTTGACAATACCTGCTCATATACCTACGAACTATAAATACAGGACAAATGACAACAACAGATCAGAACGAAAATGGACACTGATGATGGCACAACGCCGAAACCGGTTTGTCTCAAAACCAAATTTGACAAGGGATGACGGAAAATCGTTCCAATATACATCATTTATCCACCCTGTCGGAAAATCAACCAAACAAGATAAGTTGTTTATCCAACTTAATGTGGAAAATTACACTTTTAATTATTTATTATAAAAAACGCTGAAAAAAAATACAGCTATATAATATAAAGCGATCAGTATAAATTGTGTTTGTGACCAATTGTGATGAGCCACTAGCCACCCAACGCAGTGCTAATTTTTCGGCTTCTTGGTATTATTTCAGCTCGTAAACTGATTAATAAAGCGAATTCTGTGATATACAAGCTAAGGCTATCAACCAGGTGAAATTATAGTTCCTGACTAGGAAGTTTGTCAATGTATGTGACGATGAGGGGGTACAACACAGTGCAGTGATGAGTGTGAAAAAAAACTAAAAAAAAATTCACTGACTGTCTGCCTTGAGTGGTGTCGAGTAACCCTTACCACTGGTGGGGGGAATTACCCGACCGTCAAAAGGCGATTGGTGTGTTTATAACCACGAAATCTAACAATTTCACTTGCTTTGCCTTTTTTGTCTATCACGGAATGCACCTTCCGTACGTAAAATCACGAAAATCGAAAAAAAAAGTTTGTGCAACCAAGCAAAACCACGTACCTTAAGTTCTTTAAGTGAGTCGCTGATCGGCGCTGTGTGATGTGATGATTTGTCTGATGGGATGTTGTGCGTGAACTTGAGTGTACTGCGATGTTGAAAATGTATGATATGCTGTTGACTGTAATGGACAGTATGATGTTGTTATGTTGATAGACTGTGTGTGATGTTATGATCTGTGATGATTAATGGATTGTATGTGATGCTGCTGAGTGGGCTGTTTGATGTTGTGATGTCGCTGTATGCTACTGTATGACTGTAAGATGTGATGCTATATTGTGATGATTTAATGGACTGTATGTGTGTGTGAATGTTTTGTGAGATGACGAGTTGGCATTTGTATTAGTTTGTTTTCTCGGTGGTTTTCGATGATTTTAATATTGTAATAACCTCCTTCAAACTTTTATGATTTCTCCCAAATGCGAATATTTCCAATAAGAATTTTTTAAAAAAGGTGCTGTTTTTGCTTCTCTCGGCACGTAAGGACCAATGGTTTTGCGGGGCAGTGTAGACCCAGTAAGTCGGGCGGGTGCGTCGCAAATAAAAGAAAAGAAAAGACCGAGTTTACTATCTGAGAGAAATAAGCAATAGAGTTTTCGGATTCAACGTGATTTTTTGAAATAACACCGCTCCTATGCCATAATCAGAGGCATCACATTGAACCCAAAAACATTTAGTTAAATCCGGGTGTCTTAGGACAGGCGCACAGGTAAGCGTCCTTTTCAATTTATAGAACGCCTCGACTGCTTGAGGTGTCATTTCGAATTTGTTTGTTTTCTTAAGGGCATCGGTCAACGGGGCCGCTATCCCAGCAAAATCCTTAATGAACCGTCTGTATCAACCGGCTGTTCCTAGGAAGCTCCGAACTTGCTTCACGGTTTTCGGTACCGGGAGGTTCACGATTGCTCTTGCCTTGTCGGGATCGGTCTTTAACATGCCCCCGCCTACGAAAAACGCAGATGGTAATCCCAATGTGGATATAGTGTGTAAAATTTGCACCACAGATAGAAATCCCAACGAGGATTTAATGTGTATACAAAAAGTGTGATGTGAACGTTGATGAGTATTCCCTAGTAGCCAACCAGGGTATATTTCCCAATATAAATAAGAAAATAAATTTGTTTATCCAATGATGTATATTGGAACGATTTTCCGTCATCCCTTGTCAAATTTGGTTTTGAGACAAACCGGTTTCGGCGTTGTGCAATCATCAGTGTCGATTTTCGTTCTGATCTGTTGTTGTCATTTGTCCTGTATTTATAGTTCGTAGGTATATGAGCAGGTATTGTCAAATTGATGTTTGTGTATATTTAGTTATGTATATGTGCTGTGTGTTCGTTCAGATGAATACCAAAAACAAATCAAAGTTGCTATAAAAAATGCAACAAATATAGTAGATTCTAACATGGCACATACATTGGTCCAAATGAACCCATCGGCTCCTCCACTGGTTGCGCTACCAAAAATCCACAAGCCGGACACGCCAATGAGGCCCATCATTAATTTCAAATCGGCACCATGTTACAAACTGTCCAAATATTTAAAAACGATATTGATAGATACTCTGGAGCTAAGGAACGAATATGCTATAGCTAACACAACAGAACTAATAGAGAGACTCGAGACCGTAGAGCTAACAAGAAACAGCAAATTGGTATCTTTTGACATAAAAGATTTACACCCATCTATACCACTATCGGAGACTTTGGACATAGTTAGCTCAACAATAGTTCAGAACACAAAAAACAAAGTGAAAAGTATGCAAATCACAAATACGCTAAGAACCACTTTACGTCAAAACTATTTTAAATTTAACAATAAAATATATAGACAAACAAACGGTCCTGGAATGGGAAGCCCCACGTCAGCAATTCTTATGGAAGTGTTCATGCAAAATCTGGAAGAAAAGTACATACAGGAGCTGAAGTCCAAATTAGGCGTGTCATTTTATGCTAGATACGTGGATGACATAATATGCGTTTTAACTACTAATAACGAAGAGCCCGTACTGGAGTACCTCAACAAACAGCACGGCAATATAAAATTTACAATGGAAACCGAAAAAGACGGAGAAATCAACTATCTAGACCTCACGATAAATATTGATAAAGAAGCCAAAAGATTTAACTATGACATATATAGAAAGTCAATGCAAACAACGGATATAAAAAAGCACTAGTAGATAAGCTCAGAAGGACAAATGGAGAACCAAAAAGAAATAATGAAAAGGAAAATAATAGCTGGACGACTATGACATATACTGGAAAAGCAACATATAAATTGGCAAACTTCTTTAAAAAATACAACATTAACACAGCATTCAAAACATCGAACAATCTAGGGCGAAAACTAAGAACTAACATTAATTCAGAGGATCCGTTTAGCAGCCACGGCGTATACAAGCTTACCTGCGGATGCCAGCATGGTTACATAGGACAAACAGGACGGCAAATAAGAATGAGGTTCAGAGATCATATTAGAGATTACAACAAAAAAATACGGAATCCAAACATTATACCCGAGTCTAACTTCGCGAATCACATGGTCGAGAATGAATGTTCCCCAGCAAACATCAATAAAACAGTTAGGGTTCTTCACATACAAGAAAAGGGCCGACGTCTCAACGTACTCGAAAACATGGAAATCTACAAACAGAAAACATTCGACGGTAGAATAATAAACGAACAGATAAACACAATTTCTGACACAATATTCGAGCCTTTAAAACTTGTTTACAGGAAACGACTTAATAACACAGGTACAACAGACAAACACACAACAACAAATAAACACAAAACAATTAACACACAAAAACAAAAAACCGACAAAGAAGGTCAAACGACTAAAATCACAGATTTCTACCTACCCCAGTCAGCCACACAAATCGATTAGTAAACCACCCTCGGTTCTGAACGAACACACAGCACATACACATAACTAAATATACACAAGCATCAATTTGACAATACCTGCTCATATACCTACGAACTATAAATACAGGACAAATGACAACAACAGATCAGAACGAAAATCGACACTGATGATGGCAAAACACCGAAACCGGTTTGTCTCAAAACCAAATTTGACAAGGGATGACGGAAAATCGTTCCAATATACATCATTTATCCACCCTGTCGGAAAATCAACCAAACAAGATAAGTCAGTTATTGCTTGTCAGGCTTTTAACTTGAACGCGAACGGACTACTAACAATTTACAAGCAACGCCTACTGAAAATATATAAAGCAAAGGCGAGCATTTGGTTCAACAAACAATGCCTGGAATTGGATGTTACTCCGAAATTCGCAAAAATAACAATAAAGGCAAATACCAAATCTAGCAGGAAGACAGTTAGAAAAGCGGAAAAGGATTTTTTAAAATATGAGTTGGAAAGCTTATACTCGAAGAAGGATGAGATAAATGCCGAGTTATTATCTATCCATTTAAGATTGGCAGAACAACTACCTACGACTGCATTAATGGAATGTTTCGACCGCATTAAGACAGAGGTCGATCAGGAACTACAACAAAAATACAGGTCGCTGAACCGAGAATTGGACAAGCTGGCAGGACGACGAGAGGGTAACCAAAACCAAAACACTCACCAGTTTCATGACAATTTCGTTAACCTCACAACAGTGGCCATTACCAAGGAAGAGGCACAACTTCTCGAAAAGGGCCTGAAGCACAATATCATGGACCAGAATACAGTAAGAAAAACGGAGCAAGCGATTGTAGATGCGGAGATCGCAATATTATTGATACCACAGGAAGAACAGGAGCACGCAAGACACATGTGCAGGGAAATCATAAAAAAGGAGGTGAAAGCACAAGAAGGACAAAAACCGAATACAGGGGAGAAAACAATAAAGAATCTACGGCATAAACTAAAGAAAAACAATATTGTCACAACGAAAGCGGACAAAGGAAACACCACTGTGCTAATCGAAAAAGAGCAATATATATCCAAAACCGAGGATCTCATAGAGGAAATGAAATGTCGTAGAATGAGAGAGGATCCCACAGATGAATACCAAAAACAAATCAAAGTTGCTATAAAAAATGCAACAAATATAGTAGATTCTAACATGGCACATAGATTGGTCCAAATGAACCCTTCGGCTCCTCCACTGGTTGCGCTACCAAAAATCCACAAGCCGGACACGCCAATGAGGCCCATCATTAATTTCAAATCGGCACCATGTTACAAACTGTCCAAATATTTAAAAACGATATTGATAGATACTCTGGAGCTAAGGAACGAATATGCTATAGCTAACACAACAGAACTAATAGAGAGACTCGAGACCGTAGAGCTAACAAGAAACAGCAAATTGGTATCTTTTGACATAAAAGATTTATACCCATCTATACCACTATCGGAGACTTTGGACATAGTTAGCTCAACAATAGTTCATAACACAAAAAACAAAGTGAAAAGTATGCAAATCACAAATACGCTAAGAACCACTTTACGTCAAAACTATTTTAAATTTAACAATAAAATATATAGACAAACAAACGGTCTTGGAATGGGAAGCCCCACGTCAGCAATTCTTATGGAAGTGTTCATGCAAAATCTGGAAGAAAAGTACATACAGGAGCTGAAGTCCAAATTAGGCGTGTCATTTTATGCTAGATACGTGGATGACATAATATGCGTTTTAACTACTAATAACAAAGAGCTCGTACTGGAGTACCTCAACAAACAGCACGGCAATATAAAATTTACAATGGAAACCGAAAAAGACGGAGAAATCAACTATCTAGACCTCACGATAAATATTGATAAAGAAGCCAAAAGATTTAACTATGACATATATAGAAAGTCAACGGCCACCGACACAATAATACACAATACCTCAAATCACCCTCAACATCATAAAAATGCAGCATTAAGGCACTTGGTACATAGACTTGAAAGAACACCTCTTACACAAGAGGCATATAAGAAAGAACTTGAGGTCATATATAATATCGCTGCAAACAACGGATATAAAAAAGCACTAGTAGATAAGCTCAGAAGGACAAATGGAGAACCAAAAAGAAATAATGAAAAGGAAAATAATAGCTGGACGACTATGACATATACTGGAAAAGCAACATATAAATTGGCAAACTTCTTTAAAAAATACAACATTAACACAGCATTCAAAACATCGAACAATCTAGGGCGAAAACTAAGAACTAACATTAATTCAGAGGATCCGTTTAGCAGCCACGGCGTATACAAGCTTACCTGCGGATGCCAGCATGGTTACATAGGACAAACAGGACGGCAAATAAGAATGAGGTTCAGAGAACATATTAGAGATTACAACAAAAAAATACGGAATCCAAACATTATACCCGAGTCTAACTTCGCGAATCACATGGTCGAGAATGAATGTTCCCCAGCAAACATCAATAAAACAGTTAGGGTTCTTCACATACAAGAAAAGGGCCGACGTCTCAACGTACTCGAAAACATGGAAATCTACAAACAGAAAACATTCGACGGTAGAATAATAAACGAACAGATAAACACAATTTCTGACACAATATTCGAGCCTTTAAAACTTGTTTACAGGAAACGGCTTAATAACACAGGTACAACAGACAAACACACAACAACAAATAAACACAAAACAATTAACACACCAAAACAAAAAACCGACAAAGAAGGTCAAACGACTAAAATCACAGATTTCTACCTACCCCAGTCAGCCACACAAATCGATTAGTAAACCACCCTCGGTTCTGAACGAACACACAGCACATACACATAACTAAATATACACAAGCATCAATTTGACAATACCTGCTCATATACCTACGAACTATAAATACAGGACAAATGACAACAACAGATCAGAACGAAAATGGACACTGATGATGGCACAACGCCGAAACCGGTTTGTCTCAAAACCAAATTTGACAAGGGATGACGGAAAATCGTTCCAATATACATAATTTATCCACCCTGTCGGAAAATCAACCAAACAAGATAAGTTGTTTATCCAACTTAATGTGGAAAATTACACTTTTAATTATTTATTATAAAAAACGCTGAAAAAAAATACAGCTATATAATATAAAGCGATCAGTATAAATTGTGTTTGTGACCAATTGTGATGAGCCACTAGCCACCCAACGCAGTGCTAATTTTTCGGCTTCTTGGTATTATTTCAGCTCGTAAACTGATTAATAAAGCGAATTCTGTGATATACAAGCTAAGGCTATCAACCAGGTGAAATTATAGTTCCTGACTAGGAAGTTTGTCAATGTATGTGACGATGAGGGGGTACAACACAGTGCAGTGATGAGTGTGAAAAAAAACTAAAAAAAAAATTCACTGACTGTCTGCCTTGAGTGGTGTCGAGTAACCCTTACCACTGGTGGGGGGAATTACCCGACCGTCAAAAGGCGATTGGTGTGTTTATAACCACGAAATCTAACAATTTCACTTGCTTTGCCTTTTTTGTCTATCACGGAATGCACCTTCCGTACGTAAAATCACGAAAATCGAAAAAAAAAAGTTTGTGCAACCAAGCAAACCACGTACCTTAAGTTCTTTAAGTGAGTCGCTGATCGGCGCTGTGTGATGTGATGATTTGTCTGATGGGATGTTGTACGTGAACTTGAGTGTACTGCGATGTTGAAAATGTATGATATGCTGTTGACTGTAATGGACAGTATGATGTTGTTATGTTGATAGACTGTATGTGATGTTATGATCTGTGATGATTAATGGATTGTATGTGATGCTGCTGAGTGGGCTGTTTGATGTTGTGATGTCGCTGTATGCTACTGTATGACTGTAAGATGTGATGCTATATTGTGATGATTTAATGGACTGTATGTGTGTGTGAATGTTTTGTGAGATGACGAGTTGGCATTTGTATTAGTTTGTTTTCTCGGTGGTTTTCGATGATTTTAATATTGTAATAACCTCCTTCAAACTTTTATGATTTCTCCCAAATGCGAATATTTCCAATAAGAATTTTTTAAAAAAGGTGCTGTTTTTGCTTCTCTCGGCACGTAAGGACCAATGGTTTTGCGGGGCAGTGTAGACCCAGTAAGTCGGGCGGGTGCGTCGCAAATAAAAGAAAAGAAAAGACCGAGTTAGTATCACACAATAACAATTTTTATTCACTATATTAAAGAGAACACTATTTGCTTTGTTTGTTGCAAGGGGTTTAATAAATTCAAATTAATTCAAATCCAAAGGGCATGTGCACATTTAAATTTAGGCACGTGATTAATTGGAAATCTAGATTCAATAACAATCGCAAATATTAAATTGTAAAAATATATAACCCCACAAAGCAGAGAATTAATTGCAGCACACTTTACTATGCACTTGGAAAATTCACATGTAGGAAAATTAGTAATTTCAAATATTAATTATAATGAGAATCGCAACTTAGGAAAAATGAAAAATGTGGAAAATGGTTGGTTTGTATAACTCACCTTGGGCTAGCTGCTGGCTCGTGACAGTTCCAAAATAGAAGAAGGAGCCAAGACCGCGAACAAGTCCGCGGCACCTGCCGATAGCTAACTTTCGTTGAGTTTTTCCCCTTCAAAGTCAGCTCTCGGCTGGTGTTAGCCGTTACCGGTATTAATAATAAAATAACTAATGTGCGTGTTAGGGTGGTCCGAAATATTTAGGCTGGTGGCCTAAACACCTACTCCAAATACACACTTCGAAAATACCCTCTAGTGTACTTCTAATAAACTTTCTATCGCATACATAAGCGAACATCACCTCTGGCGTCGCAAATCAAAGGGTCTCCAACTAGTTTTTGTGTTCTAAGCAAAAACCCTCAGCATCATAATGACAGACGACAAAACAGGGAAACTGTCTCTACCCAAAGGGAACAAGACTCGGAGCATGTCCCAGACAGAAGAAGAAGAATTCTTGAGGAAGTCCCAATTCGAAATAGGAAAACTCGACAGGATATGCGACGAATGATGGTATATCTCTGAGGCAGATCACACCAAACCCGGTATGCACATATATGTAGGAACTCAACAGACTCGTAATCGCTGTAGAACGGTCATACGAAGCAGCACATATGAACGTCACAGATGTCAGCGCCCTGTCAACACTGGACGAAATATATGACAAGGTGATGGAGACCACACTGAACACAAGGACCAGGATGAACGAGCTGCTCGCGTAACTGGAGCCGAACCCCATCAGCCAAGGAAAGCCCATGGTGCCACTTATAATGGCCAGGTCTGAACCTTATCTCAAAGTCCCTGCATGGGATACTGAAATGTTCCACGGGGGCTCTCTATCTCTGCACAAGCCGCGAAGCTGCAAAATAAGGCAGCACAAAATCAAGCCTCCTCACCCGCTCAAAATGAGAATAATCTCCACTCTCACTTCGCTAGCAGCAAGGTAAAAACCTTACTGCCAACAGCAATGGTTCCCATTCTCCACCGAGGAGAAATATTCAAACTCCGCGCACGAATAAACCAAGGCTCCGAAAAAACTTTCGCGTCCTCGCGTATACAAAAGCTTCTTGGTCTACCCACACAAAAAAACAGTTAACAATTATCAGGGATGGGCGGACGCGTAGTCAGGATTCAAATAAGACTTGTCTGATGACTATTTGCTCAGACGACTTAGCAACTCAAATCGCAACTCATACGATAATCCTGCAGCAACTAAATCACTTCTTGCCATCATTCAAAGCCAAAAACATGGACTTCCAGAAGTTCTCTTCACTGTCTCTGGCAGACCCCTATTGATTCTCCCCAGCAAGAATTAACATGGTGCTTGGTAGTGATGTAATCCCTCAAATTCTGGTAAACGGCCTGGAAACTAACGTGGCAGGAACTCTTATCGCACAACAAACAATATTTGGATGGATACTAAGTGGTCCGGTTAACGAACAAATTTCGGCATTTTCCACCCACGTAATTGATAATCCAATTAATTCTCTAAATGAACTGCTCAAAAGATTCTAGGAACAAGAAGAGTTTCCAACTTCCTCATCCATAACAGACGATGATATATTTTGCGAGGAGCTGTACAAAAAAACCACCGTTCGGAAAGGAGATGGTAGATACATGGTCAAACTCCCCTTCAGGCAAGGTTTTCCCGAAACTATAGCTCTCGACCCGCAGCCCAGCAGCAATATATCAGGGTAGAAAGAACCCTAGAGAAAAAAACAGAGTTAAGAGAAAAGTACTCTGAAGTATTAGAAGAATACTTAACTCTGGACCACGTGAAGCCAAATTCACCTAGTGAAGTTATTAACAAAGGCCAATACTTCTCCTTTTATTTGCCTTACCACGCGGTTATAAAACCCGATAGTAAAACCACAAAGATACGAGATGCCTCCAAACCAACTCACTCCGGAAACTAATTGAATGACATATTACACACCGGCCCCACACTTCAAAATGACTTAATGCTGATATTCCTACAGTGGCGCCTCTATAAATTTGTTTAAAGCGGTGACATAGAAAAAATTTACCGCCAAATTATCGTCTACCCAGAAGATCAAGATTATCAACGAATCCTCTTTCGTAGGTCTTCTAACTCCAAGCTTGAAGATTTCAAGTTAAAAACAGTCACCTTTGGTGTCGATTGCTCACCCTACCTCGCGATTAGAACCCTACGCCAATTAGCCGAAGACGCCAAAGAAGAATACCCGCTCTCCAACAGTGTACTTCTGAATGAAACATTTGTAGATGACATCCTCACCGGCGGATATGAAATACAGTCCACACTCGAGTCCATGACCCAAGTCATCGAAGCGCTCAAATCGGGAGGTTTCCCTCTCAGAAAATTAACGGCCAACCACCTAAAATTACTCGAAGGCATATCCCACTCAGATCTCTTGGACAAAGATTTCCTCAAATTCCAGGACTCCAGCTCCACCAAAACGCTTGGAATAAGATGGAATGCCCTTACATATTCCTTCAACTACTCCTACGACCCCAGTCCGTCGAATAATTTGCGAACAAAAAGGCAGATTCTGTCAGCGGTAGCGAAACTTTTCGACCCGGCAGGATGGCTATCGCCAATTATGATCACGGCTAAAATCCTACTGCAGCAACTATGGATGGAGGAAACTGACTGGGGTGAGGAAGCCAAAGACGGCGCCCTTCAAAAATGGACGGCTTTTCACGAAAGTCTCACAGGAATATGCGACATAAGGATTCGCCGTTGGGTTCAACTCTCCCCCGATATACCCGCTCAATTACACGGTTTCTCAGACACCTCTGAAAAAGCCTTCTGCGCCTGTGTATACATAAGAACACAGCAATCTCCAAACGTGTACGCGAAGAAAAGTAAAGTCGCTCCCTTACAAACGGTCAGTCTCCCTCGACTGGAACTTTTCGGAGCAGTTCTTCTCTCTAAATTAATAAAACAAGTTCGTCTTCAGTTAAACTACCACCTCACGAACTAACAATATGGACGGATTTTTCAATAGAGCTAGCATGGCTCAAAAAGCCTAAACCGAACTCATGGTCCGAATGCTACAACAAGAATACTACATCCCTAAATTAAAGCTCAAAATAAAATCCTGCATTTCTAATTGCAAATCATTTACGGTGTACAAGCAAGAAACGAAGTCGCAGATAATGGCTGCTCTACCAGCGGAAAGGACAACATATACCTTACCCTTTCACACAACAGTTGTCGATTTTGCCGGCACGTTTGTCGTCAAAACATCGCCACCCCGTCGAGCCTCCCACACAAAGGCTTACGTCTGTGTGTTTGTCTGATTCTCTACCAAGGCTGTTCACCTAGAAGCCTGTTCAGACCTAACAACGGAAGCATTTAGAGCCGCTTTTTCTCGCTTCGCCGGTCTCGTTCGAAGAGTTCTCGACACTTCTAGTTCGAATTGAAGTAGTCCTCAATTCCAGATCGCTTTCTCCAATGTCCGAAGACTTCCAGGATTTACTCGTTTTAAACCCAGGTTACTTTTTGCGAGGAGCCCCCTGATGTCTCTCCTATAACCCAATACCGACAATCTTAGTCTCCTTCACCGATGGCAAAAACTGAAGGTTCTTCACCATCAATTCAGCAACCGCTGGAAGAATGAGTATCTTCAACAACTTCATAAACGACATAAATGGAAAAGACCTCAGACGAACCTAAAAGACGGCGACCTAGTCGTTGTTAAAGATGATCTGTTGCCACCCAACGAGTGGCGCCTCGGACGCATTTCAAAACTGCATGCAGGTCCGATGGAAATGTTCGCGTCCTCGATATTCCTACTCAAAATGGAGTAATAACGCGGAGTATCACCAAAATCTGTTTATTGCCCCCCTCCTAATTCTCTTGCCTTTTTCTTCCCAGCCAGAATCATCTTATTCTCAGTTCAACCTCAATTTACCCTAATGCTGAGTTTTTTTCTCTTTTTTCTTCTAACGTTTTTCTCCACAGATCTCATCACGGAATTGGGAAAATGTCGCCTATGTTGCCGCCAGCACGCTTTATGCCAATGCCACGCATTTTTAATAATGACTCCTGCATAGCGATATGAGTCCGCACGCGCCCATCGCTACTGCGTCAACTGCTTGGCCACGTCACATACCACCAGCGAGTGCAATTCCGCTGGCAGCTGCCGCCACTGCGGCCGAGCTCATCATACTTTATTGCACCGTCCGTCCGTTCCAACATCAACACGCAACCGACATTCGACACCTCCTCTACCCGCGCGTCATAGGCGCGAGGAACCACGAACAGCGCGACACCGTATATTGAACGTCCAGCCGCGCGTGTGCAGATCCTTAGTGGTAGTCACCGTAACATAAAGAAGCTGGTTCATCAAGCAAAGGTTACTTTACAGAAACTTCAAAAGCTTCTAAATTTGTCGACTCCGCAGGCCGGCCGCCATGTTGAAGACATGGATGGAAATTTTATCCAATTTTATTAAGTTACCTGTTAAATACTTACCTTTTAATTTGCATTGCTGAATTTATACTCAAATTGGAATTTTATACTTACCTTTTTACATACCTACATTGGTACCTACATATATACTTCTCTTTAAATTAAATACTTACCAAAAATTTTATTTACCATACTCACCCTAAAGTCCTAATGTAAAACTCTTAAGAAGTGATTGGAAAACTACCGCTTCTGTTCTATTTACTTATGTACTTTTGTATATGTATATTTGTATGCTCACTGCACAGCGTAGCGAGCGGTGATCAACGGCCCCGCAATCAGTTATCGTTGAGCGCGCGCATGTTAATGTCATAATTCTAATCCTTTCTAAAATTATAATTTTTAAAACAAAAAGTGAAGCAAGTATAAATATCGAGCAACTAATTTATACTTATTTTATAACTTAAAGTTGGAAAATAAATATAACCTTGAATTAAATTAAAAAGGTGCAAGAGTCGGTTAATTAAAAGCGGAAAAGAGGCAAGTAGTGAGCCCATATGCCATCAAGTAAAACTTAAACAAAGGTGCAAAGACCATCTCGCTAATCTACACTCAGATCTTTTAGCGACATGAGCCACTTAAGACTGGCGTGATCTGTCGCCACTGGGAACGGCATCAGCTCAATATATGGGCGAAACTTTTGCACCGCCATCACAGCCGCGATGCAATCCTTCTCGGTAGTGCTATATTTGCGTTGACAATCGTTTAGTATCTGAGAGTAATAAGCAATAGAGTTTTCGGAATCATCCTGATTTTTTGAAATAACACCGCTCCTATGCCATAATCAGAGGCATCACATTGAACCCAAAAATATTAAGTAAAATCCGGGTGTCTTAGGACAGGCGCACAGTTAAGCGTCCTTTTCAATTTATAGAACGCCTCGACTGCTTGAGGTGTCATTTCGAATTTGTTTGTTTTCTTAAGGGCATCGGTCAACGGGGCCGCTATCCCAGCAAAATCCTTAATGAACCGTCTGTACCAACCGGCTGTTCCTAGGAAGCTCCGAACTTGCTTCACGGTTTTCGGTACCAGGAGGTTCACGATTGCTCTTACCTTGTCGGGATCGGTCTTTAACATGCCCCGCCTACGATATATATCCTAGATACGGCAATTTCTTGGAACAAAACTTTGACTTTTTTAATCCTATTGTTAATTCTGCTTCTCTCAGACAAATGGCGACTTCTTGCAACGTATGCAGATGCGAGTCGAAATCGGAAGTGATTATAGGTAAATTGTCCAAGTATATAAAGACGTTTGCCTTCAATCTCTGTGGTATGACTCGGTCCATCAATCGGCATAACCGTTGCGCCGCATTGCATAGGCCGAACGGCATGACCACGAACTGATATAAGGGACGCCCCGGGACTGTGAAAGCGGTGTATGGTTTACACTTGTCTTCCAGTTCTATCTGCCAAAAAGCGAACTACGCTACAAATGAAATGGGTATCATCTATGCGACTAATTATGCCTTCGATATTCTGCAGCAGGTAAGCGTCTAAAATGGTCAATTCATTTAATTTTCGGGCATCTAAACAAAACCTATTTTTACCGGGTTTACGCGCTATAGTTGTCCGATTACTCCATGGGCTCTCACTTTCTTCAATTACCCCCAATTCTAACTGAAAACTTGAGCTGACGGGTTCCAGATTAGTTTCTCTCAGGGGGGTTAGAAATAAAAGGCAATGATTAATATTAAAAATTACACTAGTATTTTATTTCAAAGGATGTGCAATAGAAAAAATGAGAACTAGAGTTTAAAAAGCAAACATGCAATTGCTACAGTTTTACCGTTAATATATGCGGGGACTCTGCGTTCTGGCTGTGTGACCTTTTATGTAGTTTTTAAACTTACGGCTTCAAGACGTTTGCGCGTGCGTAAACTATGGCTGCTTCAATCCAAGTGAAAGAGTTTCCTTTCCACGCATTCCGTTTACCCCCAAAACTAACAGGCCTTTGGTGGTGTAACTTAACGAAACGTCACTTTTTCTTTTAGTATAAGTACTAACGGCCGTAACAAATAAGCGGTTTTGTATTAGATTTCATTAGGGTGGCCGACCCTTAATTTTCCTTTGGGGTTAGCCTGCTGGCCTAAACATGCCGGCCCCCTTGCGGTACGCAACCTCGCCTTGTCCTTCTGCTAGAGTAGACAATATCTAGAGGGAGAAAGATAAGAGATTTGTGGATGGACAGACTGTACGCATGAGTTCAAGAGTACAAACTATTCTTTATTACAAAATTCATGAATTAAATTCAAATTCGAAATTAATTATTTTTTGTTGGATATTAATGTATATCTACGACATTTTAGGCGCGGGATACTCCAGAGAGCACAAATCCGAAGATTGTGCTTTGCGCCAAGAGTGGACCGAATGACGCCGGCAGCACTTGGTCGAGCATGATGTCGGCATATACGTCTGCCCCGAGAATTAGGCGAACTGGCGACGCGACGTAAAATTTTGGATCGGCGAGACATATGTGTGTGTACACCGTCGCGATGGCTGGATCCAGGCTGCGACTAGGCGCCACTCGGTGGAAATGTGGTGTGACAAAGGCATGGGTCGCAATGCGTTTGTTATCGCCGTGCTTCCCCCGCAGACATACCACACAGCCTGTCTGGCTACCCACTCGGGTTTCGTCCAGTCGCAGATCCCGGACCAAGTCGGCCGATATAACAGTTGACGGCGAACAAACGTCGATTAGTGCTTGAACCAGGTGAAGTCGTCCTCCAGCGTCAATTTTCACGATAGCAGTCGGCGGAATCGATATCATGGGCCGCAGTGCCGGTCCAGCGACGGGGTCCAGCCCTGTACGTCCACTGCGGAACGTTAGCGGCGTCCTTAGCAGGCGAGTGGCAATGACTCCTCAAGAATCGGCCGCGGTCGATGTAGAGCGAGGCAGGTTAGTCGTGATGGCTTCGTGACGGCGATTTGTGTTGTTGTTGGCCAGCTGGGGGCGTTGTCGTTGTCGGCGACAACGGTGAGGGGTTCTGTTCGACTTTTGGCGCTCATGTTGTAGCAGGGGTCGAAAGAGCCGTGGTTCCGATCCCCCTGATAGTCGGAAGGGCAGTGGTTCCGATCTCTCTTGGACCATGCTGGCCGGTTGAGAATAGGTGTCCCTCTCCGTGGTTTCTCGTCCCATTTCCTCCGCCTCAATATCGGAGGCGTATAGTGATAACGCCCCTTGGAGGTTGTCGCGTTCTTCCTCCTCTACCTGTACGCTCCACGGCTTGTAAGTACGGCTCACGTGAGGCTTTGGTTTGCTCATCCACGTGAAGGATGGTGTGGTGTTTCTCGCCACATCATCGACATCTCCCGTTGCTTGTGCAACCAGCCGTGCGATGCGCCATGGAGAGGCAATTGCCACAATAATTGCCCAGAAGAGCTTCGCGCATCCGTTCCTCAGGCGTCTTTGAACAGTAGACTGGGCATAGACGGATTGGATGCCTAGCCGAACACAAATGGCACGGGACCTTGAAATAGCTGGCCTTTTTTTCATAAGCCTTGCGCAATTGGCCGTAGCGGGTCATGATGCCTGCAATTAGACTCATTAAGTCATATTATATAGTACGTTTCTGTATTGATTATTTTTCAAAAAAAAAATCTGGTTGTGGCTGAGTGACGAGATTACCTCAAAATTGTGACTTATAAAATTTTTCGGAACCAGGTATACCAATTTGGAACTTAGGTACACAAAATTTAAAAACAGGTATATAAATTTAGGTATACAAAATTTAGAAACAGGTATATAGATTTAGGTATACAAAATTAGGTATACAAAATTTAGAAACAAAGTTCAAGATTTGGGGTTATCTTTGTGTCCCCTAATGTAGAGTAAGTTAGGGTATTGTGATATAGGTTGGTAAAGTGATATACCCGCGTGTTTTCTAAAGTATGCACATCTGTACAAGAATCTCTTCGGTAACAGAATAGTAACGGTTAAAAACCGTTACTGCAAAGGAATGGCTGGCGTTGATCGCTTAGATTGCTATCGGTGTGCTAAAATATTTTATCGCGTGTAGACGTCAACAATTTTGCGTGCGTTTCAAAAAGGGATATTTCCAAAGTTTGCGAAAATTTTCCACTTTTTATATTTTATTTTGCTTTCTTGTGGATATATTCAACAATACTTAAGGTAATTACTTATAATTTATTAATAATATTCTGTGAAAAAAATTTTCGTTCTTGAAAGCTCTAGTTTGGTTAATGTGATATGGTAAAAGTTGTTTAATGTGATATGTATATCACATTTTACACACATTATATTACATTAAACAAATAAAGGAACCTATTTATAAAAGTAAAAGGCAGCTCCAATTATACCCGCAGGCCATGCCAAAAAAGGGAGAACTTCGTAAGTGGAATGCAGAAAACATGAAGAAAGCCATCCAAGCTGTTAGGGGTGAAAAGATGGGAATATTGTTGGCGTCGAAAACGTATGGTGTTCCATTTGAAACTTTGCAAAGAGCTGCGCGTAGTACTAAAGAAATCAATGATATACCAGCCACGCCATTGGGTCGAAGACCAGGTTTTACGAAAGACAGGGAATTAGAACTGGTAAGGTATTTAAAAGATATGGAGGCAAAATTTTGGGGACTCACGTCTCGTGATGTCCGCTCGCTTGCATTTCAAATTGCAAAGCGGAACAATATTGAGAACACATTTTCTGTAATGAAAGAATGTGCTGGAAGGGATTGGCTGCGCGCATTTCTACGCAGGCATAAGACTGAAATAAGCCTTCGCAGTGCTACCGGGACTTCATTGAATAGAATAAAAGGCTTCAATGAGGAGAACGTTAACAAGTTTTACAGTTTGTTGGAACAGGAGTACGAAAAGTATAACTTCAGCCCGACTAGGATTTGGAACGTTGATGAGACAGGAGTGTCTATCGTTCAAAGCAAGCAGCCAAAAATTTTAGCTGCCAAAGGCAAAAGGCAAATTGGATGCATGACATCAGCAGAAAGAGGATCTCTCATAACGGTTGTTAGCTGCATGAGTGCTGGTGGTGCTTTCGTTCCACCCTTTTTCATATTTCCAAGGAAAAAACCCTCTCTACTTTTGATGAAACATGCTCCTCCTGGCTCCGATTCAGCTTGTCACATATCTGGATGGATACAAATTCCCATATTTACAATGTGGTTTGATCATTTTATGCGGTTCGCACATCCTTCAAAGGAGGACCCAGTTCTGTTCATTTTAGATGGTCACTACAGCCATACAAGAAATATTGAAGTTCTTGATAAAGCTCGTGAAAATGGCGTTGTGATAATATCATTGCCACCACATTGTACCCACAAGATGCAACCTTTGGACAAAACATTTATGGGTCCTCTGAAGACATACTACAATGAAGAAATAAGACGATTTATGCGCGAAGAAGGTGGAAAAGTGACTCAGTTCGATGCTATAGAACTTTTTGCTAAAGCTTATGTTAAAGTTCAAAATGCACAGATAACGATTAACGGATTCAAGTGCGCTCGTATTTATCCGTTTGATAAGAACAAGTTTCAAGAAAGCGATTCTATCCTTCAAAGCCAAGAAAATGTCCTTGAAAACGCACAACTCAGAGACGAAAGCGTATCAGACGAACCAATAGCTAGCACGAGTAGAACAGCCTTGATGAATTCCATCACACCATGGGAGATTTCTCCGCCACCTAACCTAAAACAGACAACCAGCTCTAGAGGCAGACGTTCAGAAGCAACAGTACTAACAACATCTCCGTACAAGGCATCTTTGGCAGCAAGCATCAAAAATGTTGATAACCGAAAAAAAAACATCGATCAAGCGAGACATCGAAACCCCGTAAAACTGCAAAAGTACCAAGGATTAAGCAAGCTAAGAAAAGCTCATCAAGCGAGTCGGAAAAAAGTTTGCTTCTGCCAAGTTCAGATGAAGAATGTTGGGCCGAAACACCACCTTCTAAGGATACGCTGTGCGCTTTTTGCAACAAATCATTTGGGGCAGATGAGGAAACAAAAACTTGGATACCATGTTTGCAGTGCGACTTAGTTTGGGCACATAGCAAATGCCTGCCTAAACGTCAAGCAATATTTGTTTGCGAGTCTTGTGACTAAACCTGTAAAACAACTACTATATTTATGTATTTTATTTTTATTTATTTATGCTGTAAGAGTATTTTGTTTTGTTTGTTTTTTACTGAATTATTTTTGAAAAAATATTAAATATGTTTTTGTTTTAAATAAATGAGCTAGACAGCAATCATTCCATTAATGTAACCTGTCATTTTAAACATTTAAAAGTTATTTTTCTCTACGCAGAGCTTGTGGGTAATGTGGTATGGTATATCACATTAGCTCATATAGTATATCACATTACCTCCCCAATTTGACAAAACGACTTTTTTGACTTTTAATGGTTTTATAGAAATATCTTCCGAAATACTTAATATAATGTAATCTTGTTTCAGGATATGGTGCATAATGCTTGAATTTCTTGAATTTCATTATTTTTTATCAGGTCGCTCAATGAAATGTTGAGTAGTAGTCAAAGAAAGTATACCCATATCACAATACCCCAACTTACTCTATTTTAAATTGCAGTAACTTGCTATAAATTGTGGTGATGTTTACTATAAACCACCCTGGGCTCCCACCAACAAGGTGCAAAACTTTGCTGGATTATTGTGTGGACGTTCCCTACAAAAAATTTGGTCACAAAACTTACCCACGCCCCTGCAAATGTGACTATGAATATAACCTATGACTGTAAAATGTCTAGTCAAATGACGTGGATTGACGCGAGCGTTTTTGCAGGGTTATTACACTGGTGGCTAGATCGGTTATTGCTCCTTCCCTTGTATGTGACAGTACTACTCTTTCTCCTCATACGTTCGTAAAAGATTCGGTATTCTTTTGTAATTAGTATTTCATTGAATAGCAACGTCTTATTTGCTATTAACGACCTACCCGAATATTTGGTACATTTGGCTTTTTGGGCTAAAATGGTGCAGGGTGAGTCAAGTGTTCATTAATTGCGGCCATGGGTGTTGGCATCACTGCTTGTTGTTTAGTTATTAAAGGCATTTCCTGAATGAGAAATGTCATAATGAAAAAATCCACGCGGTTGTACGGTGGCATAGCAGCGGTAAGTAGAGTAAATTTATTTGTAATTTATTTCTTCTATTATTTTTTTTTATATTTTCAGGTAACCCACACATTAGAATAATTGGAAACTCGAAAGCGAAGATTTTTTGCGCAAAAAACTGAAAAAGGCCGGAATTTTCACAACTAAACAAAGAAAATGGGCGAACAACTGATTTTCACTTGTCAAGCTCATGTGTTTCACATTGATCCGAAAAAGGAAGCGAACATGGATTACGGCAAGGATGAAAAAACGGTGAATGTAAGTTTCTTTTACGATTCATAGCGAAATCTTTATCGTATTGTAATGCAAAACGAATATACATGTCAAAAATCATGATTACACTTTTCTATGGTAATCCTGAGCTAGTAATTGCCTTGCATAGAAAAGTTGTTTTTGTACATCCAAACAATTTACAAGTATTCAAGGAGATCTTACTACCCTGACTGAGCACGGGGCGAAATTAGCCAATCCCAATGAATTTAATGAGACTCGTGGTAGCAAAGCCCCGGCGAAAGCGGCAAGAAGAACGAAAGGAGAAGTACCAACCATACTACATGTAAAACTTGCTCCGGATCAACAGCTTTGTGCAGTAACCACAGCCGCTCAAAAGCCTGTGCTGCTTTGTCAATGTCGATCTCAGCGAACCAAACTCATATCGGCGCGTTCACTAGCTCGTGCTTCCAATGCACTTACATTCAGTGCAGATTCAAGGCTGCTGTTAGTCACTGATAAGTCAGGCGGTTGCTATGAATATGATTGTGTTAATGTTGGGGGATGAACCGCGCATCCCAGTGTGGTATACTTGGTAATAGCCTAGGGACGATGTTGTTAGTGTGCGCGGTTGAATTGACCCTCAAAATTGACGTGTTTCTATTAAATGAAACTCTAATGACTGTGCCAAGATCCAGAAAAAATCCAAAAATATTGTTAGTGAAATTTTGGAATTGGTGAATTATGTTATTCTTTTTTTTTTAATTTTTATATCAGAGTCCAACGCGTATTTTATGTACTTCGAAAGTCTTAGTTAATTTAGAAAATTTTTCTAAGCGGGGTCGCCCCTCGGCAGTGTCTGGCAAGCGCTCCGATTGTATTTCTGCCATGAAAAGCCCTCAGTGAAAACTCATCTGCCTTGCAGATGCCGTTCGGAGTCGGCATAAAACATGTAGGTCAATTTGTAGGGAAAAATCAAGAGGAGCACGACGCAAATTGGAAGAGAAGCTCGGCCTTAGATCTCTTCGGAGGTTATCGCGCCTTACATTTATTTATTTATTTTTTTAAATGCTTTTCACGCAGTGCCTCATGCCTTCGTTTATGTGTTTACTTAATTGATGGAATAATGTAGCATAATTCTGTTGATTTTTTCGCAGCACCGCCATTACCACTACCAATTAGTTTAGCGCCGCTAACATATTTCTGTTTTACTTGCATGTACTTATTGCTACGCCCTTGACGTATACAGTGCTATAGCAATTTTTTTATGTAAGCATGTAGTTCGGCATTTAGTCGGACAGCACCAGCGCTACTAACACCAGATTCCTTGCCACTGCTAGCTTTGCTAGCAGATCCAACAGTAGACGTTAATGATTTCTTTCCCAATGAACGCGCCGCGCCATCTTTACTATCCAACTGCCCACCAGCGGCACCTACACAATCATTACTGCTACCAGCATTCATAATTTGCTGCTGCTCTGCACGATACCATTTATCAAAAGACTCCTTTGGTATCACTTCACTGTCATAGATCAAATCAAATACGCTACCAATAAGCTGGTTTGCTGTTGGTGTATCATAAATCTGTTGCATATCATCAACAATATCATCCAGGCATGCTAGCTCATGCGCTTCCAGACCATCAAGGCACCGTCTCAAAAGTGGTATGCATTTGTAACGAAATAGGTCAGTATCTAGCTGTCGCCAACGAGTGGAGCTGGGAAATCTATCGTTTAACGTAGCTGTGTTGTTCTACTGGGCGTTACAGTTGCATAATCACAGCAAAGGAGTTTCGTAAGACTGCGTATACAATGCGTATTTATGTTAGCATTTGTATTTATATAACCTATAGGTAGATCGCAACCATTTGCTGCATTCAACACATATTCAATACGTGTTACTTGCTCTGCAATAGCAGCAGGATGTACCGATTTTGATTGCGCTGCTAACTGTGTTGGCTTATAATTACGATCGTATATATATTGGAAACCATTTGTATTAATAAATTCCCGCCATTGCGTTGTATCACTCATAAATCGTTGACCGTGTTCAAGTTTAAATTCTTTATTCCACAATTCATATGTGGCGCCAAATTCGCTGGTGAAGTACTGAATGAGCGCTTGTAGAAAACGTGTTGTAAAATTTATATTAGCGGCCCATTGTGTTAGCCAACTATCACTAAAATGTAATAATTGCTCGTGTAATAGTGGACCAATAAATTCAAAGACATACGCTCACAAATTAGGCATTCCTCTCCTATAGCAAACTGTCTGTTTTGCTACTCCGGAGGTGTTGAGCCGCTTGTATAAGAATCTGGCCTATCGAGCGCTTGAAAAGGATTGTTTGTTAAGGATGGCATTGTTTGAGTTGTCGATCCCAAAATTGAGGATTGACGCCTAAAACCGCCACCGGAGGTATTATTCGTATTAATACTCAATAAAGTTGCTGGCGCATTAGTAGTTAGATTTGCACTAGCATTTTGCTTTCCAGGCGTAGCCATAAATAGAGATGTGAGCTGCCCAGCTTTGTTGTGCTTTGTGTTACCTCATCGCTTGTAAATTTTAATTTATTCAAATCGATATTTAATTCTTGTTCATGCTGTTGCATAAACTGTTCAGCTTTTTGTGATTTCTGATAGTAGTGACGTTGATTGCTTGAGAAAATTGCTTTGCTGAGACGTAACATTAGGTTGAAAGTTCGACTGAACATGTTGATGGCTATATAGATTATTTCTAGGAATTGTCAACGGTGGTTGTTTTTATTATTGTGTTTGTAGAAGAGTTTGTATTAAACAGACTACTTTTATTATTTACAGAATTTGAATTTGACTTTCCTACATTAAATTCAAGCTAGCCGCTTTACTTGTGATGCTATTATTGCTAAATCGACGCTTTTTCAAAAGTGTCTTATTGAATGACCCTTTCGTTTTTAATGAATATGAGAATTTCGATTATTTGGATAGTTTTTTAAATACAGGTATTAAATCATCATTGAAAGGTTTAGGGGCGCGTAAAAACCGACAGTTGTTTTTCTCCCCTTTTTTTTAATATTTGAACATGCATTCAAGACAACTTGATGCTATCGAAAAGTGCTTTTACTCCGTCTGTTTTCGAAAAGGTTGTCAGTTCACTGGTTGAAATTCCACTAGATTTATAAATTGGGCGGCTCACGACGTAGACTCATTAGTTTGGTCTTTCGTGAAGTGGAAGACAATAGAAAGGATTTTTAATTGGAAGCCGCAGATCCTTCTGCCTCATCGCGATTGTCTGGTAAGATGATGAGCTTTACCAAGGGTCGGGTTATGTGGCCTTTCATCGTCATGACATCGACCACTCTGACGCGATCGTCAGGTCCTGGGTGTAATTTGACCACCCGTCCGAGTCTCCATTCGTTTGGAGACAAATTATCCTCCTTGATTACGACCATGTCCCCGATTTTTAGGTTCGTTTTGGGAGATCTCCATTTATTTCTCTTCTGCAGTTCAGAGAGGTATTCCGATTTCCACCTCTTGCAGAAGGAGTGATGTAGGGATTTTAACTTTTGCCATCGATTTATGATTGAACACGTTTTCGGTAAATCGTGCATTCCTTGGAATTGTGGATTGTCGATTTTATCATGTTCTTGACCCGTGGTATCCAATACTGCGTACGGATGAGGCGTAGCATAAGTTGGTTTTCCCCATGGAGTGAGATCCTATAAGTAAACTTTACAATAAGACGCGACAACTGGCAATTATACGGCAAAATGACTGGATGTCGCTCGTTGTACGGGATATCTTCGGAAGCTTCGAGGCGGGCGCCTGCCCTCATAACCCCCCTTTCATCTAAGAATGGGTTCAGTGGTAGTACCTCGCTCTTTGCTCCTATAAGTTTTTTAGATTTTAAAGCTGAATACTCCTCACCATAATGTCTCTTGGTAGATAACAATCAGACGTTGGGTCGTTGCTTTTATTTCGCTCGACGAAATTGAGCAAGAATTCGCCTGAACTGAGGTTCTTGTTTTTGGGTTAGTTCTTTGAAAGAATCTCCGGACGTAGGATAGTACTTTCAAAGCTCTCGAGAGGTCAGAAAATCTTGTTAGGATATCAGAGTCTGTGTCTAATATTGACGAGTGTACCTGGACCCGCTTTTCTTCTGACGTGGTGGTATATTCTGTTTCTTGGGTAGGCCAATTTGAGCTATCTTCATGAAGCCAAGAAGGGCCCTCCCACCACGGGGCTTTGTTGATAAGATCTTCAGCGGGTATACCTCTACTTGCGAGATCTGCCGGGTTTGATGCCGAGCCGACATGAAGCCAGTTTTCTTTCCCTACTTTGTCAATTATTTTTGTCACCCTATGGGCAACGAAAGTGGACCACGAGCATGGATGTTTGCGAACCCATGCCAGGACGATTGTCGAATCCGTCCACAGATAGGTTGTAGAAATGTTAAAATTGAGGTTTTTTGCGACTGACTCTACTATTTCCGCTAGTAGAACCGCACTACATAATCCAAGGCGGGGTAGAGATATAGTCTTGACCGGGGCTACTCGGGTTTTTGCGAAGAGCAGATTTACGAACACATGATTCTCGATATGGACCCTCAGGTATATTGCGGATGCGTATGCTTTCTTGGAAGCGTCGCAAAAGCCATGTAGTTCGCTGCTCGCTACCGGGGAAAACTGTACCCAACGGGGTATACGAATGCAGCATCCTCAAAGTTTAAAAAGTTTTCATTTAATAAGTGCGATCTTGGAATACCTTCCAGTAGTTGATCGCAATTTGTAGTCCACTTCCTGAGGGAGAAGCCGGCTGATTGTAATGCCGCTTGGATTTCGTCCCGTGCCTTGGTGGCGGTGGCAATGGTGTGTCCGCCCGCTAAAACGTCGTCGACATACATAAACTGTCCTCTACGTCCTCTGCTAGTTGAAGAAGGGTCCTTATGGCCAGGTAGGGTGCGCAGTTTACTCCGAAGGTCACCGTCTTCAATTCGTATATGCTGATGGGTTCGCTGGTAGATGACCTGAAGACGATGCGTTGATACCTGGTGTCCCTGGGCTCTAGCAATATCTGCCGGTACATCTTTTCGATGTCACTGTTGAATACGTATCGGAACAATCTCCAACGGAGTATGAGAATTGTTAGATCACTCTGAAGGACTGGGCCTGAATGAAGGACATCATTTAAACTGATTCCTTTAGCAGTGGGACAGGAGGCGTTAAAAACAACTCTCACTTTAGTGGTGGTCCTTTCTTCCTTAATTACTGTGTGATGGGGTAAAAAATAGGTGTCGCATGTATCTGCCGGAACATGCTCTTCTACCCGTGCCATATGAGCTAACGTTTCGTATTCGGATACGACTCGGTTATATTCCATTTGCAATTCGGGATTTTTCGCTAACCGGGTTTCGTTTCTGAAAAATTGTGAGCACGCGCTCTTAAGCGACGGTCCTAATGAGATACCCTTTTGAAAATCTTGCTTAAAAGGCAAAGACACGATATATTTGCCATCTTTATTTCTTTTGGTGGTTTTTTGATACAACTCCTCGCAGTAATTTTCGTCTTTGGTATAGATATGGTTTTTGGGAATGTCTTCCAGCTCCCAAAAGGACGCTATTTGTTTATCCAGTGATACCTCATTAAAAAATGACACACACCTTCCAGCTGGGCTGGCCGTTTCCGTTTGGCCAGTTAATATCCAGCCAAATACTGTTTCCTGCGCAAGGAGGGTGCCTAAAACATTTTTCCGTATACCGCCTAGCATTATCTGCGCGTAAATATCCCCACCCAAAATAAGATCTACTTGTTCATTTACAAAGAACCTCCGATCTGCTAGCACCAAGTCCGGGAAAACTTGGTGTGTCATGGGGTCAATTTGACAGGTTGGCAGATTGCCAGTGAGCTGGGCTAAAACCAATGCCGTAGTGTGTATGCGTACATTCGGGTTTATTGATGACCGCAATTGAATGAATCATGTCTGTTTTACTTGGGCTGACACCGTGTTGTTTATCCCTGAAACTTGTGCATTTAGCTTCCGACTGGGCAAATTTATCCTTCTCTTAAGTCGCTCCGAAATAAACGAGCACTCTGATCCTGATCTGACTTGCGCAGTGCCTAATAGAACCCCTTTGCTTGTATTCGCGAAACAGGAATTGAAGTTGGTTGGTTGATTATTTGCAGTGGCAAACTGACGTTGGGCCTGAGCCTGTGCCGAGGTAGATGGTCTTTGATCTAACTGTGTTTGTTGGGTTGTGGTTGGCCTTGCACCCGTGCCCGCATTTTGTTGAATATGCAGGAGTGTATGATGCCTTAGATGACAAATGCTACAATTAAAGGAGCACGTACATTTAGATACTGTGTGTTTCGCTGAGAGGCACCCCCTACTGTCTTTTATAAACGCCACTCTGTCTACGACAGAGAGCCGTTGAAAGCTTTGGCATTGTGACAGCTTGTGGTTATTTTTCTTACAGCATCTTCAAGTGTTTCTAGCTACATTTGCTTGGTAGGCGCCTACTTTCTTTTGAGATGAATCATTATTATGTTTTGGTGGTGGTTGTTTGGGAGCTTTGGTACTTTTGCTACTTGTTAATCCCGAGACTGTTTCCAAGGTCTGGAACCTATTTGATAAAAATTTATCCATATCTTCCCATTTCGATATTTAAGTTTTATTCTCTATGGTCTGTTCCCATAAAGCTAGCGTACTTTCGGGTAGTTTGGTGGAGCATAGATATGTGAATATCGCATCCCAATTGCCTATCTCAATTTGGTGAGCTTTTAGAGCTGAGATTCAGTTATTTATTTCCCGCTGAAGTGTTTTAATCGCGGTGCCACACTCACTTTCTACGCTTTCAAGGTTGAATAATATTTTTAATTGGGTATTGACGAGAATTCGTTTATTCTCATATCTTTCCCCTAAATTCTTCCACGCTGTGTCAAACCCATCGTTTGTGAATGGGCATTTTTTAACTATATCCCTTGCCTCACCCTGCGTTTTTTGGTTGAGGTGAAATAACTTCTCAACTGGGGTGAGGCGCTTATTCCGTATGTATATTGCCGTGAACATGTCACGGAACGTTGGCCAGGAGAGGTAGTCACCTTTGAATACATCCGTATCGCACGGAGGTAGTCGCATGCTGTGTTCTGGGTCGGGAGTATCTTCTCCCTCCTTATCGCGTTTATTTAGTTTTGCTATTAATTCAGCCATGGTTGAACTGCCGCGTACATATACGGAATACGTCCCCTGGTATTTCGGTGTGGCCTGCGCTAACACCTTTTTCTCTGCCAGTTCAGAGTACATGAGATCCTCATAAGATAGCTTTGCCTTTCTCCAATTATTCTTTAACTCTTCTTGGTGAATAGCTAGAGTATATTTTGTGTGTTCAGCTTGAGGTCTGTTGTTGAACTCAGCCTCAAACTGTGCCACCTCATCAGCTGCTTTAATGAATTTCTCCTTATCGTTTGATATTTAACAGAGAATAGCTATTATGCAGGGCCTAATTAGCAAATTCGAGTTTGGTGCTCAGAAGCAAAGGGAAGGGTTTCAATAACCTAACACCACCACTCAAAAAGTTTTCACGCAAAAGAAAAATTTTGGAATCACCTCTTTATGATCTTTTTTAAAATTTATTATAACCAAATATATATATATGTATATGCAGGAAAGTGTTATTTTCAGCTCTTCGCCATTGAATACCAGATTTTATGAAAAATAATTATATACGTGTGTGATATAAGTAATAAATCAGATATAAAGATATCGTGAATATTGAATAAAAAATCTAATATAAAAGGTGTTAATCTCAAAGACGCGACCCAAAATGTTTTGCTTTTAAGAAAACGCAAATTTTACTTAAATCGACAAAACAGTGAGCCTGTATATGTGACCGGTGTGCAATATGAAAAGTGAGGTTGTGTCTCCTCTAATAAAAATGAATATTGCTGGTGCTAAGTGTCCAAAGAAAATTGCTTGCCACAATTAACGCGTGTAGATAGAGCCAATAAATGGTCTATTGCAATATGAGCGTTTGTGTTTGCACGTTTAAATTTTTAAAAGAGCAGAAAGCACTGTGTTAGCGAGTTTTTCAATATTCTAAGAACTACCAAAATGGTTTCATAGAAGTTGGACAAGCACCTTTTGTCACGAATAAGCTCAAAATTTGTTTAATGATTTATAAACGCGATGGTTGCAAGAACCGAAAGTGCAGTGCAGTGGAACGTTTTAAGGAAAGTTACTAAGATTTTATGCCACTGACTGCTAGCCTTAGGCTGTGTCCAATACCTCTTACCACGGGTGGGGGAGAGTATCGGATAGACAAAAGGCTTTGTAATAGCACTGTTTATTCAGTAATTTTTAATCACCGCATGTGATTTATATGAAAAAAAAATTTACCACTTTTTTATTGTGTCACTTTTTTAGCAATTTTTTATCACCGCATGTGATTTATATAAAAAAAAACTTAACCACTTTTTCCTTTATGTCACTTTTAATTTAAGCACATACCTTTTAACCAAACGCTTTTATTAGTGATTTGATGAAATTCTTCAGTGATGAACTGTGAACTCTGACGCTGTACAAATTCCGTTGTTGTCCGGAATGGCTGTGTACTCAACGATTAAAAACTTGATGAATATTATGGTTTTGGTTAGTGGACTGTATCTCTGACTCCTTTACTGGCGGTGATGGACCATGAAAACTTGAGCTGGCGGGTTCCAGATTAGTTTCTCTCAGGGGGGTTAGAAATAAAAGGCAATGATTAATATTAAAAATTACACTAGTATTTTATTTCAAAGGATGTGCAATAGAAAAAATGATAACTAGAGTTTAAAAAGCAAACATACAATTGCTACAGTTTTACCTTTTAATATATGCGGGGACTCTGCATTCTGGCTGTGTGACGTTTTATGTAGTTTTTAAACTTACGGCTTCAAGACGTTCGCGCGTGCGTATACTATGGCTGCTTCAATCCAAGTGAAAGAGTTTCCTTTCCATGCATTCCGTTTACCCCCAAAGCTAACAGGCCTTTGGCGGGGTAACTTAACGAAACGTCACTTTTTCTTTTAGTATAAGTGCTAACGGCCGTAACAAATAAGCGGTTCTGTATTAGATTGCATTAGGGTGGCCGACCCTTAATTTTTCTTTGGGGTTAGCCTGCTAGCCTAAACACTAACATTTTGTCTAATTCTGTGTAAACTATGGATTGCATTGCCGGTGATAGTGGGTAATGGCGATCTTTCACAGGAAGTGCATCTTCCACGAGTTTAATGGAGTGTTTTCCAGCGGCGTATGACGTAAACCATCTTTTTCAAACGTCCTGAAACTTTCGATGACCTGATTTAAGCGCTGTTGTTGTTCTGCCGTGAGGTCATGAAGCTCACGCCGTTCATTCCTATCTTCCACCGTCACCATCTGCTGCTCTAACTTACAAAAATCGATTTCATTAACATCTATGACATTTGGGGCCAATTGGAAAACGCGCCAGAAGTCTTTCCCGAGATAAATGTTTTGTTCAAAGTATGGACATAAGTAAAACGTTATATTAGTTTCTAAATCTTTGTATTTGACACGTATAATCAGCTTTCCCAATACCGTATGCGCTCCACCACCTGCAGTTTTAACCTATGAAAGGAAACGTTCGATAGGTACCCTCAACTGCTCGACTAACTCACGGCATCTTCGACCTAAGAAACTAAATGAAGCACCTGTGTCCAGTAGCCTCGTCGGTCTGCCCTTTTAACAGTGGCAACAACTGCTCGACGTAGCATCCTCCGGTTTCGAAATCGATCCCTTGCCTTCAGTATCTTACGTGACACCCCACGACGACCTAGTAGCACGCAATCAGCAAAGATTCATTCGCGGGCTTCTTTTTACCTCCTCATACGTTCTTCAAGGGACAGTCTGGCAAGGTTATTTATTTTGTTATTTATAACTTCATTTGTTGGTTTTGGTTTTATAAGTAATATCTGCTGATCGCCCCTTCTCACGAGGTCTTCCTCGAATGTGTTTGTCGACGCTTCTACTCTAGCGGGAATTATGTGGAGCGCGGTACCCCCGCTGTCATCGCCTCCGTTTCGCGTTTCCCGATAGGTTGCATACTGGACACTTCGGCGCGATGACGTCCACCTTCCCACACTTAAAACAAAGTATTCGCCTCTGAAACGACATGCGATCGGTGAATGCATGTCCTTCAACACCGCAATTCCAACAAACTAGGTTTTTACGACTTGCTTGCTCACGAGATGATGGGTGTTTGGTAACGCGATGATAATGGAGCTCCTCCACGGAGACTTGATCCTCATCTCCGGGAGACTCCTGCTCTTCCGGTGACGTAGCAACAATTTCGTTCACCTGGTATGAACGAGGCACAAATCCGCCTTGAGAAACCCGATCCCTACGAGGAAAACACCTTTCAACTTCCTTACAATCCATGCCGAGTTGCTCTATGGAGTAAACTACAATGGGGTATACTAATTTGTCCAACGATTCCAGCAAGCTCCTTCTGACAATTCGAACCATTTCATTCCTTAGACGCGAACGCAATATGCCGACAGCATGAAAAAAGTCATCAATCGTCTCTCCGAATTTCTGTTTGCGTTCAGTGATCTCTCTCATTAGATCGAAGACCGTGAGCTAAGATCCGAACTGCCGTTGTAACACGAATTGTAAACTTGGCCAGTCTAAGTTGCGATTTGTTCAGATGTACAACCAGTACCATTCACGTCCCTCTCCACTTAGCAGCCGATGAAAGTCTCTAATGATCTCAGCCCACGAACACCCATACTGCTTTTTCAAATACTCCAACCTAAATACAAAGTCCTCTATGGTCATAGAATCGCGGTGATCCTGATAACTGATCACCCACTTTTCTATGTTCATTTCAGTTCGGTAGGTACCAACTCTGTATTGAGGTTAAGGTAGTATCCTCTGTGAGGAGGAACGATGGTTTGCCGATGGAAGGCCCAGGATTGGACGCTGATTTGTTTGATTGTTGAACGCCGGTAACGGACCTATCGCCAACCTATCAGGAATATTATTATATACATTAAATTTGTTGTTTACGTTTTCATTAAATCTTTCCTTTTCAGGTATCGAACGCATCGACTCTACTGACTCGCTGCTAATCTTATGCCTCCTTTTTTTGTTAGGTATTCGTGGCCTATTTTTTTGGATGGCAGCTCCCACTTCGACACTGGCACTGCGTACGGTTTCACACATCGCCTGCATGCCTGCGCGCATTTCAACTAAATGGGCTTGTTGAGTTTCCATCATACTTTTTATTATTGGTGTTACTTCCTCGCGTATTTTTGGTGTTTTAGGCCTATAGGCCGTAACATTAGTTGCGAAATTGTGAAACGGAGGGGGCTCCTAAATGGTAACGACGGTGGCCGGATGAGTACCGATTGGGTAACTTGGGCTTGACCATATTGTTGGGCTCTGTCCCCGTACTAGTTGTAACCGCTTGTATAATACCTTGTGGTGCACATTGTTCACTACCGCCTACATTTTCATCGCCTTTGTTTTTCGTACCTACGAACCTATCTGAAAGATCCATGAATGCGGGATCACCTTCATTCATTTGCTTATTTGGGTCTTCTGATGGCACGTTGGCTATTTTCGTTCTTGCTCGCGTATTGTGGGCCGGTGGCGTTTGATACATAACAATAATTAAAAAAAAATTTTACGACTTAAAAAAATCTGTGTGTAACGAGGCACAAAAAAAAACAACAATGTAAAATGTATCTAAGTAACCTTAAAAGGGAAAACTATAATATAAAAACACAAAATGTATGCTAACTTCTATGAGCCTTGAGTGTCTACGAACATGCACCCACGTATAAGCGCTTCATACAAAATGAACCAAAAAAATTTATAGAACAAATATATATAGATTTAAAAAGTTAATATGTGTATTGATGGAGAGGTATGAATATAGTATATTTGTAGGTTAAAAATCCTATGCTAAAGGAATGTTCATAAACGTATAATGACGTATTAACTTAACACATACACCAAAAAAATCAAATCTTTGTAAAACCTGGCTCCAAAAATAAACTACGAAAATTAATATAAAAACTCTCCAACATAAACAAATGTATAAAAAATTAAATAATTTAGAATATTATGCGTTGACGGGAGTTCGGATTTCCTGACTACTTGAGGAGGCTCAGGGTTCTGGAGCATAGCTGTTCGTTCATCTGTGGGTTGGTATGTGAATCCTCACTGATAAAATAAATAAACAAAACAAATAAAAAAAAACTATTTTTTGCTTCACAACATCTACCATTCGCGATGTAGTTGTGGTCACAAAATCTACTATTTATGGAACACAAAACTCAAAAATCTATGTTTTGGCTTCCACATTTGTAGCAATATCTATGAAACTAACCTCTATAAAAAAAAAACTGCAAAAAAAAAAGAAATCTAAAATAAAGTTTTGTGTTGTAAAAATGACGATGCAAATAGATCACCCTCATGTTTGGTGTCTATGCCACCGTTGGGTTATTTTATCAGATCTGGTGGGCTGGCTCATAATTACTGGTGCAATTACACTTTGTAAGAAATACACGAGCAGGTCACTTAGCTAGCTTAGATACCAGCTGACACCATAACCTTTTTCAAATGAACGTTTTTTCAAAAGCTTAAATACATTTGTAAGTGCGATATTAATTGAATAAAAAAAATAAATATAAATTTGTATTTCTACTATATGTTACTGAAGAATATTTTATTTCTTGCGAGGGCGCCAATTTCAGCTTCATTTCTTGCGCTCTGTTGAATTAAAAAAAATAATAAATATAGCGACCCCTTAGGTGTTTTAGTTTGGGCGCCATTATAAATATATGTCACGTACTCTTTGCTTTGGTTTCCGATGGCGTCCCTAGCTAGCTCGGTATATTTTGTGGGCCGTGGTTCTCAACCCGCCATCGTGCAACCGGACGCACACATATATTCATTTCCTTACGTCCAACCTCTTCGGATTCACTTACCCACCGCACCAGAGGAATCCCACCCAACCTTGGACCGCTCGCATCATGTAAACTACTCTGCGGTCACCCTAATGCTGTTCCAAATGCTCCTACTTACCTTCTCATCATTCCATCCTTACATCCCGTCCCAAAAGAAACTAACAAGCCATATTAGTTACTCTTTCACTTTCAATAACGCATTTTAATAACCATAATCTTAGAATGTATACATGAGTGAAATAATCAAGCTTCGTTTAGATTAAATTAAATTTTTTCAAACAAACTAATATATATATATATATATATATATGCAAAATCGAGTTTAACGTTTATGTGTTCTTTCCTCACAAAAAAATTATATTTACACAAACATATAAAAATAAAAAACGTGTTAAAACCAGTATGTATGTATGTATGAACCAGGCATATATATATAATAAAGATAAAAAAAATCACAATGTGCCCATAAATAAAAAAATTTCATATAAAAAAGATCTATGACAAAGATTCTTTTGGACTATATTCCTGGGTCTTTCTGTCGCCAAAATCACCAAACTCTTATCTGCTCAATTGGATTTCTATATAAAAAAAGTTTTAAAACACACCCGAATGCCTACCCAAAAGAGCTCTTTTATGTGGGGATTGGGGGACTTATTCCGCGCAGGGTTTATACCCTTTCTGCAAAAAGAAAAAATAAAACAAAAACAAGTAAAAACGGGACTGTCTTCGGCTGTGCCGAAGACTTCATACCTTTCATGAATGGGGCTGAACAATAATCTTATCCCGCTCGTAATCTCCGAATAACCGGATGTATAAGATAAGAAATATATAGTGAACAGATCTACATAACTTAACGATTTTTAAGATAAATATAAAATAAAAAACAGGTAGGTACTTTGTGTGAGGATGCAAAGTTTCAGGTTTTTTGTGGTCTGCGTGTAAAAACTATGACTACGAATCACGTATTTCAACAATATATGACGTAAACGTAACTATTTGATGAAATTTGATGAATTTTGAAGCTTATAGCCGTAAAAAGGGGGCAAAAATTAGAGTTTATATGGGGTATATAATATATATACCACCGATCTCTATGATTTTTTCAGACAACAATATATGCTATATACGTAAGCATATGGTGAAATTTGAAGCGTCTAGCTGTTAAAAAAGGGCAAAAATTGCGCACAGTTTCTTATCTGAACAATCGGTTGTATGAGATATATACTATATATACCACCGATCTCAATGATTTTTTCAGACAACAATATATGCTATACACGTAAGCATTTGGTGAACTTTGAAGCTTCTAGCTGTTAAAATGGGGAAGAAATTGCGCAAAGTTTCTTATCTGAACAATCGGTTGTATGAGATATATACTATATATACCACCGGTATCTGTGATTTTCTCAGACAACAATATATGCTATACACGTAAGCATTTGGTGAAATTTGAACATATCTAAACGATTTTTAAGATAAATATAAAATAAAAAATAGGTAGGTAATCTGTGTGAGGATACAAAGCTTCACGTTTTTTGTGGTCTGCATGTAAAAACTATGACTACGAATCACGTCTTTCAAAAATATATGATGTAAACGTAACTACTTGATGAAATTTGATGAATTTTGAAGCTTCTAGCCGTAAAAAAGGGGCAAAAATGACAGTTTATATGAAGTAAACGTTCGATAGGTACCCTCAACTGCTCGACTAACTCACGGCATCTTCGACCTAAGAAACTAAATGAAGCACCTGTGTCCAGTAGCCTCGTCGGTCTGCCCTTTTAACAGTGGCAACAACTGCTCGACGTAGCATCCTCCGGTTTCGAAATCGATCCCTTGCCTTCAGTATCTTACGTGACACCCCACGACGACCTAGTAGCACGCAGTCAGCAAAGATTCATTCGCGGGCTTCTTTTTACCTCCTCATACGTTCTTCAAGGGACAGTCTGGCAAGGTTATTTATTTTGTTATTTATAACTTCATTTGTTGGTTTTGGTTTTATAAGTAATATCTGCTGATCGCCCCTTCTCACGAGGTCTTCCTCGAATGTGTTTGTCGACGCTTCTACTCTAGCGGGAATTATGTGGAGCGCGGTACCCCCGCTGTCATCGCCTCCGTTTCGCGTTTCCCGATAGGTTGCATACTGGACACTTCGGCGCGATGACGTCCACCTTCCCACACTTAAAACAAAGTATTCGCCTCTGAAACGACATGCGATCGGTGAATGCATGTCCTTCAACACCGCAATTCCAACAAACTAGGTTTTTACGACTTGCTTGCTCACGAGATGATGGGTGTTTGGTAACGCGATGATAATGGAGCTCCTCCACGGAGACTTGATCCTCATCTCCGGGAGACTCCTGCTCTTCCGGTGACGTAGCAACAATTTCGTTCACCTGGTATGAACGAGGCACAAATCCGCCTTGAGAAACCCGATCCCTACGAGGAAAACACCTTTCAACTTCCTTACAATCCATGCCGAGTTGCTCTATGGAGTAAACTACAATGGGGTATACTAATTTGTCCAACGATTCCAGCAAGCTCCTTCTGACAATTCGAACCATTTCATTCCTTAGACGCGAACGCAATATGCCGACAGCATGAAAAAAGTCATCAATCGTCTCTCCGAATTTCTGTTTGCGTTCAGTGATCTCTCTCATTAGATCGAAGACCGTGAGCTAAGATCCGAACTGCCGTTGTAACACGAATTGTAAACTTGGCCAGTCTAAGTTGCGATTTGTTCAGATGTACAACCAGTACCATTCACGTCCCTCTCCACTTAGCAGCCGATGAAAGTCTCTAATGATCTCAGCCCACGAACACCCATACTGCTTTTTCAAATACTCCAACCTAAATACAAAGTCCTCTATGGTCATAGAATCGCGGTGATCCTGATAACTGATCACCCACTTTTCTATGTTCATTTCAACTCTGTATTGAGGTTAAGGTAGTATCCTCTGTGAGGAGGAACGATGGTTTGCCGATGGAAGGCCCAGGATTGGACGCTGATTTGTTTGATTGTTGAACGCCGGTAACGGACCTATCGCCAACCTATCAGGAATATTATTATGTACATTAAATTTGTTGTTTACGTTTTCATTAAATCTTTCCTTTTCAGGTATCGAACGCATCGACTCTACTGACTCGCTGCTAATCTTATGCCTCCTTTTTTGTTAGGTATTCGTGGCCTATTTTTTTGGATGGCAGCTCCCACTTCGACACTGGCACTGCGTACGGTTTCACACATCGCCTGCATGCCTGCGCGCATTTCAACTAAATGGGCTTGTTGAGTTTCCATCATACTTTTTATTATTGGTGTTACTTCCTCGCGTATTTTTGGTGTTTTAGGCCTATAGGCCGTAACATTAGTTGCGAAATTGTGAAACGGAGGGGGCTCCTAAATGGTAACGACGGTGGCCGGATGAGTACCGATTGGGTAACTTGGGCTTGACCATATTGTTTGGGCTCTGTCCCCGTACTAGTTGTAACCTCTTGTATAATACCTTGTGGTGCACATTGTTCACTACCGCCTACATTTTCATCGCCTTTGTTTTTCGTACCTACGAACCTATCTGAAAGATCCATGAATGCGGGATCACCTTCATTCATTTGCTTATTTGGGTCTTCTGATGGCACGTTGGCTATTTTCGTTCTTGCTCGCGTATTGTGGGCCGGTGGCGTTTGATACATAACAATAATTAAAAAAAAATTTGACGACTTAAAAAAATCTGTGTGTAACGAGGCACAAAAAAAAACAACAATGTAAAATGTATCTACGTAACCTTAAAAGGGAAAACTATAATATAAAAACACAAAATGTATGCTAACTTCTATGAGCCTTGAGTGTGTACGAACATGCACCCACGTATAAGCGCTTCATACAAAATGAACCAAAAAAATTTATAGAAAAAATATATATAGATTTAAAAAGTTAATATGTGTATTGATGGAGAGGTATGAATATAGTATATTTGTAGGTTAAAAATCCTATGCTAAAGGAATGTTCATAAACGTATAATGACGTATTAACTTAACACATACACCAAAAAAATCAAATCTTTGTAAAACCTGGCTCCAAAAATAAACTACGAAAATTAATATAAAAACTCTCCAACATAAACAAATGTATAAAAAATTAAATAATTTAGAATATTATGCGTTGACGGGAGTTCGGATTTCCTGACTACTTGAGGAGGCTCAGGGTTCTGGAGCATAGCTGTTCGTTCATCTGTGGGTTGGTATGTGAATCCTCACTGATAAAATAAATAAACAAAACAAATAAAAAAAAACTATTTTTTGCTTCACAACATCTACCATTCGCGATGTAGTTGTGGTCACAAAATCTACTATTTATGGAACACAAAACTCAAAAATCTATGTTTTGGCTTCCACATTTGTAGCAATATCTATGAAACTAACCTCTATAAAAAAAAAACTGCAAAAAAAAAAGAAATCTAAAATAAAGTTTTGTGTTGTAAAAATGACGATGCAAATAGATCACCCTCATGTTTGGTGTCTATGCCACCGTTGGGTTATTTTATCAGATCTGGTGGGCTGGCTCATAATTACTGGTGCAATTACACTTTGTAAGAAATACACGAGCAGGTCACTTAGCTAGCTTAGATACCAGCTGACACCATAACCTTTTTCAAATGAACGTTTTTTCAAAAGCTTAAATACATTTGTAAGTGCGATATTAATTGAATAAAAAAAATAAATATAAATTTGTATTTCTACTATATGTTACTGAAGAATATTTTATTTCTTGCGAGGGCGCCAATTTCAGCTTCATTTCTTGCGCTCTGTTGAATTAAAAAAAATAATAAATATAGCGACCCCTTAGGTGTTTTAGTTTGGGCGCCATTATAAATATATGTCACGTACTCTTTGCTTTGGTTTCCGATGGCGTCCCTAGCTAGCTCGGTATATTTTGTGGGCCGTGGTTCTCAACCCGCCATCGTGCAACCGGACGCACACATATATTCATTTCCTTACGTCCAACCTCTTCGGATTCACTTACCCACCGCACCAGAGGAATCCCACCCAACCTTGGACCGCTCGCATCATGTAAACTACTCTGCGGTCACCCTAATGCTGTTCCAAATGCTCCTACTTACCTTCTCATCATTCCATCCTTACATCCCGTCCCAAAAGAAACTAACAAGCCATATTAGTTACTCTTTCACTTTCAATAACGCATTTTAATAACCATAATCTTAGAATGTATACATGAGTGAAATAATCAAGCTTCGTTTAGATTAAATTAAATTTTTTCAAACAAACTAATATATATATATATATATATATATATGCAAAATCGAGTTTAACGTTTATGTGTTCTTTCCTCACAAAAAAATTATATTTACACAAACATATAAAAATAAAAAACGTATTAAAACCAGTATGTATGTATGTATGAACCAGGCATATATATATAATAAAGATAAAAAAAATCACAATGTGCCCATAAATAAAAAAATTTCATATAAAAAAGATCTATGACAAAGATTCTTTTGGACTATATTCCTGGGTCTTTCTGTCGCCAAAATCACCAAACTCTTATCTGCTCAATTGGATTTCTATATAAAAAAAGTTTTAAAACACACCCGAATGCCTACCCAAAAGAGCTCTTTTATGTGGGGATTGGGGGACTTATTCCGCGCAGGGTTTATACCCTTTCTGCAAAAAGAAAAAATAAAACAAAAACAAGTAAAAACGGGACTGTCTTCGGCTGTGCCGAAGACTTCATACCTTTCATGAATGGGGCTGAACAATAATCTTATCCCGCTCGTAATCTCCGAATAACCGGATGTATAAGATAAGAAATATATAGTGAACAGATCTACATAACTTAACGATTTTTAAGATAAATATAAAATAAAAAACAGGTAGGTACTTTGTGTGAGGATGCAAAGTTTCAGGTTTTTTGTGGTCTGCGTGTAAAAACTATGACTACGAATCACGTATTTCAACAATATATGACGTAAACGTAACTATTTGATGAAATTTGATGAATTTTGAAGCTTATAGCCGTAAAAAGGGGGCAAAAATTAGAGTTTATATGGGGTATATAATATATATACCACCGATCTCTATGATTTTTTCAGACAACAATATATGCTATATACGTAAGCATATGGTGAAATTTGAAGCGTCTAGCTGTTAAAAAAGGGCAAAAATTGCGCACAGTTTCTTATCTGAACAATCGGTTGTATGAGATATATACTATATATACCACCGATCTCAATGATTTTTTCAGACAACAATATATGCTATACACGTAAGCATTTGGTGAACTTTGAAGCTTCTAGCTGTTAAAATGGGGAAGAAATTGCGCAAAGTTTCTTATCTGAACAATCGGTTGTATGAGATATATACTATATATACCACCGGTATCTGTGATTTTCTCAGACAACAATATATGCTATACACGTAAGCATTTGGTGAAATTTGAACATATCTAAACGATTTTTAAGATAAATATAAAATAAAAAATAGGTAGGTAATCTGTGTGAGGATACAAAGCTTCACGTTTTTTGTGGTCTGCATGTAAAAACTATGACTACGAATCACGTCTTTCAAAAATATATGATGTAAACGTAACTACTTGATGAAATTTGATGAATTTTGAAGCTTCTAGCCGTAAAAAAGGGGCAAAAATGACAGTTTATATGAAGTATATAATATATATACCACCGATCTCTATGATTTTTTCAGACAACAATATATGCTATATACGTAAGCAGTTTGTGAAATTTGAAGCTTCTAGCTGTTAAAACGGGGCAGAAATTGCGCAAAGTTTCTTATCTGAACAATCGGTTGTATGAGATATATATTATGTATACCACCGATCTCAATGATTTTTTCAGACATCAATATATGCTATACACGTAAGAATTTGGTGAAATTTGAAGCTTATAGCTGTTAAAATGAGGCCGAAATCGCAAAAAAAATATATATATACTATATATATATACTATATATACCATCATATATATATTATATATATCACCGATCTTTATGATTTTTTGACACAACAATACATACTATATACGTAAGCAATCGGTGAAATTTGAAGCTTATAGCTATTAAAATGGGGTAGAAATTGCGAAAAGTTTCTTATCTGAACAATCGGTTGTATGAGATATATACTATACATACAACCGATCTCTATGATTTTTTCAGACAACAATATATGCTATATACGTAAGCAATCGGTGAAATTTGAAGCTTATAGCTGTTAAAATGGGGTAGAAATTGCGAAAAGTTTCTTATCTGAACAATCGGTTGTATGAGATATATACTATATATACAACCGATCTCTATGATTTTTTCAGACAACAATATATGCTATATACGTAAGCAATCGGTGAAATTTGAAGCTTATAGATGTTAAAATGGGGTAGAAATTGCGAAAAGTTTCTTATCTGAACAATCGGTTGTATGAGATATATACTATATATACAAGCGATCTCTATTATTTTTTCAGACAACAATATATGCTATATACGTAAGTATTCTGTGAAATTTGAAGCTTCTAGCTGTTAAAATGGGGCTAAAATTTGCAAAAATATATATATATAAAAAAATAATATAATATAATATAAAATAATATAATATATATAATAAAATATATATATATATATATACGTAAGCTTCTCTTCCAATTTGCGTCGTGCTCCTCTTGATTTTCCCTACAAATTGGCCGGACGGGACCTACATGTTTTATGCCGACTCCGAACGGCATCTGCAAAGCAGATGAGTTTTCACTGAGAGCTTTTCATGGCAGAAATACACCCGGAGTGCTTGCCAAACACTGCCGAGGGGCGACCCCGCTTAGAAAAATTTTCTTCGAAATTAATATACCATTTCATTTTCATGAAAGGTATAAAAATAGGTAGGTAATCTGTGTGAGGATGCAAAGCTTCACGTTTTTTGTGGTCTGCATGTAAAAACTATGACTACGAATCACGTCTTTCAAAAATATATGACTTAACGTAACTATTTGATGAAATTTGATGAATTTTGAAGCTTCTAGCCGTAAAAAAGGGGCAAAAATGAGAGTTTATATGAAGTATATAATATATATACCACCGATCTCTATGATTTTTTCAGACAACAATATATGCTATATACGTAAGCATTTTGTGAAATTTGAAGCTTCTAGCTGTTAAAACGGGGCAGAAATTGCGCAAAGTTTCTTATCTGAACAATCGGTTGTATGAGATATATATTATGTATACCACCGATCTCAATGATTTTTTCAGACATCAATATATGCTATACACGTAAGAATTTGGTGAAATTTGAAGCTTATAGCTGTTAAAATGAGGCCGAAATCGCAAAAAAAATATATATATACTATATATATATACTATATATACCATCATATATATATTATATATATCACCGATCTTTATGATTTTTTGACACAACAATACATACTATATACGTAAGCAATCGGTGAAATTTGAAGCTTATAGCTATTAAAATGGGGTAGAAATTGCGAAAAGTTTCTTATCTGAACAATCGGTTGTATGAGATATATACTATACATACAACCGATCTCTATGATTTTTTCAGACAACAATATATGCTATATACGTAAGCAATCGGTGAAATTTGAAGCTTATAGCTGTTAAAATGGGGTAGAAATTTCGAAAAGTTTCTTATCTGAACAATCGGTTGTATGAGATATATACTATATATACAACCGATCTCTATGATTTTTTCAGACAACAATATATGCTATATACGTAAGCAATCGGTGAAATTTGAAGCTTATAGCTGTTAAAATGGGGTAGAAATTGCGAAAAGTTTCTTATCTGAACAATCGGTTGTATGAGATATATACTATATATACAACCGATCTCTATTATTTTTTCAGACAACAATATATGCTATATACGTAAGTATTCTGTGAAATTTGAAGCTTCTAGCTGTTAAAATGGGGCTAAAATTTGCAAAAATATATATATATATATACTATATATATACTATATATACCACCATATATATACTATATATACCACCGATCTTTATGATTTTTTCAGACAACAATATATGCTATATACGTAAGCATTCGTTGAAATTTGAAGCCTCTAGCTCTTAAAATAGGGCAGTAATTACGAAAAGTTCCTTATCTGAACAATCGGTTGTGGGGGATATATACTATATATACGGCCGATCTCATCAATTTTTTCAGGCAACAATACGTGCAATATACGAAAGTATATGGTGAAGTTTGAAGCTTCAATCTGTTAAATTGGGTAAGATATTACAAAAATCCTCTTTTTCTGAAAAATCGGTTGTATGGAGGATATATGCTATAGTGGTCCGATCTGGTCGGTTCCGACAAATGTCTAATCGGACACCCAAATACACCCGCTCACCAAATTTTATCAAGATATCTCAAAAATTGAGGGACTAGTTTGAATACAAACAGACAGACGGACAGACGGACATGGCTAAATCAACTCAGCTCTTCAACCTGATTATTTCTGTATACTTAATGGTGGGTCTATCTATTTTCCTTTAAGGACTTACAATTTTCGGTTTCGTGACGAAATTAATATACCATTTCATTTTCATGAAAGGTATAAAGACAGCGTAATTAATTGTTTTGGTATATTTTGTGACTGATAGACGCCTTACAATTTTATAAATTTTGATTAAATACGAATATTGCGTTTAAGACTAAAAACAGAAAAAATGTATGGTGACTCTGATAAACGTCTATGCATATCAATGCGAAATTCAATTTTGTACAATTTTACACTTGGGATAAAAAAAACAATTTTTAAGACTACCCTGACTCGTTTGTTAATTCTATTTACTATAAAAAGCTTTTGCTAATATTATATTATGGTGACATTTTTATAGGTGACTGCTATAACGAGGTGGGTCACTCCAACGGTAGGGCGAATAGCAAGGTGAATAAAAAATCCAATTTGATGCACGTTTCCGAGATGCGATAAAAGAATTTAAATGTGATGGGATGCAATAACAATTGAATTGATGAGAATGATGTATGAATGTAATAATTTGAAGATTGAATGTGTAGAAACTGAGATACCATGGCGCTTGAAAAGGGCTTCACTGGCCACCTTCGGTTCCCACTACGAGAACAAAATCACAATTAGCGCCAGTTACATTTTTTTATTAAGGCTCCCAACGCCGATTTGGCGGTCACGCGCCTTATGTCACACATATGTTAATATTATATTGCCCACATACCTACAAGCAATATAAAATGAATGTATCGCAAAAAAAAAAAAATTTAAATAAAAAAAAAAATCAAAAAGGTAATAAATTTAGAATTAGGAATTAACGCAAGAAAACTATAATCGAGTGGGAATCTTCACTCAGGAAAATCCGTACCTGCGGATTTATCGAGGAGATTTGTGACCGAAGTCGAAATTGAGGTCGCGTGAACACCAAAACGGCGCGAAAGTCCCTATGATTTAAAAAAAAAAATCTTTATCATTTAAAGACTCACCAGGTAAATAACTATTCCACATCTTTATGCTGCCAGGAGGTCCAGTCCTGGTGGTTGATTGTTGTGTGCCCTTTTCCTTTTAAATTTTCGACCGAGAACACGCTTTTAATTGAAGGCAATTAGCCTTATATCAAAAATACAAAATTATTGCTTTCGGCACTACACTACACTACACCTTTCTGGATCTTCGCGCACAGGGAATTTTAAAAAACTTAATAACAAAAAAAATTGAATATATTTTCTTTTTTTTTTTGGAAAGCGGAGCGCGCACTTCAACCCGATTTACTGCTATACTTTACTTTAATTTTGATCTCCTCCAGTTACCCCCTTTATACTGTCCAAATCCCTGAAATGAACCGTTTCCCTATGCCGTTTCCCACAGTCTTTCTTTCGTCTACCGCAATCATGACCACCCTATATCTATCCCTGTCCTTATTCTCACCCCCTCATGCACGCCCCTCTGGCAAACTTACAAATAAAGCTTTTTTTGTCATTGTGAATCTATGTGAAAATCACAATGGTATTTTTTGGAAATTTTAATTTTACATTTCTCGTGTTTACATATTTGGCAAACACGCTTTTACAATTTTTTGGGCAGATCAAATACATGTGGGGCTCTCTATCCATCCAAGCGGGCCAAGGTGTGAATGAAGCCCAACGCGGGGACGACCCACGACCTGACACTGTCTCCTGCTTCGCGAGCTATGCAGGGCATTTGTGTAGGCTAGTATATATTGGATATTGGACCGCCCAGGACGACTTGACCCTCATCGCCGGAGAGAAATTTACGGGAAGATTATTATATATAAAACTCAAATATAAGCGGGTTACTTTGTGGATATTTTGTTTACCTTCCTTTCAGGTTGGCTGACATCATTGATCGGTTGTTGCTCTCCGGACGACTTGACCTTCGTCGCCGGAGAAATACTGAGTGAATGAAGGAGGACTATTGCTTGAGGTCCTTGGCATGCCACGCACCTAGTCTTCTTCCCGAAAACGTTTCCAGCACGTACATTACCTAACGCTCGCGTTACTCTGCGCTAAATAAATTTTTTGCAAAACTTCGCTTTTATATTTTTCTTAAAATCGCTTAATACGAAGTTGCGCTTATATATTTCTTGTCCGGGTACAAACCGCAATTCAAGGATTCTTCTGTTGTATCGCTCCGCGTTTGTTTCATAGATTTCGTGTAAATTTTCTTTAATCTTCTCCTCATTAATCTCATTCTTTCGCTGTCTTACAGCAACAGTAATTCACTGTCGTTACTGTTCCGGACTTAACTGATTCAGCTATTTGTAAGAAAATCAAAATTTATTACCAAAACACATCTGTTCTCAGAAGTAAAACTAGCAATGTGTGCCTGCTTAACTCTCTCTTGGAATATGATGTTTTGTTTTAACTGAAACATGGCTGAATTCGAGTCTCTTTGATGCCGAATATTTTAATTTGGTCTTTTTGACGTTTTCCGAAAAGACAGAGATCCTGTTAAGACTGGCTGTTGCAGAGGAGGTGGTGTACTGGTGGCAGCTCCTTGCAATTTGCGTGCTTCGATTTGTGACTTGCAAGATATGGATTCCCTTATCGACCAACTTTGTGTCCGGCTGTGTGGTCCTAGTGGTCATCTCTACATTTGCGTTTCATACACACCCCCTTCAAGTGATGAATGCGTTTATAAATCTCATGGTGACAATGTTCTTGCTCTACAACGTGTTATCGGCAATGATCAATTATGTGTTCTCGATGATTTTAATTTGAGCACCGTCAATTGGAGTTATCTGGAGAATAATACATATCTGGCTGCTGGAAATGTTACTAGTGGTATTGAGTCATATGTCATTGATAATTTTTTAAGTGTGGGCCTAGCTCAAATTAATAGTATTTCTAACAGCTTAAATCGTTTCTCGATCTAATTTTTGTAAGTAATGATTTGAACTTTAAGTTGTCACAGGCAGCAACTTTTATATCCCCTCCCAATCTGCATCATAATCCGTTGATATTAGAAGTTGAATTCTTCGAGTTCTTTAAAATTTCCCCTGCTTTGGCTAAAGCGTCTTTTAATTTTAATCGAAGCGATTTTAATGCTTTGGATGTTGAGTTGAGTAAGATTGACTGGGAGCCCTCTTTTAAAAATAACGAATTTGCAGGCTGTTTTAACATTTTTAAAAGCTCTCTGGCTTCGCTGTGTAATAAATTTGTCCCTACTTTTAAGAGCAAAATTTACAAGTTTCCCTGGTATTCTTCTGAACTTAAACATCTTAAAAATTTTAGAAATAAAATATCCAACTACATTGAGTTGCATGTTTCTTATAATAAAAAATTCAATGATTTGAATAAGTTACTTTACTCGAATTATATATCTAACTTTGAAAACAATATTAAGAATAATTCTAAAAGCCTCTGGACGTATATAAAGTCTAAAAAAATGGCTCCAGTATTCCTAAAACTGTGTTTTATAACGATGACACAGCATCTTCAATTAATGAGGCCGCGAATTTATTTGTAAACTTTTTCTCTTCAAACTTTGTGTCAGAAGGGGAATTAACGGACAACGAACGTTCCGCTTTACGTCTTAGTTTAAAAGACTCTGTCTCTATTAACTTTGGGTCCTTGGCATTATCTGAAAATGATGTTATCGAAGGATTGAATTCCGTCAAGGATTCCTCTCAGACGGATGTTGACGGGCTTTCCATGAAATTCTTGAAGAATTGCACCTCGCTTGTGAGGCCTCTCACGTATATTTTTAACTTTTCTCTATCTTCTGGAGTGCTCATTGATGATTGGAAAACCACTTCTATCACCCCTATCTTTAAAAGTGGCAATAAGAGTCATATCTCGAACTACAGACCTATTTCTAAATTATCATCTGTTGCTAAATGTTCGAATGCATCGTGAAAGAGAAACTTTATTTTCAAGTGAAGCATCTTATTTGTCCAAACCAACACGGATTCGTACCTGCGAGGTCAACTGTTTCCCATCTGTCGGTCTTTGCCGAGGACTGCCATTCATGCTTTCGGAATGGCCTTCAAATTGACACGATTTATACTAATTTTTCAAAGGCATTCGACAAAATTTCTCATAGTATTCTCATTGAAAAACTCAGTTTTATGGGTCTTCATTCTAGTTTCCTTAAGTGGCTCATGTCTTACCTGCAATGCAGGAGTTGCACGGTTGCTATAGACGGTGTGTTCTCAGAGCCATTCTGTGCTAAATCTGGTGTACCACAAGATAGAATCTTAGGGCCTTTATTATTCACCTTATTCATAAATGATATATCTTCTTGTTTCAAAACGTCTAAATATCTTTTATATGCAGATGATCTTAAAATTTACTCCGTGAAGGTGAGCTTAATAACTTTTTTGATTATTGTGTTGTGAACAAACTCTCTCTTAATATAAATAAATGCCACAAAGTGTCTTATTCGAAGATGATTACACCGCTGGAGATGTGCTATTATTTAGCGGAGTCATGTCTAACCGAGGTTAGTGAAATAATGGATATAGGTGTGTACTTTGATAGTAGACTTAGTTTGAACACACATTTAAATTATATAATTTCTAGTTCTCTTGGAACACTGGCCTTTCTCAGGCGCCACTGTTCTAACTTTTCAGATCCATATACTTTCAATACTTTGTATTCTGCCTTTGTTCGTTCCAAGCTGGAATACGCAGCGTACATATGGAGACCATACAACGGAGTCCATATAAATCGATTGGATACGGTTCAGAAGTGCTTTATTCGTTTTGCATTACGCTCTCTAAATTTTTCTGACCCGATTCCGTCCTAAGTTGCTCGTTACAGATTAATTGGTTTATTATCTTTATCTTATAGAAGATCGCTCCTGTCTATCTTTTATAGTTGACCTTGTGTCTGGCAAGATTGACTGTCCTTCTATGCTTCATCTTATTAACTTTAATGTGTCTTACAGAAACTTACGGAATTCTGATGTTTTTCGTGTTGGAGTTAACAGAACAGTTTATGGTACCAATGCCCATTTGTGCAGAATGCTGTCTGAATATAAATGTTTCTCAAATTTTTTAGATTTTGATTTAACCTATTCTAAATCGTTAAATCATTTAAAACTAAAAACTTATTTCTTAAGCAATCTTTAATTATGGTTTTGTACTTTAATCTTAAGTGTCTGCTGTATTTTTTAGACATAAATAAATAAATAAATAAATAAATAGGAACGGATAGCAGCCAAAACCGATTGGTTGACCCGCTCAGCGGCATTTGATTTTAGCGAGTAAAACACGGTTTCAAATGTTTAACGCAGAACGTTTCTATCATTTTGGCAAAATGTTTGGAGGTCAACTTCTGCCCATTATCCGAGTGTATTATTTCCGGCACACCAAACTTATGAAAGATTTCCTCGGTGAGGAACTTCACAACATTGGTGGCCGTAGCCTCGAGGTTTTTCAGACACCTCTGAAAAAGCCTTCTGCGCCTGTGTATACATAAGAACACAGCAATCTCCAAACGTGTACGCTTGTCACCTGCTTGCGGCGAAAAGTAAAGTCGCTCCCTTACAAACGGCCAGTCTCCCTCGACTGGAACTTTTCGGAGCAGTTCTTCTCTCTAAATTAATAAAACAAGTTCGACTTCAGTTAAACTACCACCTCACGAACTAACAATATGGACGGATTCTTCAATAGTGTTAGCATGCCTAGAAAAGCCTAAACCGACAACCAAGGAACGCCTCATCTTCCAAGCGCAACAAATGCATTATGGAGACACGATTTCACTATTAAAATCATCTAAACCCATAAGTAAAAAATTCTCTTTGTTATCCCAAAATCCCATGCTCGACGCCAAGGGCCTCCTACGCGTGAACGGGCTGCTCATTAAGGCGCCTATGAGCGACAACGAGTGTTAACCTTTAATAATTCCGGAAATTTCAAGGTTCTGCATACTGTTTCTCAATTGTCTCCACTCAAAGCTTCTCATGCAGAAAAACAACTCATGGTCCGAATGGTACAACAAGAATACTATATCCCTAAATTAAAGCTCAAAATAAAAACCTGTATTTCTAATTGCAAACCATGTACGGTCTACAAGCAAGAGATGAAGTCGCAGATAATGGCTGCTCTACCAGCAGAAAGGACGACATATACCTTACCCTTTCACACAAAAGGTGTCGATTTTGCTGGCACGTTTGTCGTCAAAACATCGCCACTCCGTCGAGCCTCCCACACAAAGGCTTACGTCTGATTCTCTACCAAGGCTGTTCACCTAGAAGCCTGTTCAGACCTAACAACGGAAGCATGTAGAGCCGCTTTTTCTCGCTTCGCCGGTCTCGTTCGAAGAGTTCTCAACACTTCTAGTTCGAATTGAACCCCAGGTCACTTTTTGCGAGGAACCGCCTGATGTCTCTGCTAGAACCCAATCATGACAATCTTAGTCTACTTCACCGATGGCAAAAACTGAAGGTCCTCCACCATCAATTCAGCAACCGCTGGATGAACGACTTCAACAACTTCATAAACGACAAAAATGGAAAACACCTCAGACGAACCTGAAAGACGGCGACCTAGTCGTTGTTAAAGATGATCTGTTGCCACCAATGAGTGGCGCCTGGGACGCATTTCAAAACTGCATGCAAGTCCGATGGAAATGTTCGCGTCCTCGATATTCGTACTCAAAATGGAGTAATAACGCGGAATATCACCAAAATCTGTTTATTGCCCCCTCCTAATTCTCTTGCCTTTTTCTTCCCAGCCAGAATCATCTCAGTTCAACTTCAATTTACCCTAATGCTGAATTTTTTTTCTCTTTTTTCTTCTAACGTTTTTCTCCACAGATCTCATCATGCAATTGGGAAAATGCCGCCAGCACGCTTTGTGCCAATGCCACGCATTTTTGTACTCAGTTGAGCAGAGCTCACAGAGTATATTAAATTGATTGGATAACGGTTGGTTGTACAGGTATAAAGGAATCGAGATAGATATAGACTTCCATATATCAAAATCATCAGTATCGAAAAAAAATTCGATTGAGCCATGTCCGTCCGTCCGTCTGTCCGTTAACACGATAACTTGAGTAAATTTCGAGGTATATTGATGAAATTTGGTATGTAGGTTCCCGGGGACTCATCTCAGATCGCTATTTAAAATGAACGATATCGGACAATAACCACGCCCACTTTTTCGATATCGAAAATTTCGAAAAATCGAAAAAGTGCGATAATTCATTACCAAATACGGATAAAGCGATGAAACTTGGTAGGTGAGTTGAACTTATGAAGCAGAATAGAAAACTAGTAAAATTTTGGACAATGGGCGTGGCACCGCCTACTTTTAAAAGAAGGTAATTTAGAAGTTTTGCAAGCTGTAATTTGGCAGTCGTTGAAGATATCATGATGAAATTTGGCAGGAACGTTACTCTTATTACTATATGTCTGCTTAATAAAAACTAGGAAAATCGGTGAACGCCCACGCCCACTTTTTAAACAAATTTTTTTTTAAATTCAAATTTTAAAAGAAAAGTTAATATCTTTACAGTATATAAGTAAATTATGTCAACATTCAACTCCAGTAATGATATGTTGCAACAAAATACAAAAATAAAAGAAAATTTCTAGGACGATAACTCTTTTCTGTGAAAAAGGGCGAAATCGGTAGAAGCCACGCCCATTTTTTATACACAGTCGACCGTCTGTCCTTCCGCTAGGCCGTTAACACGATAACTTGAGCAAAAATCGATATATCTTTACTAAACTCAGTTCACGTACTTGCCTGAACTCACTTTGTATTGGTGTAAAAAATGGCCGAAATCCGACTATGAACACGCCCACTTTTTCGATATCGAAAATTACGAAAAATGAAAAAAATGCCATAATTATATACCAAATACGAAAAAAGGAATGAAACATGGTAATTGTATTGGTCTATTGACGCAAAATATAACTTTAGAAAAAAACTTGGTAAAATGGGTGTGACACCTACCATATTAAGTAGACGAAAATGAAAAAGTTTTGCAGGGCGAAATCAAAAGCCATTGGAATCTTGGAAGGAATACTGTTCGTGGTATTACATATATAAATAAATTAGCGGTACCCGACAGATGATGTTTTGGATCACCCTGGTCCACATTTTGGTCGATATCTCGAAAACGCCTTCACATATACAACTAAACTCCCTTTTAAAACCCTCATTAATAAATTTAATTTGATACCCATATCGTACAAACACATTCTAGAGTCAATCCTGGTCCACGTTTATGGCGATATCTCGAAAAGGCGTCCACATATAAAACTAAGGCCCACCCCCTTTTAAAATACTCATTAACTCCTTTCATTTGATACCCATATCGTACCAACAAATTCTAGAGTCATCCCTGGTCCACCTTTAATGCGATATCTTGAAAAAGCGTCCACCTATAGAACTAAGGCCCACGCCCTTTTAAAATACTCATTAACACCTTTCATTTGATACCCATATCGTACAAACAAATTCTAGAGTCACCCCTGGTCCACCTTTATGGCGATATCTCGAAAAGGCATCCACTTATAGAACTAAGGCCCACTCCCTTTTAAAATACTCATTAACACCTTTCATTTGATACCCATATCGTACAAAAAAGTCTAGAGTCACCCCTGGCCCACCTTTATGGCGATATCTCGAAAAGGCATCCACTTATAGAACTAAGGCCCACTCCCTTTTAAAATACTCATTAGCACCTTTCATTTGATACCCATATCGTACCAACAAATTCTAGAGTCATCCCTGGTCCACCTTTACTGCGATATCTTGAAAAGGCGTCCACCTATAGAACTACGGCCCACGCCCTTTTAAAATACTCATTAACACCTTTCATTTGATACCCATATCGTATAAACAAATTCTAGAGTCACCCCTGGTCCACCTTTATGCGAAATCTCGAAAAGGCGTCCACCTATAGAACTAAGGCACATGCCCTTTTAAAATACTCATTAACACCTTTCATTTGATACCCATATTGTACAAACGCATTCTAGAGTCAACCCTGGTCCACTTTTATAACGATATTCCGAAAAGACGGCCACCTATAGAACTAAGGCCCACTCCCTTTTAAAATACTCATTAACACCTTTCATTTGATACCCATATAGTACAAACAAATTCTATAGTCACCCCTGGTCCACCTTTATGGCGATATCTCGAAAAGGCGTCCACATATAGAACTAAGGCCCACGCCCTCTTAAAATACTCATTAATACCTTTCATTTGATACTCATATCGTACAAACAAATTCTAGAGTCACCCCTGGTCCATCTTTATGGCGATATCTCGAAAAGGCGTCCATCTATAGAACTTAGGCCCACACCCTTTTAAAATACTCATTAATACCTTTCATTGGATACCCATATCGTACAAAATAAATTCTAGAGTCACCCCTGGTCCACCTTTATGGCGATATCTCGAGAAGGCGTCCGCTATAGAACTTAGGCCCACTCCCTTTTAAAATTATCATTAACACATTTCATTTGATACCCATATCGTACAAACAAATTCTAGATTCAGGCCTGGTCCACCTTTATGGCGATATCCCTAAATGGCGTCCATCTAGAGAACTATGACCCACTTCCTTTAAAATACTCTTTAATACCTTCCATTTGATACACATGTCATACAAACACATTCCAGGGTTACCCTAGGTTCTTTTTACAACATGGTGATTTTCCCTTACTTTGTCTCCACAGCTCTCAACTGAGTATGTAATGTTCGGTTACACCCGAACTTAGCCTTCCTTACTTGTTAATAATGACTCCTGCATAGCGATATGAGTCCGCAATGTATACTAGCAGAACCGGCAGATGTTGTTCTGCCCTAAATTTGGCCTATCTGCATACATTTTAATAAGCTTTTTCCGTCTAACTCTGGGTAGGGCTACACTTTTTCCTAATCTTTTTATTCACTCCTCCCTCTGTCTTTTTCGCTTCATCTCCATCTTCGTCTCATTCCATCTCTTTCTCAGTCTCTTTTTCTCTTTTCTCTTCTCTCAAGTTTTCTCTTCTTCATCTCTTATTGCCAGTCCCAGAGGGTGGTATGTATTTTGTTCAAGTCCCATTCCGAGTCTCAGTCTCAGTCCCAGTCCTAGTCCTAATCCCAGTCCCAGTCCGTCTCTGGCATACTTCCCGAAAAAAAGCATCGTAAATACTAATATAGGCAAATTTATATACGAAATTTCAGGCAAATCGAATAGGAAGTATATAAATAGGTATGTGGGTATTATTAATTCTTGTCTTTATTTCGGCTTTGCATGCATATTTATCAGTTTTGCCAGGTTTATGCGACTAAATCGGATATCACAATGAATTTTAGAGCTCTCAGCAACAGCTTTCATTTGATATCCATAATACACACACATTCTAGGGGTTTTCGGGTTCATATTTTGGCCTATATCTCGAGGCCCTAGTCAATCAGCTAATCAACAGCTTTCATTTGATATCCATATTGTATAAACACATTCTACGGGTACCCGGGTTCACGTTTTGGGCTATATCTCGAGACCCTATCCTCCCAGTTGTATGAAAATTATCCTGTACTATAGCACTCATCACTAGCTTTCATTTGATATCCATATTGTATAAACACATTTTAGGGGTACCCGGGTCCACGTTTTGGGCTACATCTCGAGACCCTAGCCTCCCAGTTGTATGAAAATTACCCTGTACTATAGGACTCATCACCAGTTTTCATTTTATATCCATACGAGTTATGGAGTGACAATCAAAATGTACACTTATTTTTATTTTTTTTTTCAAATTTTGAATTTTTTTTTAAAAAATCATAACTCAAATATGGCTAAACCGATTTGGGATTTAAAAATCAACTAACCATCATCTCTCCTTCCAGTATCTTTCCTAAAAATTTCATGGCAATCTTTCTATCCGTTCTCGAGTTATGGAGTGACAATCAAAATGTACACTTCTTTTTATATATATAGATTTGTATGCTTACTGCACAGCGTAGCTAGCGGTGATCGACGGCCGCGCAATCAGTTATCGTTGAGCGCGCGCATGTTAATGTCATAATTCTAATCCTTTCTAAAATTATAATTTGTAAAACAAAAAGTGAAGCAAGTAAAAATATCGAGCAATTAAATTATACTTATTTTATAATCTAAAGTTGGAAAATAAATATAACCTTGAAAGAAATTAAAAAGGTGCAAGAGTCGGTTATTTAAAAGCGGAAAAGAGGCAAGTAGTGAGCCCATATGCAATCAACTATAACTTAAACAAAGGTGCAAAGACCATCTCGCTAATATACACTCAGATCTTTTAGCGACATGAGTCGCTTAAGACTGGCGTGATCTGTCGCCACTGTGAACGGCATCAGCTCAATATATTGGCGAAAATTTTGCACCGCCCTCACATCCGCGATGCAATCTTTCTCGGTAGTGCTATATTTGCGCTGACAATCGTTTAGTATCTGAGAGAAATAAGCAATAGAGTTTTCGGAATCATCGTGATTTTTTTGAAATAACACCGCTCCTATGCCATAATCAGAGGCATCACATTGAACTCAAAAAGGTTTAGTAAAATCCGGGTGTCTTAGGACAGGCGCACAGATAAGCGTCCTTTTCAATTTATAGAACGCCTCGACTGCTTGAGGTGTCATTTGGAATTTGTTTGTTTTCTTAAGGGCATCGGTTAACGGGCCGCCATTCCAGCAAAATCCTTAATGAACCGTCTGTACCAACCGGCTGTTCCTAGGAAGCTCCGAACTTGCTTCACGGTTTTCGGTACCGGGATGTTCACGATTGCTCTTATCTTTTCGGGATCGGTCTTTAACATGCCCCCGCCTACAATATATCCTAGATACGGCAATTCCTTGGAACAAAACTTTGACTTTTTTAATCCTATTGTTAATCCTGCTTCTCTCAGACAAATGGCGACTTCTTGCAACGTATGCAGATGCGAGTCGAAATCGGAAGTGATTATAAGTAAATTGTCCAAGTATATAAAGACGTTTGCCTTCAATCTCTTTGGTATGACTCGGTCCATCAATCGGCATAACCGTTGCGCCGCATTGCATAGGCCGAACGGCATGACCACGATCTAATATAAGGGACGCCCCGTGACTGTGAAAGAAGTGTATGGTTTACACTTGTCTTCCAGTTCTATCTGCCAAAACGCGAACTACGCTACTAATAAAATGGATATCATCTATGCGACTAATTATGCCTTCGATATTCTGCAGCGGGTAAGCGTCTTTAATGGTCAATGCATTTGATTTTCGGGCATCTAAACAAAACCTATTTTTACCGGCTTTACGCACTATAGTTGTCCGATTGCTCCATGGTCTCTCACTTTCTTCAATTACCCCCAATTCTAACATTTTGTCTATTTCTGTGAAACTATGGATTGCATTGCCGGTGATAGTGGGTAATGGCGATCTTTCACATGAACTGCATTGTAACAGCAGCCTTAACAAATAATAAAAATGTCACCCCGTTTCCACACCCGTGTTGCAACACCCGTTGTCTACTGTGAACGAACAACAGGTGTTGGAACAACTTGGAATCAGAGCAATTCGGCTCGGCAGAAAAACACCGGCCATTATTAAAAATTTGTACTTGGCGACGCACACACAAAAAAGAAGAAGTAAAGTTATTTAAAAATTAAAATAATTAATATAATCTTACAAGCTAAACTAAGTCAAAACAAATTATAAAACAGTTGTTAAATTAATAAAGCCAACATAAATAAAGAACTAAACTAAACTACTGTGTGTGTGACAACTGGTGTTGGGGTGGAGTGCGTTGCGCGATGCAAAGCACGTCCATTTTTCAGAGGTTCCAAAATGGAACCTTACATGGCGACCGTGAGCCTGGAGCCCCGTCATTTTTTCAATTTCGGCGAGTGGTGAGTAGAGTGGTGTAAGAAAAGTGGCAGTGGCAGTGAAATAAACATTTTTTTAATACAAAGAGTTCACATTTTTAATACAAAAAGAAAATTATTGTAAAATAAAACTAATACGACAAATAATGCTAACATTTAAAAGAAGCAGAGATAATAGAACGAAAGGACATTGGCTAAATAATAAAACTACCTAAAACAAAAATACGAATAAATTAATCGGAGGTAATACGAAACTAAAGACTTTTATAAAATAAAATGTTTAACAACGAAACTAATACTACGAATAAATCCAACAGAAATAATACAAAATCTTTAATTTAATTAAACTAACTAAAAACTACAATAAACATAACAGAGATAATATAAATTAAAAATGGAAAATTTTTCATACAATATAACGCTATTAGCTAACGGAATTTAAACCCCACGCCACTAGCCAACATTTTTAAACACCACCACCACCGCCAGCAACAACATCAGCAGCAGCAACAACACCGGCAGCGACTTCGGCAGCAGAAACAACTCCGGCAGAAGTAGCATTGGCGACATCAGCGGCAGCCATCATTTTAGCGGCAGCGAAGCAGTACAATAAGTATAATATATATATGTATTTAATAAATTTTTGCCTACGGTTTTTTTATAACACTTATATGTATGTATAGAAAACAGAAAATTTCTTTTATGCGGTGCGTTACAATATATATATGGGGTATTCCATCCCATTTCCACCAATTTTGAACCCGACCCCTTTAGAATTGGCTGAAAGTTTTTTTCTTTTTCTAGCTTACGAAAGACGTTTTTCAGAATTTTTTCAAATTTTTTCATCCAACTCAAGAAAAGTTATGAATTTTTAATTTTTTTCGCTGTCAAGCAACTGCATTAGTCATTTTAATCGTAGATTACCATAATATATAAAGAAAATAATACTTAAAAATCATTTTCTTACATTTTTTGTTATATAAAGAAAATAGAATAAAAAAAAATTTTTATTTTTGAAATTTTTTTATTCAATTAAATAAAAACAAATATAAAAAAAAATCGGCCCACTCCGGGATTAGTGGAGATGATTGCAGAATTGATTGAGGTATTTTATGAGAAAAAAAAAATAGCTACATTCGAAAAATCTCGAAAAACTGAAAAATTAAAAAAAAAACTTTAAAAATTTTTTTGCATTTTTTCCGAAAAGTCCATTTAAAAACAAATTAAAAAAAAAAGATCCCAAACGGTCAATTTTTGAAAAAGTTATAGCATTTTGAAAACAAAAACGGTGTTTTTTTAAAAATTCATAACTTTTTTTGAGTTGGATGAAAAAATTTGAAAAAATTCCGAAAAACGTCTTTCGTAAGCTAGAAAAAGAAGAAAAACTTTCAGCCTATTCGAAAGGGGTCGGGTTAAAATTGCGTTCTAAATTTAACTATTTCAGTTTCCAACAATTTTTAAATTTTCGAAGCATTTTATAAAGTCCAACATTTTCACCAATTTCTTCAAATTTTTCATGTTTTCAAAATTCTAAATTAAAAATTCATCAATCTATTTTACAAATTCACATATTTTCAAGCTTCCATTCTTCAAATTTGCAATTCATTTCACAAACCTTCTATTTAAAATTTCAAATTTCGGATTTTCCATTTTCTAGACTTTTATTTACTACAAGTAAAAGGAAAATTTTTTTTATAGATACGCCCATTTTACAACGTAATATTAACTTTCTCCATATAAGACTGTTGAACTTGATAAGCAGTTTGTAACGTGTAAATTTTGGATTTTTGATATATGCGGTGGTTCCGTTAAAAAGCAATTAAAATTTTTTTGAAATATGCGGTGGTTCCGTTAAAAACCAATTAAAATTGTTTTTGATACATGCGGTGGTTCCGTTAAAAACCAATTAAAATTTTTTGAAATATGCGGTGGTCCCGTGAAAAGCCAAGTGAGATTTTTTTTATAAAGCGGTGCGTCCGTGAAAATATACAATTTTTTTATGAAAAAAACGTGAATATAAATGGATTTTTGAACAAGATTACCACATTTTTGAGATTTTTACCAATTCATACATATATACTTTTGTGACATTTTAAATTCAATTACTTTTTACAGATTTTTCATACAAGTATACTGCAGTTTCAATTTATTCTTCTAATAAATTGTTAAATATTCCTTTAGCGACTATTCACCTGTAAATCAGTTCCCTTTTTACAAATTTTTTTTTCTTTTCCCTCAACACTTCAGCTTCAAATATAAATTCAAAATTCAAACAAGTGCTTCATTAATTTCATATGTACAACCTTAGAAGTGGTAAGCAAGTGCAAAAAACTTCAGATTCAGAATCCGATTCCGATAAATCAGCCTCAAGCTACGAAAGTTTAACTTCATCTTCGACCGAAAAAGTCACCAAACAGGCAAATAAATTATGGTTGTCAGCAGATTTTCCAGGCTTCGAAGATTTTTGCAGTAAAAATTTAACTTCTAATTTAGTTTCAAATTTTAATGATTCAAATAGTGAAATATTAACTTCAACTTCTTCTACTTTAAAATCAGATCTTAACGACCCAAATAGTACAAACTTTGTTACCCCTTCTTCTAACGTAAACCCAGACCTTAACGATCCAAATAGTACAAACGTGGCCTCACCTTCTTCCAATTCAGCTTCAGATCTTAACGATTAAATCATGGCAACACTTGAGGAAAAGAAAATTTTCATTAACACATGTGCTAGTTCAATTAGGGAGAACTACAGTGGTGATCCCCTAGCACTTGATTCTTTTATAGACAAAATTGAATTACTTGAACAGTTCGCTACTGCAGATTTAACTAATACTTATAGCGCTTTTAAAATCAAAACTTGACGGTAAAGCCCGCGAAGCAATACCAAGACAAGTAACTTCAACTAATGAAATAAAAGTAGCTCTACGTAGTAGGATCAAACCAGACAACTCGAAAATTGTAGCAGGAAAAATTGCAGCGTTGCACGTTAATAACAACAATTATATAGATTTTGCTAAAAAAGTTGATGATTTAGCTGACTCACTTGAGCGGTCTCTTATTATTGAAGGGGTCACTCAAGCGAAAGCTCATGAAATGGCAGTCGAACAAACTGTTAACGTGTGTCGTTTAAACGCAAAATCAAATTTAGTAAAAACCATTTTAGCCTCAACGGCATTTACTGATCCGAAAGACGTAGTAGCGAAATTAATTGTAGAACAAAACAACGAAGTAAGAGAGCGTCAGGTAGTTATCGAGGTTTTTACCCAAATCGCAGCTATACTGGTTATAGAAATAATAGCTCATTTTCATACAATAGTAACTATAACGGCAACAATAATCAAAGATATAGGAATTATAACGGAAATAGATACCAAAATAGCAGCAATAGTAATACACTTTCAAATACAAATGCTAATTCAAGCAATAGTAACAATAGAAGTAACAATGCAAGATCATCCAACGGTAGAGGTAGAAATGCAAGCGTACGCGCTTTAAACGCGAGTGCTCTCGGGAGCGAACACTGGGGGAGGACGAAATAAGCGAGTAAGCGAAATTCCCTCACCAATAGCCATCTATTGTTTAAATTTAAATTATTCAGATTTCATAGAATTACAACTTAACGAGTCACAAAAATTTTGTTTTTTCCTAGTAGGCACTCAAGCAGACATTTCTTTAATAAAAATATCATGTCTAGAGAGTAATATTTCATTAAATACGAACATGTAGAGTGCGAAAGAGCATTTTTATCTTTGAAAGCAGCGTTACTTTCACCAAAATTCTTCAATATGCAGATTTTACTAAGCAATTAATTATTATCGTTGATGCCTCCACAACTGGATGTGGCGCTATTTTAAGTCAAGAACAGCAAGGTAGTGATTTACCAATTTGTTTCGCTTCTAAAGCATTTAATAAAGCAGAGCAGAATAAACCAATTATAGAATTGGAACTCTTAGCTATTTACTTTGCAATCAAGCAATTTCGACCATACGTTTATGGCACCCATTTCATTGTAAAATCAGACCATAGACCTCTAGTATACCTATTCAATATGAAAGACCCCTCTTCAAAACTTTCGGGAATTAGGTTAGAATTAGCAGAATATAACTTCACTATAGTTTACATAAAGGGTAAATCAAACGTTGGTGCTTCAATCGATGAGATTAAGGAATCGAACAAACAAATTTTAGCAGTACAGACAAAATCAATGACAAAACGGCAAAACGACAATAACCTTCCTAGGAAAACAGACAAAAACGACGAAAAACAACTTACTTTACACGTCTACGACAAATTTTCATTTAATTTTTCGAAAAAAGTTCCACGAATAAGATCTGCAATTACGTACGATAAAAATAATAAAACAACAAATTTAAGGATTTTTGCGCATATTAAACATAAGAAACTCGAGTTACTTAGTTTTGAGCTTGTTAACGAAATAATGACTTTAGCGAAACTACTTTCGAGTCTTGAATCAGAAGCCGGCAAACGCAAAATTAAGCAAATTGAATGGCCTAAAAACGATATTTTGTTTTAACATTATACTATTACAAATTTCAAAAACAATGGAAATAAAATTTTAAAATCATTAGAAATTATACTAACAGATCAAGTGGAGACAGTAACAGATGAAGATACAAAATTAAAACTAATGAAAATTTACCATAATGAACCAATTTCTGGTGGACATTGCGGAACGAAAAGACTTTACGCAAAACTGCGAACAAAATTTTATTGGAAGAATATGACTCGTGATATATCGAAATATATCAAAAATTGTAAAGATTGTCTCTTAAACAAGGTTAAACCTAAAACAAAAGAAAAACTTGTTTTACCACCATCTCCTTGTAAACCATTTGATATACTAGTAATTGACACAATAGGTAACAAGTTCGCACTTACCATGATTTGCATGGTAACAGTCGCTGTACCAGACAAATCGGCGAAAACAATCGCTTCAGCAATTTTTGAAGGATTCATTTTAACATACGGCACAATTAATGCCATAAAATTAGATTTAGGTCCTGAATTTAAAAATGAATTATTCGAAGAATTAACAAAGCTTTTAAATATTCAACATAATTTTTCAACTGCATACCATCACGAAATTGTTGGCACGATTGAAAGTAATCATAGAGTTTTTAATGAATACTTACGTGCATATTTAAAAGATACTTTTTCTGATTGGGATGTTTATTTAAAATACTTTACTTTCTACACAATACTACGAGTAGCACAGTTTTCGACAATCAGTTTTCTCCTTTCGAGTTAGTTTTTGGGAAAAAGGCAACTTTGCTTAATGAATTGACAAAAGAAAAAATTGACCCAATTTATAATATCGAAAACTATGCCAAGGAAGTTAAGTTTAGGATGCAGAAAACGCACAAAATGGCACAAAACCTAATTAATGAAAATAAATTACAAAATAAAAACCTGTATTATAAAACGGCACGACCGTTAGTTGTCAAAATCGGAGACAAAGTACTTTTACAGAAAGAACCACATCATAAACACGAAAATATTTATCAAGTTCGGTTTACAATAACTGAAATTAACGAACCTAACGTAACTATTTTCGATGAAGTTAAAAACAAAGAAAAAGTAGTACATAAAAATTGCCTAAGTAAAGTAAATTAAGGTTACCTTAATACGTCGAATAAACCTTAAATTTGATTGAAAAAATCCAAAATTTTTTTAACTAGCATGTAAGCAGCCACGAAGGCTCAAAAAAATTTTTAAAACAAAAAAAAAAATAATAGCACAAAAATTTTGTACATTCAAATGAAAAATGTAACCTATCAAAATTATAGTACAAGCAAAAAAAAAGTTTAACAAAAGCTTAAACAAATTGTATTTACCAAGCTACAAACAAAAACATATTCTACATGTAACAAATCAATATTTTATAAACAAAAAAAAAAACCTTACGTTGATATTAAAATATACATATTGTACAAAGAAAAGTTTAAACAAAAAAATAACATAAACAACAAACAGAATATTTTAAACAAAAATGTTACTAAATTTCAAGTATTTTAGTTCTAAGTTCTTTTTTCAATTAATAATAAACATGGTTCCGAACCAACGAATTGAAAAGGGGAGGTATACCCTAATATAAATATATATTCGTTTGTTCGCAACAATTTTTATAAGTTTATTGCCAAAGAAGAATGGGACAAAACTTTGTCAATTCTTCTTTTCCCCAAAAAGGATGATGTAACAGCAGCCTTAACAAATAATAAAAATGGCACCCTGTTTCCAAATTGTCGCAACACCCGTTGTCTACTGTGAACGAACAACAGGTGTGGGAACAACTCGGAAACAGAGCAATTCGGCTCTTCAGAAAAAGACCGCCCATTATTAAAAATTTGGACTTGGCGACGCACACACAAAAAAGAAGAAGTAAAGTTATTTAAAAATTAAAATAATTAATATAATCTTACAAGCTAAACTAAGTCAAAACAAATTATAGAACAGTTGTTAAATTAATAAAGCCAACATAAATAAAGAACTAAACTAAACTACTGTGTGTGTGACAACTGGTGTTGGGGTGGAGTGCGTTGCGCGATGCAAAGCACGTCCATTTTTCAGAGGTTCCAAAATGGAACCTCACAGAATCTTCCACGAGTTTAATTGAGTGTTTTTTCCAGCGGCGTACGACTTAACGTCTTGAAACTTTCGACGACCTGATTTAAGCGCTGTTGTTGTTCTGCCGTGAGGTCATGAAGATCACGCCGTTCATTCCTATCTTCCACCGTCACCATCTGCTGCTCTAACTTAGAAAAATCGATTTCATTAACATCTATGACATTTGGGGCCAATTGGAAAACGCGCCAGAAGTCTATCCCGAGATAAATGTTTTGTTCAAGGTATGGATATAAGTAAAACATTATATTATTTTCTAAATCTTTTTATTTGACAGGTATAATCAGCTTTCCCAATACCGTATGTGCGCCACCACCTGCAGTTGTAACCTATGAAATGCAACGTTCGATAGGTACCCTCAACTGCTCGACTAACTCACGGCATCTTCGACCTAAGAAACTAAATGAAGCACCTGTGTCCAGTAGCCCTCGTTTTGTACACCGTTTATTTCGATGTCCGCGTACACCCGTGGGTCATCTCGGTCTGCCCTTTTAACAGTGGCAACAACTGCTCGACGTAGCATCCTCCGGTTTCGAAATCGATCCCTTGCCTTCATTAACTTACGTGACACCCCACGACGACCTAGTAGCACGCAGTCAGCAAAGATTCGTTCGCGGGCTTCTTTGTACATTCGTTATAACTTCATTAGTTGGTTTTGGTTTTATAAGTAATATCTGCTAAACGTCCCCTCTCACGAGGTCTTCCTCGAATGTGTTTGTCGACGCGTCTACTCTAGCGGGAATTGTGTGGAGCGCGGTACCCCCGCTGTCATCGCGCTCCGTTTCGCGTTTCCCGATAGCTTGCATACTGGACACTTCGGCGTGATGACGTCCATCTTCCCACACTTAAAACAAAGTATTCGCTTATGAAGCGACATGCAATCGGTGAATGCATGTCCTTCAACACCGCAATTCCAACAAACTTGGTTTTTACGACTTGCTTGCTCACGAGATAATGGGGGTTTGGTAACGCGCTGATAACGGAGCTCCTCCACGGAGACTTGATCCTCATCTCTGGGAGACCCCTGCTCTTCCGGTGACGTAGCAACAATTTCGTTCACCTGGTATGCACGAGGCTCAAATCCGCCTTGCGGAACCCGATCCCTACGAGGAAAACATCTTTCATTTCAACTTCCTTACACTCCATGCGGAGTTCCTCTATGGAGTAAACTGCAATGGGGTATACCAATTTGGCTAACGATTCCCGCAAGTTGCTTTTGACAAGCCGAAGCATTTCGTATTAGGATATGGGGTTCCTTAGACGTGAACGCAATATGCCGACAGCGTCAAAAAAGTCATCAATCGTCTCTCCCGATTTCTTTTTGCGTTCAGTGATCTCTCTCATCAGATCGAAGTCCGTGAGCTAAGATCCGAACTGCCATTATAACGCGAATTGTAAACTTGGCCAGTCTAAATTGCGATTTGTTCGGATGTACAACCAGTACCATTCACGTGCCTCTCCACTTAGCAGCCGATGAAAGTCTCTCATGATCTCAGCCCACGAACACCCATACTGCTTTTTCAAATACTCCAACCTAAATACAAAGTCCTCTATGGTCATAGAATCGCGGTGATCCTGATAACTGATAACTAATCACCCACTTTTCTATGTTCATTTCAGTTCGGTAGGTACCAGTTCTGTATTGAGGTTAAGGTAGTATTCTCTGTGAGGAGCAACGATGGTTTGCCGCTGGAAGGCCCAGGATTGGACGCTGATTTGTTTGATTGTTGAACGCCGGTAACTGACCTATCGCCAACCTATCAGGAATATTATTATGTACATTAAATTTGTTGTTGACGTTTTCATTAAATCTTTCCTTTTTAGGTATCGAACGCATCGAATCTACTGACTCGCTGCTAATCTTATGCCTCCTTTTTTGTTAGGTATTCGTGGCATATTTGTTTGGATGGCAGCTCCCACTTCAACACTGGCACTGCGTACGGTTTCAAACATCACCTGCATGCCTGCACGCATTTCAACTAAAAGGGGTTTTTGAGTTTCCGCCATCATTGGTGTTACTTCCTCGCGTATATTTGGTGTTTTAGGCCTATAGGCCGTAACATTAGTTGCGAAATTGTGAAACGGAGGGGGGCTCCTAAAGGGTAACGACGGTGGCCGGATGAGTACCGGTTGGGTAACTTGGGCTTGACCATATTGTTTGGGCACTGTCCCCGTATTAGTTGTAACCGCTTGTATAATACCTTGTGGTGCGCATTGCCCACTACCGCCTACATTTTCATCCCCTTTGTTTTTCGTACCTACGAACCTATCTGAAAGATCGATGAATGCGGGATCACCCTCATTAATTTGCTTATTTGGGTCTTCTGCTGGCAGTTTGGCTATTTTCGTTCTTGTCGCCTGTTATGGGCCGGTGGCGAGTGATTCATAGGTAGGTTGAACTGGCCGGTCCATGAGGACCTCACATAGACTGATTGAGTCCGTAGTGATTCATAAGAATGATTAAAAAAAATTTTAGGACTTAAAAAAATCTGTGTGTAACGAGGCACCAAAAAAAACAACAATGTAAAATGTATATATATATATATAAATTCTCTACGTAACCTTAAAAGGGAAAACTATAATATAAAAACACAAAATGTATGCTAACTCCTATGAGCCTTGAGCGCTTCCCAAGGCAGTCGGTTCTATGTACCGGAGCGACTCGGGATTTTTCCCGACCAAGGACTGTCATTTCAGTGTGACCACATTTAATTTGTTTCGTCCCTCCCACAAATTGTCATCCTCCCAGCAGCTCCTTGCAGCAGGACTGCTACATATTCTCTTACTCCGGGAAGGTATCGAACCCAATCCGGGTCCGTCTCCTGACCCCGGTCATGAGAAATGGTTTTGCTGCATTTGCCAGAAAAGAATCTTTTTAGGACGGTCATACTCTGTTCAGTGTGTCTCGTGCAAGGGATGGTTGCATCGGACAGGTTGTTCTGGGCTTGATCCCAAAACCCGACGTCCACGTAACTTTTATAAATCTTTTGTGGCTCCTTGCTGCTCACGCCCAAGGGCGTCCCGTAGTCTACGCCTAAGAGTATCCCCACTACCTTCCAGCAGCTTCGCTGCTCAGCAAGCCACAACAAGTACCCGCTGCTGCTCGCGCCCCACGGCGCCAACAACTCAAACAGCTGATACCACTCATAACTACTACCTTCGTAGTAGAGCTGGTAGCAATGCTGAACATCAGCCCCTGCCCCCGTCTTCTTCTCCCCCCCTCTTTTCTGGCAGCAATCGTGCAGGTCAGGGAAACAGACTCTTAGTCCCTGCCTCCGTTTGCACCGTCTGCCAGCACAGAATATATAGGTTTGCGACATCCGCTCAATGCAGCTCCTGCCTTGGGTGGTGCCACTTTCCTAGATGTTCTGCTCTCCGCGACGGCAACCCCCCGACGGGTTTCATCGCGCCATGTTGCCAGGTCGCAAACCCAAATCATCCGGGTACCCCAATGCTTGCCCAGGGGCGCCCAGTCCCAAGGCCACAACAGCAATTGCGTCCTGGCCTTCCACAACCTAGGCGTAGTCACCCCTCACTTACCCCTAGAGTGGCGGCGTCACCCCTCATGCACTTCAGAATTCTGTAGTTCAACTGTAATGGACTAACTGGGAAGATTACGGAGATAGTCGATTTCATGAAGCGGCACAACATCCGCATTGCTGCGATTCAAGAGACTAAACTCACAGCAAGATCTGCATTGCAGACCTGCTCTGGTTATAATGTCCACAGGAAAGACCGCGAGAGCGGAAATGGAGGCGGCCTCGCGTTTATTATACACCACTCTGTGCAATATCATATATTTGATCCTGGCATCGACCGCAGTGACAATGTCTTAGAACGTCAAGGCCTATCTGTCCGGTCAGGCGATGCAAATCTAGAAATCATCAACATCTACATCCCTCCTGTCACCTGTTGCCCCAGTGGATACCGCCCTAATATCGAGGCCTTACTCACTGGCAACAATCGCATTATCTTAGGCGATTTCAATGCCCATCACGACCTATGGCATTCAAACTTGCGGGCGGACAGTAGGGGTGAGATGTTGGCGGATCAAATAGACGAAACGACGTTCTGCACAATAAACGGAGACGCCCCCACACGTATGGTAGGAAGCTGTCATAGCTCGCCAGATATCTCAATCGTGAGCGCAGAACTCGTAAACTGCGTCAACTGGCAGCCGATGGTAACATTGGCATCCGACCACCTGCCCATACTTATTTCGTTCGAGCGTACTGCCGACTTCATCGTCACCGAAAAACGCACTTTCATAAACTTCAAAAAAGGAAAGTGGGAAGAATATAAATCTGCAACAGACAGCAGCTTTGCTGCCCTCCCTATCCCGACTGATGCCCGCCAAGGGGGAGCGTGCCTTCCGTAACGTCATTGAATCCGCCTCGGCACATTTCATTCCCGCCGGGAGAATTCCCGAAATCCGGCCCACTTCCCGGCGGAGGCCGCGAGCTTAGCGAGGGAACGCGACCTTATAAGACAGCTTGATCCAGGCGACCCCCAAATAAGGGATATAAACCAACGCATCAGATTGCTTGTGGACGAACACAAGCGAGCGAAATGGGAAGAGCACCTAAGAGGTTGTAACCTCTCTACCGGTGTAGGTAAACTTTGGTCCACCGTAAAGTCCCTATCGAATCCGACTAAGCACAAAGACAAAGTTTCCATCGCCTTTGGCGATAAGGTGCTGTCGGATGCGAAAAAATGCGCGAGCGCTTTCTGCCGACAATATATAATGCATCCTACGGTCGACAAAGATAGACGGAGAGCCAATAGACACGCACATAAACACAAACTCAGCGCGTCACCAATTACCATCACCGCTAGAGAGGTTGAGGGTGCCATTGGTCGCGCTAAACCATCCAAAGCAGTGGGCCCAGACGGCATAGCTATGCCGATGCTTAAAAACCTAGGGAAAGAGGGTTTCAAATACTTAGCGCATGTCTTCAACCTGTCTCTTTCCACCTTTGTCATACCCGAGAAATGGAAAATGGCTAAGGTGGTCCCGCTACTAAAGCCTGGGAAGCCAGCTAACGTAGGTGAGTCATATCGTCCGATATCTCTCCTATCGCCAGTGGCAAAGACGCTTGAAGCCATTTTGCTCCCTTATTTCCAAGCACATTTGGAGCTAGCCCCTCATCAGCATGGCTTCAGAAAACTCCATAGCACTACCTCCGCGCTAAATGTCATTAGCACCCAGATAAATTGCGGTTTGAATCAATATCCCCACCATAGAACAGTACTCGTAGCGTTAGACCTATCAAAAGCTTTTGATACGGTCAACCATGGCTCGTTACTGCAAGACCTGGAAGGGTCCACCCTTCCCCCATGTCTTAAAAGGTGGACCGCAAATTATCTGGGTGGTCGGCAGGCATCGGTGCAATTCAGAAGCGAAACATCAAAACAAAGGAGAATTAAACAAGGGGTGCCACAGGGTGGTGTCCTATCCCCGCTTTTGTTTAATTTCTACATATCTAAGCTACCTTCACCACCGGAAGGAGTCACAATCGTTTCCTACGCCGATGACTGCACAATAATGGCCACAGGCCCAGGCCCAAAGATCGGTGAGCTATGCAATAAAATAAACGGCTATCTCCCTGATCTCTCCAGTTTTTTCGCCTCGCGAAACCTGGCATTGTCACCGACTAAATCTTCCGCGACCTTATTTACAACATGGACGCCCCAAATGTCGACCATATTGAACATCCACGTCGATGGCCCTACGCTACCGACTGTCCTACACCCCAAAATCTTGGGTGTGACGTTTGATCAGGATCTACATTTTGGTGCGCACGCAACCGCAATTGTTCCAAGAATTCAGAGCCGTAATAAAATCCTCAAATCCCTTGCTGGCAGTACCTGGGGAAAAGATAAAGAAACGCTCTTGACCACATACAAAGCAATTAGCCAGCCGACTACGTGCTACGCGTCACCCATATGGTCGCCAAGCCTAAAAACCACCCACTGGAAGAAACTACAGGCCTGCCAAAATACTGCTCTCAGAATCGCCACGGGCTGTCTTCTTATGTCCCCAGAACACCATCTGCATAATGAGGCGAGAATACTCCCCATCAGGGAGAGAAATGAGATGCTGACTAAACAGTTTCTGTTGAATACCCAGAAACCTGGGCATCCCAACAGACATCTGATTGACGAACCAGCACCGCCTAGGGGCCTAAGGAGTCATCTCCGTAAGCATTTTGAGGAAATACGGCACCTGAGAACCCAGCCGTATGAAGCGGAAAAACACAAGCAGGTCCTTGGTGAACTCCATAGACAGGCGTCGGACCTTTATGTCGGGAATTGCCCGGTGAATCCAGTACTTGAAGAAAAATATCCAGAACTCGCAGAAGAGGAACGCATACTCCCCAGGGAAACGCGTGTCACTCTTGCTCAACTTCGTTCTGGATACTGTAACAGGTTAAACTCTTACCTATCCAGAATCAACCCCGACATACAAAATGTATGCCCTGCTTGCAATGTGTCCCCACATGACACCAACCATCTCTTTAATTGTAATGTGGAACCAACGCCTCTAACACCCCTTTCCTTATGGTCCACCCCTGTTGAAACGGCAAGTTTCCTTGGACTCCCGTTAGAGGATATTGATGATAATTTGTGATCGGTCGCGCCTATTAGGTGGGGCGAGCATTGCTACAACAACAACAACAGCCTTGAGTGTCTACGAACACGCACCCACGTATAAGCGCTTTATACAAAATGAACCAAAAAAATTTATAGAAAATATATATATATATAGATTTAAACAAATAATATGTGTATTGATGAAGAGGTATGAATATAGTATATCTGTAGGTTAAAAATCCTATGCTAAAGGAATGTTCATAAACGTATAATGACGTATCAAATTAACACATACACCAAAAAAGTCAAATCTTTGTAAAACGAGGCCTTACTCACTGGCAACAATCGCATTATCTTAGGCGATTTCAATGCCCATCACGACCTATGGCATTCAAACTTGCGGGCGGACAGTAGGGGTGAGATGTTGGCGGATCAAATAGACGAAACGACGTTCTGCACAATAAACGGAGACGCCCCCACACGTATGGTAGGAAGCTGTCATAGCTCGCCAGATATCTCAATCGTGAGCGCAGAACTCGTAAACTGCGTCAACTGGCAGCCGATGGTAACATTGGCATCCGACCACCTGCCCATACTTATTTCGTTCGAGCGTACTGCCGACTTCATCGTCACCGAAAAACGCACTTTCATAAACTTCAAAAAAGGAAAGTGGGAAGAATATAAATCTGCAACAGACAGCAGCTTTGCTGCCCTCCCTATCCCGACTGATGCCCGCCAAGGGGAGCGTGCCTTCCGTAAGGTCATTGAATCCGCCTCGGCACATTTCATTCCCGCCGGGAGAATTCCCGAAATCCGGCCCACTTCCCGGCGGAGGCCGCGAGCTTAGCGAGGGAACGCGACCTTATAAGACAGCTTGATCCAGGCGACCCCCAAATAAGGGATATAAACCAACGCATCAGATTGCTTGTGGACGAACACAAGCGAGCGAAATGGGAAGAGCACCTAAGAGGTTGTAACCTCTCTACCGGTGTAGGTAAACTTTGGTCCACCGTAAAGTCCCTATCGAATCCGACTAAGCACAAAGACAAAGTTTCCATCGCCTTTGGCGATAAGGTGCTGTCGGATGCGAAAAAATGCGCGAGCGCTTTCTGCCGACAATATATAATGCATCCTACGGTCGACAAAGATAGACGGAGAGCCAATAGACACGCACATAAACACAAACTCAGCGCGTCACCAATTACCATCACCGCTAGAGAGGTTGAGGGTGCCATTGGTCGCGCTAAACCATCCAAAGCAGTGGGCCCAGACGGCATAGCTATGCCGATGCTTAAAAACCTAGGGAAAGAGGGTTTCAAATACTTAGCGCATGTCTTCAACCTGTCTCTTTCCACCTTTGTCATACCCGAGAAATGGAAAATGGCTAAGGTGGTCCCGCTACTAAAGCCTGGGAAGCCAGCTAACGTAGGTGAGCCATATCGTCCGATATCTCTCCTATCGCCAGTGGCAAAGACGCTTGAAGCCATTTTGCTCCCTTATTTCCAAGCACATTTGGAGCTAGCCCCTCATCAGCATGGCTTCAGAAAACTCCATAGCACTACCTCCGCGCTAAATGTCATTAGCACCCAGATAAATTGCGGTTTGAATCAATATCCCCACCATAGAACAGTACTCGTAGCGTTAGACCTATCAAAAGCTTTTGATACGGTCAACCATGGCTCGTTACTGCAAGACCTGGAAGGGTCCACCCTTCCCCCATGTCTTAAAAGGTGGACCGCAAATTATCTGGGTGGTCGGCAGGCATCGGTGCAATTCAGAAGCGAAACATCAAAACAAAGGAGAATTAAACAAGGGGTGCCACAGGGTGGTGTCCTATCCCCGCTTTTGTTTAATTTCTACATATCTAAGCTACCTTCACCACCGGAAGGAGTCACAATCGTTTCCTACGCCGATGACTGCACAATAATGGCCACAGGCCCAGGCCCAAAGATCGATGAGCTATGCAATAAAATAAACGGCTATCTCCCTGATCTCTCCAGTTTTTTCGCCTCGCGAAACCTGGCATTGTCACCGACTAAATCTTCCGCGACCTTATTTACAACATGGACGCCCCAAATGTCGACCATATTGAACATCCACGTCGATGGCCCTACGCTACCGACTGTCCTACACCCCAAAATCTTGGGTGTGACGTTTGATCAGGATCTACATTTTGGTGCGCACGCAACCGCAATTGTTCCAAGAATTCAGAGCCGTAATAAAATCCTCAAATCCCTTGCTGGCAGTACCTGGGGAAAAGATAAAGAAACGCTCTTGACCACATACAAAGCAATTAGCCAGCCGATTACGTGCTACGCGTCACCCATATGGTCGCCAAGCCTAAAAACCACCCACTGGAAGAAACTACAGGCCTGCCAAAATACTGCTCTCAGAATCGCCACGGGCTGTCTTCTTATGTCCCCAGAACACCATCTGCATAATGAGGCGAGAATACTCCCCATCAGGGAGAGAAATGAGATGCTGACTAAACAGTTTCTGTTGAATACCCAGAAACCTGGGCATCCCAACAGACATCTGATTGACGAACCAGCACCGTCTAGGGGCCTAAGGAGTCATCTCCGTAAGCATTTTGAGGAAATACGGCACCTGAGAACCCAGCCGTATGAAGCGGAAAAACACAAGCAGGTCCTTGGTGAACTCCATAGACAGGCGTCGGACCTTTATGTCGGGAATTGCCCGGTGAATCCAGTACTTGAAGAAAAATATCCAGAACTCGCAGAAGAGGAACGCATACTCCCCAGGGAAACGCGTGTCACTCTTGCTCAACTTCGTTCTGGATACTGTAACAGGTTAAACTCTTACCTATCCAGAATCAACCCCGACATACAAAATGTATGCCCTGCTTGCAATGTGTCCCCACATGACACCAACCATCTCTTTAATTGTAATGTGGAACCAACGCCTCTAACACCCCTTTCCTTATGGTCCACCCCTGTTGAAACGGCAAGTTTCCTTGGACTCCCGTTAGAGGATATTGATGATAATTTGTGATCGGTCGCGCCTATTAGGTGGGGCGAGCATTGCTACAACAACAACAACAGCCTTGAGTGTCTACGAACACGCACCCACGTATAAGCGCTTTATACAAAATGAACCAAAAAAATTTATAGAAAATATATATATATATAGATTTAAACAAATAATATGTGTATTGATGAAGAGGTATGAATATAGTATATCTGTAGGTTAAAAATCCTATGCTAAAGGAATGTTCATAAACGTATAATGACGTATCAAATTAACACATACACCAAAAAAGTAAAATCTTTGTAAAACCTGGCTCCAAAAATAAACTACCAAAATTAATATAAAAACTCTCCAACATAAACAAATGTATAAAAAAAAAATTTAATAATTTAGAATATTATTAGTTGGCGGGAGTTCGGATGGCCTGACTACTTGAGGAGGCTCAGGGTTCTGGAGCATAGCTGTTCGTTAGTGTGTGGGTTGGTATGTGAATCCTCACTGATAAAATAAATAAACAAAACAAATTATAAAAAAACTATTTTTTGCTTCACAACATCTACCATTCGCGATGTAGCTGTGGTCACAAAATCTACTATTTACAGAACACAAAACTCAAAAATCTATGTTTTGGCTTCCATATTTGTAGCAATATCTCTGAAACTAATCTCTATAAAAAAACTGCAAAAAAAAAGAAATCTAAAGTAAAATTTTGTGTTGTAAAAATGATGATGCAAATAGATCACCCTAATGTTTGGTGTCTATGCCACCGTTGGGTTATTGTATCAGATCTGGTGGGCTGTCTCATAACTACTGGTGCAATTAAACTTTGTATGAAATACACGAGCAAGTCACTTAGCTAGCTTAGATACCAGCTTACACCATAACCTTTTTCAAATGAACGTTTTTTCAAAAGCTTAAATACATTTGTAAGTGCGATATTAATTGAATAAAAAAATAAATATAAAATTGTATATCTACTATATGTTACTGAAGAATATTTTATATCTTGCGAGGTCGCCAATTCCAGCTTCATTTCTTGCGCTCTGTTGAATTAAAAAAAATAATAAATATAGCGACTCCTTTAAGTGTTTTAGTTTGGGCGCCATTATAAATACATGTCACGTACACTTTGCTTTGGTTTCCGATGGCGTCCCTAGCTAGCTCAGTACATTTTGTGGGCCGTGGTTCTCAACCCGCCATCGTGGAACCGGACGCACACATATATTCATTTCGTTACGTCCAACCTCTTCGGATTCACTTACCCACCGCACCAGAGGAATCCCACCCAACTTTGGACCGCTTGCATCATGTAACCTACTCTGCGGTCACCCTAATGCTATTCCCCACGCTCCTTTCAATGACGCATTTTAATAACCATAATCTTAGAATGTATACATGAGTGAAATAATCAAGCTTCGTTTAGATTACAAACTAATTTATATATATATATGCAAAATCGAGTTTGACATGTATGTGTTCTTTCCTCACAATAAAATTATATTTACACAAATATATAAAAATAAAAAAACGTATTAAAAAGAGTATGTATGCACATATGAACCAGGCATATATGTATATATAATAAAGATAAAAAAAGTCAAAATGTGTCCATAAATAAAAAAAATTTCATATAATAAAGATCTTTGACAAAGATTATTTTGGACTATATTCCTGGGTCTTTCTGTCGCCAAAATCGCCAAACTCTTATCTACTCAATTGGATTTATATAAAAAAAAAAAGTTTTAAAACACACCCTAATGTAGGTAGGCCTGTGCTCTTTTATGTGGGGATTGGGGGACTTATTCAGCGCAGTGTTTATACCCTTTCTGCAAAAAGAAAAAATAAAACAAAAAGACAGCGTAATTGATTGTTTTGGTATATTTTGTGACTGATAGACGCCTTTCAATTTTATAAATTTTGATTAAATACGAATATTGCGTTTAAGACTAAAAAAGGATAAAATGTATGGTGACTCGGATATACGTCTATGCATATCAATGCGAAATTCAATTTTGTACAATTTTACACTTGGGATAAAAAATTTTTTTTTTTAAGACCCTGACTCGTTTGTTAGTTCTATTTACTATAAAAAGCTTTTGCTAATATTATATTATGGTGACATTTTTATAGGTGACTGCTATAACGAGGTGGGTCACTCCAACGGTAGGGCGAATAGCAAGGTGAATAAAAATATCCAATTTGATGCAGGTTTCCAAGATGCGATAAAAGAATTTAAATGTGATGAAATTGAAATATCAAAAATGTGATGGGATGCAATAACAATTGAATTGATGAGAATGATGTATGAATGTAAAAATTTGAAGATTGAATGTGTAGAAACTGAGATACCATGGCGCTTGAAAAGGGCTTCACTGGCCACCTTCGGTTCCCACTACGAGAACAAAATCACAATTAGCGCCAGTTACATTTTTTTATTAAGGCTCCCAACGCCGATTTGGCGTTCACGCGCCTTATGTCACACATATCTTAATATTATATTGCCCATATACCTACAAGCAATATAAAATGAATATATCGCAAAAAAAAATTTTAAAATCAGAAAAAAAATCAAAAAGGTAATAAATTTAGAATTTGGAATTAACGCAAGAAAACCATAATCGAGTGGGAATCTTCACTCAGGAAAATCCGTACCTGCGGATTTATCGAGGAGATTTGTGACCGAAGTCGAAATTGAGGTCCCGTGAACCCCAAAACGGCGCGAAAGTCCCTATGATTTAAAAAAAAGAAAATCTTTATCATTTAAAGACTCACCAGGTAAATAACTATTCCACATCTTTATGCTGCCAGGAGGTCCTGTCCTGGTGGCCTGGGCAGATCAAATACATATGGGGCTCTCTATCCATCCAAGCGGGCCAAGGTGTGAATGAAGCCCAACGCGGGGACGACCCACGACCTGACACTGTCTCCTGCTTCGCGAGCTATGCCGGACATTTGTGTAGGATAGTATATATTGGATATTGGACCGCCCCGGACGACTTGACCCTCATCGCCGGAGAGAAATTTACGAGAAGCATTATTATATATAAAACTCACATATAAGCGGGTTACTTTGTGGATATTTGTTTACCTTCCTTTCAGGTTGGCTGACATCATTGATCGGTTGTTGCTCTCCGGACGACTTGACCTTCATCGCCGGAGAAATACTGAGTAAATGAATGAGGACTATTGCTTGAGGTCCTTGGCATGCCACGCATCTAGGCTTCTTCCCGACAACGTTTCCAACACGAACATTACCTAACGCTCACGTTACTCTGAAATTAATAAATTTTTTGCAATACTTCGCTTTTATATTTTTCTTAAAATCGCTTAATACGAAGTTGCGCTTATATATTTCTTGTTCGGGCACAAACCGCAATTCAAGGATTCTTTTGTTGTATCGCGCCGCGTTTGTTTCATAGGTTTCGTGTAAATTTTCTTTAATCTTCTCCCTCATTAATCTCATTCTATCGCTGTCTTACAGCAACTGTAATTCACTGTCGTTAAGTGAACTTAGTTTCCGAGCCAGCGTAAAGTCTGCGCCACTGGTGAACATGTTCACACCGAATAAGGAAAAGTATGGCGACACACCCGCTGCAGAGTGTACGGCGCTGCGCAACGCGCACTCAATCTCTGGCAGATATAGATCCCAATCCCTCTGGTCTGTTTTTAAATACCTTAAATTTACTTCAAGCTGAGCGGACGTGTTTTTCTTAGTTCCGCGTTTACATTTGTATATTTATTTTATTTAATTTTCTCAGTCTTTTGTAATGTCGCTCATACGTACGCGTTGTGATTTATGCGGCAAATCTGTTGGCAAAGACAACACCTTAAGTTGTTCTCTTTGTAAGGCCGTCGTTCATCACTCGTGCAAGGGCATTGATACTAATATTTCTAATTATATGAAATGTAATAAAAATGTCGTGTACAATTGTGACAGCTGTGTTGAAATCAATTTGCACTCTCTTGTGGCGGAGGTCAAAGACCTGAAGCAAAAACTGCTAAATTCTGGCTGTTTGAATTCTGCCATTAGCTCTGCTGCTTTCGTTTTTCTCCTAATGTGCAAGCTACCAATAATGCTGATTTATTTTCGATTCCTTCTGTGCCCTCTAAATCGCATGATTCTGCCTTGACTGCAATCCATGCACTCAATGCTTGCTTAAACAACAATGCTGTGACAGAGAATGCTGATGCAGTAAATACCAATTTCACGAATCAAAACCTGAATTTGCAGTCATCGGATAATAACAACGCGTGGGAGGTGGTGAAAAACAAACAAAAAGATAAAGGGAATCGGCCCCAACGTCAAAAGCCATTGCTAGGCACTGGTGGGAGTAATGATCTGCTGGTAGCTGACCGCTTTATTTATTTGCATCTTGCGTCATTCAAACCTACGGTTATGCCGGAGAATATCATAGAGCATGTAGCAAAATATGCGCATATTGCTACGAAGCATATCATCTGCCATAAATTGATAAAAAAAGAGAAAGATTTGCGTTCTCTCAGATATGTTAATTTCAAATTGGGTGTGGCTGAGGCTGATTATGACAAGCTTATGAAACCTAAGATTTTGCCAGTGAAGTTTTCAATTCGCGCATTTCGTTTTGTTTTTTTTTTTCAAAAAGGAGGAAAGCAGTCACTCCGGGCCTAACTGATTCAGCTATTGCTAAGAAAATCAATATTTATTACCAAAACACATCTGGTCTCAGAAGTAAAACTAGCAAAGTGTGCCTGCTTAGCTCTCTCTTGGAATATGATGTGTTTGGTTAAACTGAAACATGGCTGAATTCGAATTTCTTTGATGCCGAATATTTTAATTTGAGTCTTTTTGACGTTTTCCGCAAAAACAGAGATTCTGTTAAGACTGGCTGTTGCAGAGGAGGTGGTGTACTGGTGGCAGATCGTTGCAATTTGCGTGCTTCGATTTGTGACTTGCAAGATATGGATTCCCTTATCGACCTACTTTGTGTCCGGCTGTGTGGTCCTAGTGGTTGTCTCTACATTTGCGTTTCATACATACCCCCTTCAAGTGATGAATGCGTTTATAAATCTCATGTTGACAATGTTCTTGCTCTACGTGTTATCGGCAATGATCAATTATGTGTTCTTGATGATTTTAATTTGAGCACCGTCAATTGGAGTTATCTGGAGAATAATACATATCTGGCTGCTGGAAATGTTACTAGTGGTATTGAGTCATATGTCATTGATAATTTTTTAAGTGTGGGCCTAGCTCAAATTAATAGTATTTCTAACAGCTTAAATCGTTTCTCGATCTAATTTTTGTAAGTAATGATTTGAACTTTAAGTTGTCACAGGCAGCAACTTTTATATCCCCTCCCAATCTGCATCATAATCCGTTGATATTAGAAGTTGAATTCTTCGAGTTCTTTAAAACTTCCCCTGCTTTGGCTAAAGCGTCTTTTAATTTTAATCGTAGCGATTTTTATCCTTTGGATGTTGAGTTGAGCAAGATTGACTGGGAGTCCTTTTTTAAAAATAACGAAGTTGCAGCCTGTTTAACATTTTTAAAAGCTCTCTGGCTTCGCTGTGCAATAAATTTGTCCCTACTTTTAAGAGCAAAATTTACAAGTTTCCCTGGTATTCTTCTGAACTTAAACATCTTAAAAATTTGAGAAATAAGATTTTCAAGAAATATAAAAATACGGAAAGATCCAACTCCTTTGAGTTGTATTTTCTTATAATAAAAAATTCAATGATTTGAATGAGTTACTTTACTCGAATTATATATCCAACTGATCTGAACTGAAAATAATATTAAGAATAATCCCAAAAGCCTCTGGACGTATATAAAGTCTAAAAAAAAAATGGCTCCAGTATTCCTAAAACTGTGTTTTATAACGATGCCACAGCATCTTCAATTAATGAGGCCGCTAATTTATTTGCAAACTTTTTCTCTTCAAACTTTGTGTCAGAAGGGGAATTAACGGACAACGAACGTTCCGCTTTACGTCTTAGTTTAACTTTATTTGGGTCCTTAACTTTGGGTCCTTGGCATTATCTGAAAATGATGTTATCGAAGGATTGAATTTCGTCAAGGATTCCTCTCAGACGGATGTTCACGGGCTTTCCATGAAATTCTTGAAGAATTGCACCTCGCTTGTGAGGCCTCTCACGTATATTTTTAACCTTTCTCTATCTTTTGGAGTGCTCATTGATGATTGGAAAACCACTTCTATCACCCCTATCTTTAAAGGTGGCAATAACAGTGATATCTCGAACTACAGACCTATTTCTAAATTATCATCTGTTGCTAAACAGTTCGAATGCATAGTGAAAGAGAAACTTTATTTTCAAGTGAAGCATCTTATTTGTCCAAACCAACACGGATTCGTACCTGCGAGGTCAACTGTTTCCAATCTGTCGGTCTTTGCCGAGGACTGCCATTCATGCTTTCGGAATGGCCTTCAAATTGACACGATTTATACTAATTTTTCAAAGGCATTCGACAAAATTTCTCATAGTATTCTCATTGAAAAACTCAGTTTTATGGGTCTTCATTCTAGTTTCCTTAAGTGGCCCAAGTCTTACCTGCAATGCAGGAGTTGCACGGTTGCTATAGACAGTGTGTTCTCAGAGCCATTCTGTTCTAAATCTGATGTAACGCAAGGTAGCATCTTAGGGCCTTTATTATTCATCTTATTCATAAATGATATCTCTTCTTGTTCCAAAACGTCTAAATATATTTTATATGCAGATGATCTTAAAATATACTCCGTGATAAGTGGATCACATGATTCGTTAGTGCTCCAAGGTGAGCTTAATAAATTTTTTGATTATTGTGTTGTGAACAAACTCTCTCTTAATATAAATAAATGCCACAACATGTCTTATTCGAAGATGATTACACCGTTGGAGACGTGCTATTATTTAGTGGACTCATGTCTAACCGAGCTTAGTGAAATAAAGGATCTAGGAGTGTACTTCGATAGTAGACTTAGTTTAAACACACATTTAAATTATATAATTTCTAGTTCTCTTGGAACACTGGCCTTTCTCAGGCGCCACTTTTCTAACTTTTCAGATCCATATATTTTCAAGACTTTATATTCTGCCTTTGTTCGTTCCAAGCTGGAATATTCAGCGTGCATATGGAGACCATACCACGGAGTCCATATAAATCGATTGGATAGGGCTCAGAAGTGCTTAATTCGTTTTGCATTACGCTCTCTAAATTTTTCTGACCCGATTCCGTCGTACGTTGCTCGTTGCAGATTAATTGGGTTATTATCTTTATCCTATAGAAGATCGCTCCTGTCAATATCTTTTAGAGTTGACCTTGTGTCTGGCAAGATTGACTGTCCTTCTATGCTTCATCTCATTAACTTTAATATGCCGTACAGAAACTTACGGAATTCTGATGTTTTTCGTGTTGGAGTTAACAGAACAGTTTATGGTACCAATGCCCATTTGTACAGAATGCTGTCTGAATATAACTGTTTCTCAAATTTTTTAGATTTAGATTTAACCTATTCTAAATCGTTAAATCATTTAAAACTAAAAACTTATTTTTTAAGCAATCTTTAATTATGAGTTCATACTTTAATCTTAAGTGTCTGCTGTATTTTTTAGACATAAATAAATAAATAAATAAAGAAATACGAACGGATAGCAGCCAAAACCGATTGGTTGACCCGCTCAGCGGCATTTGATTGTGGCGAGTAAAACACGGTTTTCAAGTGTTTAACGCAGTACGTTTCTATCATTTTGGCAAAATGTTTGGAGGTCAACTTCTGCCCATTATCCGAGTGTATTATTTCTGGCACACCAAACTTATGAAAGATTTCCTCGGTGAGGAACTTCACAACATTGGTGGCCGTAGCCTCGCGCATTGCCTTTAAAAATGTGAACTTGGAAAAGTGATCCACAACTACAAAGATATAGGCATTGCCTCGTTTGGACCTAGGGTATTTGCCTAAAAAATCTATATACATTTTTTGAAATGGTCGTTCGGTAACTACCTCCGATCCATACCCGGTTTCAAAATAGCGTTACTAGGCTTGCTTTCCTTACAAACCTGACAGTCGCGGACGTAGTTTCGGACTTGTACTACCATGCTTGGCCAACAGTATAAGCGTCGCAAGCGATGCAAGTTTTTGCCATACCGCCGTGCGCAGTAGTTTCGCAACAGTGCGCATTCTCGATTAAGGTCGATGTCAATGCTGCCGGCACCCACAACTTCCATTCATTTTCCTCCAATTCTACATTTTTTGCAATCATTTTCTTGAAAACAAATCCGTCTTGACTTTCAGGTCCGGCAGTCGCTCAGCCGATTCAAACTCTACCGTATCCATTCCCGCTATCGATGATTGAGCTAGCTTTTCAATGCACCGTGACACTGTATCTGCAACCACATTTTCAGAGCCCTTTCTGTGCTCTGTTTCAAAATTAAATGCTTGAAGGTGCAAAGACCATCTCGCTAATCTACACTCAGATCTTTTAGCGACGTGAGCCACTTAAAGATGGCGTGATCCGTCGCCACTGTGAACGGCATCAGCTAAATATATGGGCGAAACTTTTGCACCGTCATCACAGTGCTATATTTGCCTTGACAATTGTTTAGTTTCTGAGAGAAATAAGCAATAGGGTTTTCGGAATCATCGTCATTTTTTTGAAATAACACCGCTCCTATGCCATAATCAGAGGCATCATATTGAACCCAAAAAGGTTTAGTAAAATCCGGGTGTCTTAGTACAGGCGCACAGATAAGCGTCCTTTTCAATTTATAGAACGCTTCGACTGCTTGAGGTGTCATTTCGCATTTGTTTGTTTTCTCAAGGGCATCGGTCAACGGGGCCGCTATCGCAGCAAAATCCTTAATGAAAGGTCTGTACCAACCGACGGTTCCTAGGAAGCTCCGAACTTGCTTCATGGTTTTCGGTACGGGGATGTTCACGATTGCTTTTACCTTTTCGGGATCGGTCTTTAACATGCCCCCGCCTAAAATATATTCTAGATACGGCAACTCCTTAGACGAAAACTTTGACTTTTTTAATCCCGTTGTTAATCCTGCTTCTCTCAGACAAATAGCGACTTCTTGCAACGTATGCAGATGCGAGTCGAAATCGGAAGTGATTATGAGTAAAGTGTCCAAGTATATAAAGACGTTTGCCTTCAATCTCTGTGGTATGACTCGGTCCATCAATCGGCATAACCGTTGCGCCGCGTTGCGTAAGCCGAACGGCATGACCACGAACTGATATAAGGGACGCCCCGGGACTGTGAAAGCGGTGTATGTTTTACACTTGTCTTCCAGTTCTATCTGCCAACTAGCGAACTACGCTACTAATAAAATGGGTATCATCTATGCGACTAATTATGCCTTCGATATTCTGCAGCGGGTAAGCGTCTTTAATGGTCAATGCATTTAATTTTCGGGCATCTAAACAAACCCTATTTTTACCGGGTTTACGTACTATAGTTGTCCGATTACTCCATGGGCTCTTACTTTCTTCAATTACCCCAATTCTAACATTTTGTCTATTTCTGTGTAAACTATGGATTGCATTGCCGGTGATAGTGGGTAATTGCGATCTTTCACAGGAACTGCATCTTCCACGAGTTTAATGGAGTGTTTTTCCAGCGGCGTATGACGTAAACCATCTTTTTCAAACGTCTTGAAACTTTGACGACCTGATTTAAGCGCTGTTGTTGTTCTGCCGTGAGGTCATGAATCACACGCCGTTCATTCCTATCTTCCACCGTCGCCATCTACTGCTCTATCTTAGAAGAATCTATTTCATTAACATCTATGACATTTGGGGCCAATTGGAAAACGCGCCAGAAGTCTATGTTTTGTTCAAGGTATGGACATAAGTAAGTATATTATTTTCTAAATCTTTGTATTTGACAGGTATAGTCAGCTTTCCCCATACCGTATGTGCGCCACCACCTGCAGTTGTAACCTATGAAATGAAACATTCGATAGGTATCCTCAACTCCTCGAATAACCCACGGCATCATCGACCTAAGAAACTAACTGAGGCACCTGTGTCCAGTAGCCCTCGTTTTTGTACACCGTTTATTTCGATGTCCGCGTACACCCGTGGGTCATCTCGGTCTGCCCTTTTAACAGTGGCAACAACTGCTCGACGTAGCATCCTCTTTCGAAATCGATCCTTTGCCTTCAGTATCTTACGACACCACACGACGACCTAGTAGCACGCAGTCCGCAAAGATTCGTTCGCGGGCTTCTTTGTACCTCCTCATACGTTCTTCAAAGGAACAGTCTGGCAAGGTTAATTATTTTGTTATTTATAACTTCATTTGTTGGTTTTGGTTTTATAAGTAATATCTGCTGATCGCCCCCTCTCACGAGGACTTCTTAGAATGTGTTTGTCGACGCGTCTACTCTAGCGGGAATTGTGTGGAGCGCGGTACCCCCGCTGTCATCGCGCTCCGTTTCGCGTTTCCCGATAGGTTGCATACTGGACACTTCGGCGTGATGACGTCCACCTTCCCACACTTAAAACAAAGTATTCGTCTCTGAAGCGACACGCAATCGGTGAATGCATGTCCTTCAACACCGCAATTCCAACAAACTAGGTTTTTACGACTTGCTTGCTCACGAGATGATGGGTGTTTGGTAACGCGCTGATAACGGAGCTCCTCCACGGATACTTGATCCTCATCTCCGGGAGACTCCTGCTCTTCCGGTGACGTAGCAACAATTTCGTTCACCTGGTATGAACGAGGCACAAATCCGCCTTGAGGAACCCGATCCCTACGAGGAGAACACCTTTCAACTTCCTTTCACACGGAGTTGCTCTATGGAGTAAACTGCAATGGGGTTTGCCAATTTGGCCAACGATTCCCGCAAGTTCCTTTTGACAATCCGAACCATTTCGTATTCGGGTATGGGGTTCCTTAGACGTGAACGCAATATGCCGACAGCTTGAAAAAGTCATCAATCGTCTCTCCGGATTTCTGTTTGCGTTCAGTGATCTCTCTCATTAGATCGAAGTCTGTGAGCTGAGATCCGAACTGCCGTTGTAACGCGAATTGTAAACTTGGCTAGCCCAAGTTGCGATTTGTTCGATGTATTGCACCCCGATCTCACCCGCAGCCACATGAACAAGAAGTGTTCATACCTGCAGGTGTTGTACAAGAAGGGAGGGCTGAAAAAGATGGAAACATACGTGAGTGGCAAAGTTAATGGGGGGGGGGGGGGGGGGGGGGGGGGAGATGAAGGCCTCTCCTGTCAGGTGGAGTCTTCCCTCCCTCTGCAGTGCAACTTGCACCGCACCGTGGGTACTGTCCTGACTCCTATCTACTTACAGTGCCCCCAAGCCTGACACCAGTCTGTCCGTTTGTCACTCGGTCATATTTCCCTATAGCTCACCTTCACCTAACCTTGCCACGCGCAAGCGCAGCACCAATACCAAACCTAAAATCTTAGCCCTGCATTATTAAAAAACCTATGTTTTCATCCATACATTCCTTATAATTTATTAACAATTCAGATATTTCCGAACCTCTACTCAGCTATGTTTAAGACAATCAGTACAGATAACGAAAAGAAAAATATATAGACTCTAGGAAAATTTAAATAACCTAGGTTCAATTTTTCAGTAATTCACCCTAATACTAATGCCTCTATTTTTAATATCAGTTGCCTTAAATAACAAAAGTTTTACAAAGAATCCAAAAAAACTTAGTCTAAGTTAACTTATAACTAGAAGTAACTCAAGTTCAAATTCAATTATAAATTAGATATAGAAGCAGATAAGGTTTCTGACTCACCGTAATATACAACTGCTACTAGGGGTCAATTCAAAATCCTAGAGATGCAGATATTCAAATGCTCATAAAGTCGGCAAGCCAAAGAAAATAAACATAAAACGCAAAAAAAGGCGAAACCCTATTCCCTGACCTATCTCAATAATCAAATATGGAAGCAAAAGCAGTTCATAAATAGAGCAAAAAAACCAGTTTCGTATATTAATAAAATGTCTGTATGTTTATAGCTACGTATGTACACATATTCATTACGTTTAAGTTTCCTTCTTCTGTTTTCTCAAGAAGATCAGGCAATATATGCTAATATATGAACATACATTCAAATATGTGTATTGGCAAAAATATTGTACTCAAATTTCACTCAACCCTATACTCGTGCTCCAACGACGCTGGTGCAGTTGAGTGGATGTGCTGAATTTGCTGAAATAGTAAGAGTCAAAAACATACATACATTTATATGACCACACTCAAGGTAGCCACTCTCCACCACTCAGCCAAATGACTCGCTGGTGATCTTTGACAATGAGTGCTTTGGTAGTATTAAATCTACCCGCGTGATGGTTAAACGCAAACTAAAAATAACTAAAAATATGGATCGATAAAAGTGTTCTTGCTGCTGTAGGCACACTATGCATATACACCCTCGGGGTGTGAGGCTGACAAAAAGCAGAAAAAAGAGCTAGGTTGGTCGGAATTAAATTTGCCGGCAGTTAAAGAAAATTTAAAATAAAAAGATTACGCTTCAGAATTAGATGGTTTTGAAATAGTGCTACTAAACGTAGGAGCAAACATGTGCGAAAGATGTGAACCTATATGGTCAAGAAAGATATTGAAAGACCAAGAAAAATTCAAATGCCAAGCTGGAGAATATGGGAAAAGAAAAAGGAAAGTGGATAAACGAAATGAAGAAAAGCAGCAACGGATGCAACAGTGCCTCGAAAGATTGCTCATGAAACCTGGATTTGAGGTAAAACCCGAAAACTATATAATTTTTTCCTTTTCCTTTTTTTGTTTTTTTGTTTTTGTAGCAACAAAAATTTTCGGCCCCGGAATCTCAATGACCCTTTTGTCCGTTTCCTACAAAATCCTGCCCCTTACGACGGTATTTAAATAAAAATATAATAATATACAGAAATATGCAAAAATAATGGTAAAACATAAGTATAGGGCCGGAAAAGCTCCTCCCACCGCCGGTGTTGATTGTTGCTTTTATTATCAGAGCTAGATGAGCCGGCCGAAAGATATCTATGTGTTGCTACCAACTTTCTCGTATTTCTTGCTACCGTTTTTATAATCGTTGTTTGCTCTTGTTTTCCGCTTTGCCAAAAATTGTATTGGTTTGATTCGAGTGGTGTGCTCCTAAAGGATTTTTGTTGTATGTAGTGTCGTGGCTGTTATTGTTGCGGTCCAATACGCCGGTGAAAAATTTATTCTTGATATTATCAAATCCTTGTATTTTTTTGGTATTGTTTGATTCAACTGCTGTATATGTGCATGTGTCGGATGGCGTTGCGTTGCTACCAATCAAAAAATCGTGTACCATTTATCTCGTTCTATGTGTGGCTGCTGAAGATACTGTGTAGTTGCCGTGTGACCAAGATTCGTTGTAATTGTTGTGGTTGTTGCTGTGGTACGCTAAATGATGTGAAAAATGTTGTTGTGGCTGTTGTGTTGACCGCCACCAATTTGGGCCTTTTTTGCGCCAGCAAATCCGGGGTTTAGACACCTTTGCATCGATGCTAGTGCCCAGTGCGCAATTTCCGCCAATTTGAAGCGATCTGCAAAAAAAAAAAGGAAAAAACTTATTATTTACATAGAAAAAATTTGATTTAAGAAACTTATGCCTTTCTACCAACGTATGCCTACTTGTTTGCCTGCTTTATTTCCTCACCTATTTACTTATATACATATATATGGGGATGCAAAGCTATGCATGCAAATTTACTTTTGGGGTGCTTGGAAACTTGGCTATATAGAAGCCTACTTCCCAGTGGGAATGCCAGATAGTGAGAGGGAGATGAAACACAAAAAGTTACACTTACCTGGAACCTAAATTTTGATGGAGGGATCCAAATAAACCGTCGGACTAGGGCGTGTGTAAACCTTGAAGCACTTCGCGCACTAAAAACTTTCGCGGAGATTTCTTGCCATTTTAAAATCACGCGCACTAAAAACTTTTAAACCTTTTAAAAGGGTCTTGCTAACTTGGCACTTCACACCTTCTTAATCTTTTTTTCTTTCACACTTCACTTGCACTGGGCAAGAAAAACGTTTACCCGTTTCCTATCTTGATGCTCTTTTATAGCCACCGCCGTGGCAAAGAACGTTATCCAGAAACGGACAACTTTCACCCACACATCTTAACCTTTCTTCTCGGCTTTCCCGTATTTTTATTTATGCATCCAAACACTCATACATTCATATACTTAAACGCTTACACAAACTAACACCTACCCAAATACATTTAGTTCGTGTCTTGACTGCAATATTGCTACGCCGTCCACTCCAAACACAATGTTGCCATTGTGCTGTTGCGCCAGTCATTGCAACATTGCGGCCAATACGCGAACCTGGACACAAAACACATAAACACATAGACACATAGCCACATAGGCACATATATATGATGCCACTCATTCAAGCCAGTATGGAGACAGGCTGTCGTTACATTCTCTGTGAGGAGGAACGATGGTTTGCCGCTGGTGGGCCCAGGATTGGACGCTGATTTGTTTGATTGTTGAACGCCAGTAACGGACTTATCGCCGACCTATCGGGAATATTATTATGTACATTAAATTTGTTGTTGACGTTTTCATTAAATCTTTCCTTTTCAGGTATCGAACGCCTCGAATCTACTTACTCGCAGCTAATGTTATACCTCCTTTTTTTGTTAGGTATTCGTGGCCTATTTGTTTGGATGCCAGCTCCCACTTCGACACTGGCACTGCGTACGGTTTCAAACATCGCCTGCATGCCTACGCGCATTTCAACTAAAAGGGCTTGTTGAGTTTCCGCCATCATACTTTTTATTATTGGTGTTACTTCCTCGCGTACGTTTGGTGTTATAGGCCTATAGGCCGTAACATTAGTTGCGAAATTGTGAAACGGAGGGGGGCTCCTAAAGGGTAACGACGGTGGCCGGATGAGTACCGATTGGGTAACTTGGGCTTGACCATATTGTTTGGGCACTGTCCCCGTATTAGTTGTAACCGCTTGTATAATACCTTGTGGTGCGCATTGCCCACTACCGCCTACATTTTCATCCCCTTTGTTTTTCGTACCTACGAACCTATCTGAAAGATCGATGAATGCGGGATCACCCTCATTCATTTGCTTATTTGGGTCTTCTGCTGGCACGTTGGCTATTTTCATTCTTGCTCGCGTATTATGGGCCGGTGGCGAGTGATTCATAAGAATGATTGAACAAAAATTTGAGGACTTAAAAAAATCTTTGTGTAACGAGGAACCAAAAAAAAAACAACAATGTAAAATGTATATATATATATATATATATAAAATATAAATTCTCTATGTAACCTTACAAGGAAAAACTATAATATAACAAGAAAGGAAGGCTAAGTTCGGGTGTAACCGAACATTACATACTCAGTTGAGAGCTATGGAGGCAAAATAAGGGAAAACCACCATGTAGGAAAATGAACCTAGGGTAACCCTGGAATGGGTTCGTATGACATGCGTATCAAATGGAAGATATTAAAGAGTATTTTAAGAGTGAGTGGGTCATAGTTCTATAGGTGGACGTCATTTAGGGATAAAGCCATAAAGGTGGACCAGGGCTGACTCTAGAATTTGTTTGTACGATATGGGTATCAAATGAAAGGTGTTAATGAGTATTTTAAAAGGGAGTGGGCCTTAGTTCTATAGGTGGACGCCATTTCGAGATATCGCCCTAAAGGTGGACCAGGGGTGACTCTATAATTTGTTTGTACGTTATGGGTATCAAATGAAAGGTGTTAATGAGTATTTTAAAAGGGAGTGGCCTTAGTTCTATGGGTGGACGCCTTTTCGAGATATCGCCATAAAGGTGGACCAGGGGTGACTCTATAATGTGTTTGTACGATATGGGTATCAAATTAAAGGTATTAATGAGGGTTTTAAAAGGGAGTGGTGGTAGTTGTATATGTGAAGGCGTTTTCGAGATATCGACCAAAATGTGAACCAGGGTGACCCAGACCATCATCTGTCGGGTACCGCTAATTTATTTATATATGTAATACCACGAACAGCATTCCTGCCAAGATTCCAAGGGCTTTTGATTTCGCCCTGCAGAACTTTTTCATTTTCTTCTACTTAATATGGTAGGTGTCACACCCATTTTACAAAGTTTTTTTTTAAAGTTATATTTTGCGTCAATAAAGTGAAAGTTCACAAATGTTGTGTTCGTGGAGTACCCACATTGGTACATTAAAAATGAAACGGTTTACATTTGGCATTAAAACTGCAGCCGCAATATTCCAAAAAACACTTGAAAATTTATTGCGTGGCATTAAAAAGGTAGTAGTATATCAGGATGATATTATCATCACAGGAAAAAAGTTATTGGAACACTTAAAAACAATAAAACTTGTTCTTAACAAGCTAAAATCGGCTGGTTTTAGATTAAATGCAGAAAAATGTGTTTTATTTCAAAATGAAGTTTCGTACCTAGGTTTTACCATCAACAGGTATGGTCTAAAAAAAAATGAGGAAAGAACTGCTTCAATTTTAAATGCACCACCTCCGACGAATGTCTCGGAGCTCAGGGCAATAGTTGGCATGTTGAACTACTATTCAAAATTCATTCCCAATTTCGCAGAAAAGATGCACCCATTATATGAGCTGCTACGCGTATATAGGGCTAAAAACGGACGTTATCAATGACCAAATTTTGGTGCACTTCAATCCCAATTTACCCATTGTCCTGACAACAGATGCATCCAACAATGCAGTGGCAGGAATCTTATCGCATAGATTCTCTGATGATACGTTGAAACCAGTCGCATTCGTTTCACGAGCACTTGCAATCAGTGAGCAAAATTACAGTACGCTAGAAAAAGAAGCTCTAGCAATTATATTCTGTGTAACTAAACTTAAACAATATTTACTTGGAAATAAGTTTATCTTGCGTACAGATCACAAACCCTTGACCTCTCTCTTTGGAGAAAACAAAGCCTTACCTTTAATGGCGTCAGCTCGTGTCCAAAGATGGGCATTAACCTTATCGGGATTCGATTACAATGTCGAATACGTCAAAGGGGTCGTAAATGACGCAGATAACCTTTCGCGAATTCCGCAAATCGTTGCTTCAGAAGATCATGTTGAATGCAACTACGTTAACGTCATTGAAGAGGAAAATTTTCTGAATGTACATTTCAAGGTTATTAGAAAGGAAACAAGACGTGACCCAATTTTGTCCAAAATAACAGAGGCCGTAAATACAGGCACCGTTCACAAATTACGTGGAGATGAATTTGCTCCATTTCGCGAGAAAGCTATTGAACTTTCAATAGAATATGACTGCATACTGTGGGGCTATCGTACGGTCATACCACAGAAGCTAAGAAAATACGTTTTGGAAGAACTGCACCGATCACATTTTGGCATAGTCAAAACTAAGGCACTTGCACGTTCTTATGTATGGTGGCCTGCCATTGATAAGGATATTGAAAAACTAATCCGCGGTTGCAGCTCTTGCCAACAATTGCTACCTGACCCAGAAAAAGCTGAATTAAGGCCTTGGACTCCATCCGAGTCCGCTTGGAGTCGCATACACATAGATTATGCCGGCCCAATAAACCATTATTATTTTCTTATATTAATTGATTCGTACACCAAATGGGTAGAAGTTTTCAAAACCAAAACTATCACATCTTCATTTACAATCGATAAACTCAGGGAAGTATTTTGCCGATACGGTTTAGTAAACACGTTAGTAAGTGATAATGGACGTCAATTTATGTCTCATGAATTTCAAAAATTTCTGAAATTGAACCACGTGAAACATATTCTCACGGCCCCTGGCCATCCAGCCACCAATGGCCAGGCTGAGAACTTCGTTAAAACGTTAAAGAAAACAATCTTGGCAAACTTAAGTGAAAAAACTGAGACAAACTTAGATGCCATCATCAATAGATTTCTAATAGACTATCGCGTTACAAAACACTGCAGCACGAGGGAATCTCCTGCTAAACTATTTCTTGGTAGAAATATAAGAACACGCTTCAGTGTCGTTAAACCCCCAACAACGAAGGAAATGATAGGCTATAACCCAGTAATGTTAAAAATAATGTATCATAAATGCATAAAAAGGCTTTAAGTTTTCTTTTTTTTTTTTGTATATTTATTGAAATTTAGATATGAAGTTATCATCTTACGAAGTCAAAAGAGCTTATGTAAGCCTGAAGCTTATGTTTATTTATTGATCAATTTATTTCCCTAATAAGCACATTTGTATGTATATAAAAACCAATCAGCTTGATCGGTGGCATGTAGAATATCTAGCAGTCAATATTAGCTGTCTAATGCAGCCATACAGTTATGATTTGTACCTGCTGTCATCAGTAAATTAGTGTGTAAGAAAAACAAGACAAAAAGACATCGAATTGGAATAAAGCACTTGAACTGAAAGCACGCGTTTTACTTTTGATGTAATATATCATAATAATATTATGAGTTGGCGTGAGTTCGGATGGCCTGACTACTTGAGGAGGCTCAGGGTTCTGGAGCATATTGGTAATCCTCACTGATAAAATAAATAAACAAATAAAATTAAAAAAAAAAAACAATTTTTTGCTTCACAACATCTACAATTCGCGATGTAGTTGTGGTCACAAAATCTATTATTTATGGAACACAAAACTAAAAAATCTATGTTTTGGCTTCCACATTTGTAGCAATATCTCTGAAACTAATCTCTCTATAAAAAAAAACTGAAAAAAAGAAATCTAAAATAAAATGTTGTGTTGTAAAAATGACGTTGCAAATAGATCACCCTCATGTTTGGTCTCTATGCCACCGTTGGGTTATTGTATCAGATCTGGTGGGCTGGCTCATACCTACTGGTGCAATTTAACTTTGTAAGAAATACACGAGCAAGTCACTTAGCTAGCCTAAACCAGTTTACACCATAACCTTTTTCAAATGAACGTTTTTTCAAAAGCTTAAATACATTTGTAAGTGCGATATTAATTGAAAAAAAAAAATAAATATAAATTTGTATTTCTACTATATGTTACTGAAGAATATTTTATTTCTTGCGAGGGCGCCAATTCAAGCTTTATTTCTTGTGCTCTGTTGAATTAAAAAAAAAAACTTATTTTCTCGGGCGCTATAATAAATATAGCGACCCCTTTAGGTGTTTTAGTTTGGGCGCCATTATAAATATATGTCACGTACACGTTGGTTTGATTTCCGATGGCGTCCCTAGCTAGCTCAGTACATTTTGTGGGCCGTGGTTCTCAACCCGCCATCGTGGAACCGGACGCACACATATGTATATACATTGTCTTACGTCCAACCTTTTCGGATTCACTTACCCACTGCACCAGAGGAATCCCACCCAACCTTGGACCGCTCGCATCATGTAACCTACTCTGCGGTCACCCTAATGCTATGCCCCATGCTCCTACTTACCTACTCGTCATTCCATCCTTAGATCCCGTCCCAAAAGAAACTAACAAGCCATATTAGTTACTCTTTCACTTTCAATAACGCATTTTAATAACCATAATCTTAGAATGTATACATGAGTGAAATAAACAAGCTTCGTTTAGATTAAATTAAACAAGCTAATTTATATATATATGCAAAATCGGGTATAACATGTATGTGTTCTTTCCTCACAAAAAAATTATATTTACACAAATATATAAAAATAAAAAAAACGTATTAAAAACAGTATGTATGCACGTATGAACCAGGCATATATATATAATAAAGATAAAAAAATCAAAATGTGCCCATAAATAAAAAAAAATTCATATAAAAAAGATCTATCACAAAGATTCTTTTGGACTATATTCCTGGGTCTTTCTGTCGCCAAAATCACCAAACTCTTATCTACTCAATTGGATTTATATATAAAAAAAAGTTTTAAAACACACAACACACCCTAATGCCTACCTAAAAGTGCTCTTTTATGTGGGGATTGGGGGACTTATTGAGTGCAGGGTTTATACCCTTTCTGCAAAAAGAAAAAATAAAACAAAAAAAGACAGCGTAATTAATTGTTTTGGTATATTTTGTGACTGATAGACGCCTTACAATTTTATAAATTTTGATTTAATACAAATATTGCGTTCAAGACTATAAACGGATAAAATTTATGGTGACTCGGGTATATGTACGTCTATGTATATCAATGCGAAATTCAATTTTGTACAATTTTACACTTGGAAAAAAACAATTTTTTATACTACCCTGACTCGTTTGTTAATTATATTTACTATAAAAAGCTTTTGTTAATATTATATTATGTGACATTTTTATAGGTGACTGTTGTAACGAGGTGGGTCACTCCAACGGTAGGGCGAATAGCAAGGTGAATAAAAAAATCCAATTTAATGCAGGTTTCCAAGATGCGATAAAAGAATTTAAATGTGATGAAATTGAAATATCAAAAATGCGATGAGATGCACTAACAATTGAATTGATGAGAATGATATATGAATGTAATAGTTTGAAGATTGAATGTGTAGAAACTGAGATACCATCGCGCTTGAAAAGGGCTCCACTGGCCACCTTCGGTTCCCACTACGAGAACAAAATCACAATTAGCGCCAGTTACATTTTTTTATTAAGGCTCCCAACGCCAATTTGGCGTTCACGCGCCTTATGTCACACATATGTTAATATAATATTGCCCATATACTTACAAGCAATATAAAATGAATGCATCGCAAAAAAAATTTAAAAATCAGAAAAAAAATCAAAAAGTTAATTATTTTAGAATTTAGAATTAACACAAGAAAACCATAATCAAGTGGGAACATTCACTCAGAAAAATCCGTACCTGCGGATTTATCGAGGAGATTTGTGACCGAAGTCGAAATTGAGGTCGCGTGAATCCCAAAACGGCGCGAAAGTCCCTATGATTTAAAATAAAAATTTTTTATCATTCAAAGACTCACCAGGTAAATAACTATTCCACATCTTTATGCTGCCGGGAGGTCCTGTCCTGGTGGTTGATTGTTGTGTGTCATTTTCCTTTTAAATTTTCGACCGAGACTACGCTTTTAATTGAAGGCAATTAGCCTTATATCAAAAATACAAAATTATTGCTTTCGGCACTACACTGATCCTTTCTGGATCTTCGCGTAGAGGGAATTTTTAAAAACTTAATAACAAAAAAAAAACCGAATATATTTTCTTGTTTTTTTTTTTGGAAAGCGGAGCGCGCACTTCAACCCGATTTACTGCTATATTTTACTTTAATTTTGTTCTCCTCCCGTTACCACCTTTTATACTATCCAAATCGCTGAAAAGAACCGTTTCCCTATGCCGTTTCTCACGGTCTTTATTTCGTCTACCGCAATCATGACCACCCTATATTTATCACTGTCCTTATTCTCACCACATCATGTACGCCCCTCTGGCAATCTTACACATAAAGCTTTTTTTGTCATTGTGAATCTATGTGAATTCACAATGGTATTTTTTGGAAATTCTCATTTGACATTTCTCGTGTTTACATATTTGGCAAACACGCTTTTACAATTTTTTGGGTAGATCAAATACATATGGGGCTCTCTGTCCATCCAAGCGGGCCAAGGTGTGAATGAAGCCCAACGCGGGGACGACCCACGACCTGACACTGTCTCCTGCTTCGCGAGCTATGCCGGGTATTTGTGAAGGATAGTATATATGGGATATTGGACCAACCCGGGCGACTTGACCCTCATCGCCGGAGAGAGATTTACGGGAAGTATTATTATATATAAAACTCACATATAAGCGGGTTACTTTGTGGATATTTTACTTACCTTCCTTTCAGGTTGGCTGCCATCATTGACCGGTTGTTGCTCTCCGGACGACTTGACCTTCGTCGTCGGAGAAATACTGATTGAATGAAGGGGGACTATTGCTTGAGGTCCTTGGCATGCCACGCACCTAGGCTTCTTCCCGACAACGTTTCCATCACGCACATTACCTAACGCTCGCGTTGCTCTGAACTTAATACATTTTTTGCAAAACTTCGCTTTTATATTTTTCTTAAAATCGCTTAATAAAGTTGCGCTTATATATTTCTTGCCCGGGTACAAACAGCAATTCAAGGATTCTTTTGTTGTATCTCTCCGCGTTTTTTTATAGGTTTCGTGTAAATTTTCTTTAATTCTCCCTCATTAATCTCATTCTATCGCTGTCTTACAGCAACAGTAATTCACTCTCGTTAAGTGAACTTAGTTTCCGAGCCAGCGTAAAGTCTGCGCCGCTGGTGAATATGTTCATACCGAATAAGGCAAAGCATGGAGACACACCCGCTGTAGAGTGTACGGCGCTGCGCAACGCGCACTCAATCTCTAGCAGATATATGTCCCAATCCCTCTGGTCTCTTTTTAAATACGAACGGATAGCAGCCAAAACCGATTGGTTGACCCGCTCAGCGGCATTTGATTGTGGCGAGTAAAACACGGTTTTCAAGTGTTTAACGCAGTACGTTTCTACCATTTTGGCAAAATGTTTGGATGTAAACTGCTGACCATTATCCGAGTGTATTATTTCCAGCATACCAAACTTATAAAAGATTTCCTCGGGGAGGAACTTCACAACATTGGTGGCCGTAGCCTCGCGCATTGCCTTTAAAAATGTGAACTTGGAAAATTGATCCACAACTACAAAGATATAGGATTTGCCTCGTTTGGGCCTAGGGTATTTGCCTAAAATATCTATATAGGTTTTTTGAAAGGGTCGTTTGGTAACTACCTCCGATCCTATACCCGGTTTCAAAATAGGGTTACTATGCTTGCTTTCCTTACAAACCTGACAGTCGCGGACGTAGTTTCGGACTTGTACTACCATGTTTGGCCAACAGTATAAGCGTCGCAAGCGATGCAAAGTTTTTGCCATACCGCCGTGCGCAGCAGTTACGCAACAGTGCGCATTCTCGACTAAGGTCGATGTCAATGCTGCCGGCACCCACAACTTCCATTCATTTCCCTCCAATTTTATATTTTTTGAAATCATTTTCCTGAAAACAAATCCGTCTTCGACTTTCAGGTCCCGCAGTCGCTTAGTCCCGCTATCGATTTTTGAGCTACCTCCTCAATGCACCGTGACAGTGTATCTGCAGCCACATTTTCAGAACCCTTTCTGTGCTCTATTTCAAAATTAAATGCTTGAAGGTTGTTGAAGACATGGACGAAAATTTGATCCAATTTGATTAAGTTACCTGTTAAGTACTTACCTTTTAAATTGCATTGCTGAATTTACACTCAAATTTGAATTTTATTCTTACCTTTTTACATACATACCTTGGTACCTACATATATACTTACCCTTTAAATTGAATACTTACCAAAAATGATACTTACCATACTCACCTTAAAGTCCTAATGTAAAACTCTTAAGAAATGATTGGAAAACTACCGCTTCTGTTCTATTTACTTATGTACTTTTGTATATATATATTTGTATGCTCACTGCACAGCGTAGCGAGCGGTGATGGATGGCCGCGCAATCAGTTATCGTTGAGTGCGCGCATGTTAATGTCATAATTCTAATCCTTTCTAAAATTATAATTTGTAAAACAAAAAGTGAAGCAAGTAAAAATATCGAGCAATTAAATTATACTTATTTTATAACCTAAAGTTGGAAAATAAATATAACCTTGAATTAAATTAAAAAGGCGCAAGAGTCGGTTATTTAAAAGCGGAAAAGAGGCAAGTAGTGAGCGCATATACAATTAAGTGAAACTTAAACATGGTCCTCTCGCCAGCCGAAGTGAAAATTGTGAATATAAATTTAAACAAAAAGAAACACAAGAAAAGGCAAAGTTTGCTAGAAGAAAAGATTTTTAAAAGAAAAAAGCTCAAAATAAGCGAAAAGTGCCAAAAAACTAAAGTGGTGAAGAATATAAAACTGAAAAAAGCGGTGTTAAAAAATCTGAAAAAGAAAAGAAAAAAATTTTAATTAAACAGTAAGGTGCTCCGGAAAATGTGAAAAAGAAAAGCAAAAAGCGGTGTTCAAAAAAAATTCGGCAATAGAGAAAAAGGTTATTCCAAAACCTGAAAAAGAAAAGAAAAATTTAAGAGCTGTAGTGCTCGAAAAAATCTGAAAAGAAAGAAGTAGTGTGCGCCGAATAACCTGAAAATTTATTAAAAGTGCCGTTTGAAAAAAAAACAAGAAGTAAGGTGCCTCGAAAAACCTGAAAAAGAAAATTTATTACAATTGCTGTGTTTGGAAAAAAACGTTTATAAAAAATTTTATTCAAAGTGCGGTGCTCGAAAAATCTGAAAACGAAAAATTTATTATATCGCTGTTTGAAGAAAAAAATTTAAAAATTTTATTAGAAGTGCGTTGCTAAAAAAAAAAGAAAAAATCTGAAAATAAAGAAGTAGGGTGTTCCGAAAACCTGAAAAATAAAAATTGTTACAAGTGTTGTGTTTGAGCAAAAAATAAATAAGAAAAGAGGAAAAAGTAAAGTGCTCCAAAAACCTGAAGAATAAACGAAATTTGCCTTAATCAGTGTAGTGCTCAAAAAACCTGAAAAGAAAATAAAAGTAGGTACAAGTGATATTCTGGAAAATCCTGAAAAGGAAGGAAAAAATTGTTAAATAAAAAAAATCTGAGAGAAAAACGTGGCAACAGAAAGTAGGGTGCCGGACTTGAAAAATAAAAAAATATATAAACATTACAAAAAAAAAAATCATCGAACATCAAGAAGGTACAGTCCACAAGCGTCAGAAAAGAAAAGGTTATCAGCACAGGCAGCAGAAACCGCTACCCGCACAAGCAGCGGATCTGTTAACAGCACCAGCAGCATTTCCCCATTACCAACACCAGCAAAATCTCGCAACAGCAGCGTGCGGTAAATAGAAGGTATCCCAGGCAAAAAGTAAGTGCAGAAAAAATTTTCCTACTACACATATACAGATTTATATAACCTAGAGGATCTCTCTAGAAACCTCTTAAGTTCTTATCTTTGCTATATAAAATATAAACTCAAAAAAAAAAAAAATCTCATAATCCCCGAACACAAGCCTCTCTAATCCGCTAAGATATATAAATCACACAGTTTCAAATACTTACATATATAAACCCTTATATATATTCCCCTTTGCCCTCCCTTGAATGCCCCTGAAAAGAAATGATAAAAAAACCCTTTATTTACCTCAACAAATTATTAACTCACCCGTACAGAGCACATATTCTCCTCACATCATCCTAGCCCAGAAACAGCCTAAATTTTTGCATACTTTCATATGTATGCAGGCATTTACCAAACACTTAAATTCGGTTAAATAATATTCGCCTAACGACACTTTTGCCTCATTATCTTCAAAAAAAATCATTTACTTACATATTTTTACTTGTACTCAGAAGCACTGAGACAAGTACATAATTTTACGTCCATTAAACCACATAATTTGTATACACATACATATATATTACATATATTCATTTGTGCTCAGAAACGCTGAGACAAGCGCATAACCTCACCACCATTAGCATAGCAATTCAGCTCAACTCCATAATTGTAACATACAAATATACGTACATACACTTGTACTCAGAAGCGCTGATACAAGTGCACGAACCCACCCCCGTTAACATAGCAATTCAGTGCACCTATATACTTGTACATACATATATATATATATAGTCACTGAAATAAGTGCCGCTAACAAAATTCCCAACGTGGTGTGATGGCAGCGTGCTCCGCCTATCACACCGTATGCCCTGGGTTCGCACCTCGGGCAAAGCAACATCAAAATTTTAGAAATAAGGTTTTTCAATTAGAAGACAATTTTTCTAAGCGGGGTCGCCCCTCGGCAGTGTTTGGCAAGCGCTCCGGGTGTATTTCTGCTATGAAAAGCTCTCAGTGAAAACTCATCTGCCTTGCAGAAGCCGTTCGGAGTCGGCATAAAACATGTAGGTCCCGTCCGGCCAATTTGTAGGGAAAATCAAGAGGAGCACGACGCAAATTGGAAGAGAAGCTCGGCCTTAGATCTCTTCGGAGGTTATCGCGCCTTAAATTTATTTATTTTTTAACAAAATTCCCACAGTGGGCAACAGAAAATAAAATTTGTATAAAAAATACAGTGGGACAAAAATACAAAAAAGCGAAGGAAAAATTTTGTATTAATTTTTTCATAAACCCCAACCCTAAAACAATTATAGAAATATATACCTCAATATATTTTATATAATAAAAACGCTTTCTCCTAATAATATCTTTGTTGTGTACCTACTCCAAATACACACTTCGAAAATACCTCTAGTGTACTTCTAATAAACCTTCTATCGCATACATAAGCGAACATCACCTCTGACGTCGCAAATCAAAGGGTCTCCAACTAGTTTTTGTGTTTTAAGCAAAACCCTCAGCATCATAATGACAGACGAGAAAACAGGGAAACTGTCTCTACACAAAGGGAACAAGACTCGGAGCATGTCCCAGACAGAAGAATAAGAATTCTTGAGGAAGTCCCTATTCGAAATAGAAAACTCGACAGGATATGCGACAGATCACACCAAACCCGGTTTGCACACATATATGTAGGAACTCAACAGACTCGTAATCGCTGTAGAACGGTCATACGAAGCACCACATATGAACGTTGCAGATGCCTGCGCCCTCTCAACACTGGACGAAAATTATGACAAGGTGATGGAGACCACACTGAACACAAGGACCAGGTTGAACGAGCTGCTCGCGCAACTGGAGCCGAGCCCCATCAGCCAAGGACAACCCATGGTGCCACTGATAATTCCCAGGTCTGAACCCTATCTCAAATTCCCTGCATGGGATACTGAAGTGTTCCACGGGGGCTACGAAACATGGCCGCCATTTAGGGACATGTTTACAGCGGTTTACATAAATCACCCCAAATTATCCCCTGCACAAAAACTTTACCACTTGAACAAGAAAATCGCGGCCCTAATAATCTAAAAGTATCCCCCAACGATCAAAATTTCGAGCTAGCCTGGGGGCACCCAAGTCCAGATACGAGAATCTTAGAATTCTCGTAGACAGTTAATTAAAGATTCTATTTAATATGCAGCCCGCCTTTAATGAAAATGGTGAAAGGATCCAAGAAATCCAAACCACGATAAATAACTGCATCTCGACCCTAAATTTACACAACGTCCCCACCAACAACTGGGATCCCATCCTTATATATTTATGAGCCTCTAAGCTACCCTATGAAACTCTCGCCTTATGGGAACAGTCACTTGAATCTAGGAAGGAATTACCACCCTTGTCTGAAATGGACAAGTTCCTAACGACCCGGTATGAAGTAGTTGAACGGTTCGGTACGTATCGGTCAAGCAAACCTCGCCACCCAAATGCGAACTTCACCAACCGAGCTTCAACACCCCAAAACCAGTCGAGTAACATCAAAAATATGTCTCACTCATATCATTGCAAATCGATTCAACAGGCATCCTGTAAATTGTGCAATTCGAATCATTATATGATGAATTGCATACAATTCAAACAACTTAGTGTCGCAGAGCGAAACAATTTTGTTAAACAAAATCATTATTGCAAAAACTGCTTAGCATTTTCTCATCTGGAGTCCGAGTGCAAGAGCAACTTCAAATGTGTATATTGCCAAAAGAGACACCACTCTCTCCTCCACTATCAGACCACTCCATCGGTCAACTCCAACAATCATCGTCCCTCGTCACCCCCCAAACAAAGGTTAAACCTCAAGCGTTAAACATCAACGAGGCCTCCTCTATCTCTGCACAAGCCGCGAAGCTCCAAAATAAGGCAGCAAAAAATCAATCCTCCTAACCCGCTCAAAATGAGAATAATGTCCACTTTCACCTCGTTAGCAGCAAGGTAAAAACCTTACTGCCAACAGCGATGGTTCCCATTCTCCACCGAGGAGAGATATTCAAACTCCGCGCACTAATAAACCGAGGCTCCGAAAAAACTTTCGTGTCCTCGCGTATATAAAAGCTACTTGGTCTACCCACACAAAAAAACAGTTAACAATTATCAGGGATGGGCGGACGCGTAGTCAGGATTCAAATAAGACTTGTCTGATGACTATTTGCTCAGACGACTTAGCAACCCAAATCCCAACTCATGCGATAATCCTGCAGCAACTAAATCACTTCTTGCCATCGTTCAAAGCCAAAAACATGGACTTCCAAAAGTTCTCTTCACTGTCTCTGGCAGACCCCTATTGCTTCTCCGTTCCAACATCAACACGCCACCGACATTCGACACCTCCGCTACCCGCGCGTCATAGGCGCGAGGAACCACGAAGAGCGCGACACCGTATATTGAACGTCCAGCCGCGCGTGTGCAGAGCCTTAGTGGTAGTCACCGTAACATAAAGAAATTGGTTCATCAAGCAAAAGTTACTTTACAGAAACTTCAAAAGCTTCTAAATTTGTGGACTCCGCAGGCCGGCCGCCATGTTGAAGACATGGATGGAAATTTGATCCAATTTTATTAAGTTACTTGTTAAATACTTACCTTTTAATTTGAATTGCTGAATTTATACTCAAATTGGAATTTTATACTTACCTTTTTACATACCTACATTGGTACCTACATATATACTTCTATTTAAATTAAATACTTACCAAAAATTATACTTACCATACTCACCCTAAAATCCTAATGTAAAACTCTTAAGAAGTGATTGGAAAACTACCGCTTCTGTTCTATTTACTTATGGACTTTTGTATATGTATATTTGTATGCTCACTGCACAGCGTAGCGAGCGGTGATGGACGGCCGCGCAATCAGTTATCGTTGAGCGCGCGTATGTTAATGTCATAATTCTAATCCTTTCTAAAATTATAATTTGTAAAACAAAAAGTGAAGCAAGTAAAAATATCGAGCAATTAAATTATACTTATTTTATAACCTAAAGTTGGAAAATAAATATAACCTTCAATTAAATTAAAAAGGTGCAAGAGTCGGTTATTTAAAATCGGAAAAGAGGCAAGAAGTGAGCCCACATGCCATCAAGTAAAACTTAAACAAAGGTGCAAAGACCATCTCGCTAATCTACACTCAGATCTTTTAGCGACATGAGCCACTTAAGACTGGCGTTATCTGTCGCCACTGTTAACGGCATCAGCTCAATATATTGGCGAAACTTTTGCACCGCCATCACAGCCGCGATGCAATCCTTCTCGGTAGTGCTATATTTGCGTTCACAATCGTTTAGTATCTGAGAGAAATAAGAGAGAAATAGAGTTTTCGGAATCATCGTGATTTTTTGAAATAACACCGCTCCTATGCCATAATCAGAGGCATCACATTGAACCCAAAAACATTTAGTAAAATCCGGGTGTCTTAGGACAGGCGCACAGGTAAGCGTCCTTTTCAATTTATAGAACGCCTCGACTGCTTGAGGTCATTTCGAATTTGTTTGTTTTCTTAAGGGCATCGGTCAACGGGCCGCTATCCCAGCAAAATCCTTAATGAACCGTCTGTACCAACCGGCTGTTCCTAGGAAGCTCCGAACTTGCTTCACGGTTTTCGGTACCGGGAGGTTCACGATTGCTCTTACCTTGTCGGGATCTTGCCGTCTCTCAGACAAATGGCGACTTCTTGCAACGTATGCAGATACGATTCGAAATCGGAAGTGATTATAAGTAAATTGTCCAAGTATATAAAGACGTTTGCCTTCAATCTCTGTCGTATGACTCGGTCCATCAATCGGCATAACCGTTGCGCCGCATTGCATAGGCCGAACGGCATGACCACGAACTGATATAAGGGACGCCCCGGGACTGTGAAAGCGGTGTATGGTTTACACTTGTCTTCCAGTTCGATCTGCCAAAAAGCGAACTACGCTACAAATGAAATGGGTATCATCTATGCTACTAATTATGCCTTCGATATTCTGCAGCGGGTAAGCGTCTTAAATGGTCAATTCACTTAATTTTCGGGCATCTAAACAAAACCTATTTTTACCGGGTTTACGCACTATAGTTGTCTGATTACTCCATGGGCTCTCACTTTCTTCAATTACCCCCAATTCTAACATTTTGTCCATTTCTGTGTAAACTATGGATTGCATTGCCGGTGATAGTGGGTAATGGCGATCTTTCAGAGGAAGTGCATCTTCAACGAGTTTAGTGGAGTGTTTTTCCAGCGGCATATGACGTAAACCATCTTTTTCAAACGTCTTGAAACTTTCGATGACCTGATTTAAGCGCTGTTGTTGTTCTGCCGTGAGGTCATGAAGCTCACGCCGTTCATTCCTATCTTCACCGTCTATCACCGCCACCATCTGCTGCTCTAACTTAGAAAAATCGATTTCATTAATATCTATGATATTTTGAGCCAATTGCAAAACGCGCCAGAAGTCTATCCCGAGATAAATGTTTTGTTCAAGGTATGGACATAAGTAAAACGTTATATTAGTTTCTAAATCTTTGTATTTGACAGGTATGATCAGCTTTCTCAATAGCGTATGCGCGCCACCACCTGCAGTTTTAACCTATGAAATGAAACGTTCGATAGGTACCCTCAACTCCTCGACTAACTCGCGGCATCCTCGACCTAAGAAACTAACTGAAGCACCTGTGTCCAGTAGCCCCGTCGGTCTGCCCTTTTAACAGTGGCAACAACTGCTCGACGTAGCATCCTCCGGTTTCGAAATCGATCCCTTGCCTTCAGTATCTTACGTGACACCCCACGACGACCTAGTAGCACGCAGTCAGCAAAGATTCATTCGCGGGCTTCTTCGTACCTCCTCATACGTTCTTCAAGCGACAGTCTGGCAAGGTTATTTATTTTTTTATTTATAACTTCATTTGTTGGTTTTGGTTTTATAAGTAATATCTGCTGATCGCCCCTTCTCACGAGGTCTTCCTCGAATGTGTTTGTCGACGCTTCTACTCTAGCGGGAATTATGTGGAGCGCGGTACCCCCGCTGTCATCGCCTCCGTTTCGCGTTTCCCGATAGGTTGCATACTGGACACTTCGGCGTGATGACGTCCACCTTCCCTCACTTAAAACGAAGTATTCGCCTCTGAAACGACATGCGATCGGTGAATGCATCTCCTTCAACACCGCAATTGCAACAAACTAGGTTTTTACGAATTGCTTGCTCACGAGATGATGGGTGTTTGGTAACGCGCTGATAACGGAGCTCCTCCACGGAGTGTTGATCCTCATCTCCGGGAGACTCCTGCTCTTCCGGTGACGTAGCAACAATTTCATTCACCTGGTATGAACGAGGCACAAATCCGCCTTGAGAAACCCGATCCCTACGAGGAAAACACCTTTCAACTTCCTTACCCTCCATGCGGAGTTGCTCTATGGAGTAAACTGCAATGGAGTATACCAATTTGTCCAACGATTCCCGCAAGTTCCTTTTGACAATCCGAACCATTTCATTCCTTAGACGCGAACGCAATATGCCGACAGCATGAAAAAAGTCATCAATCGTCTCTCCGAATTTCTGTTTGCGTTCTGTGATCTCTCTCATTAGATCGAAGACCGTGAGCTAAGATCCGAACTGCCATTGTAACGCGAATTGTAAACTTGGCCAGTCTAAGTTGCGATTTGTTCGGATGTACAACCACTACCATTCACGTCCCTCTCCACTTAGCAGCCGATTAAAGTCTCTAATGATCTCAGCCCACGAGCACCCATACTGCTTTTTCAAATACTCCAACCTAAATACAAAGTCCTCTATGGTCATAGAATTGCGTTGATCCTGATAACTGATCACCCACTTTTCTATGTTCATTTCAGTTCGGTAGGTACCAGCTCTGTATTGAGGTTAAGGTAGTATACTCTGTGAGGAGGAACGATGGTTTGCCCTGGAGGGCACAGGATTGGGCGCTGATTTGTTTGATTGTTGAACGCCGGTAACGCACCTATCGCCGACCTATCAGGAATATTATTATGTACATTAAATTTGTTGTTGACGTTTTCATTAAATCTTTTCTTTTCAGGTATCGAACGCCTCGACTCTACTGACTCGCTGCTAATGTTATGCCTCCTTTTTTGTTAGGTATTCGTGGCCTATTTGTTTGGATGGCAGCTCCCACTTTGACACTGGCACTGCGTACGATTTCACACATCGCCTGCATGCCTGCGCGCATTTCAACTGAAAGGGCTTGTTGAGTTTCCGCCATCATACTTTTTATTATTGGTGTTACTTCCTCGCGTATGTTTGGTGTTTTAGGCCTATAGGCCGTAACATTAGTTGCGAAATTGTGAAACGGAGGGGGGCTCCTAAAGGGTAACGACGGTGGCCGGATGAGTACCGATTGGGTAACTTGGGCTTGACCATATTGGTTGGGCTCTGTCCCCGTACTAGTTGTAACCGCTTGTATAATACCTTGTGGTGCGCATTGCTCACTACCGCCTACATTTTCATCGCCTTTGTGTTTAGTACCTACGAACTTATCTGAAAGATCGATGAATGCGGGATCACCCTCATTCATTTGCTTATTTGGGTCTTCTGATGGCACGTTGGCTATTTTCGTTCTTGCTTGCGTATTATGGGCCGGTGGCGTTTGATACATAAGAATGATTAAAAAAAAATTTGAGAACTTAAACAAATCTGTGTGTAACGAGGCACAAAAAAAAACAACAATGTAAAATGTATATATATATATAAAAATTATCTACGTAACCTTAAAAGGGAAAACTATAATACAAAAACACAAAATGTATGCTAACTCCTATGAGCCTTGAGTGTCTACGAACATGCACCCACGTATAAGCGCGTCATACAAAATGAACCAAAAAAATTTATAGATTTAAAAAAATAATATGTGTATTGATGAAGAGGTATGAATGAATATAGTATATTTGTAGGTTAAAAATCCTATGCTAAAGGAATGTTCATACACGTATAATGACGTATTAACTTAACACATACACCAAAAAAATCAAATCTTTGTAAAACCTGGCTCCAAAAATAAACTACCAAAATTAATATAAAAACTCTCCAACATAAACAAATGTATAAAAAAAATTAAATAATTTAGAATATTATGAGTTGGCGGGAGTTCGGATGGCCTGACTACTTGAGGAGGCTCAGGGTTCTGGAGCATAGCTGTTCGTTCATGTGTGGGTTAGAAAGGAATCCTCACTGATAAAATAAATAAACAAAACAAATAAAAAAAAAAACTATTTTTTGCTTCACAACATCTACCATTCGCGATGTAGTTGTGGTCACAAAATCTACTACTTATGGAACACAAAACTCAAAAATCCATGTTTTGGCTTTCACATTTGTAGCAATATCTCTGAAACTAACCTCTATAAAAAAAACTGCAAAAAAAGAAATCTAAAATAAAGTTTTGTGTTGTAAAAATGACGATGCAAATAGATCACCCTCATGTTTGGTGTATATGCCACCGTTGGGTTATTGTATCAGATCTGGTGGGCTGGCTCATAACTACTGGTGCAATTACACTTTGTAAGAAATACACGAGCAAGTCACTTAGCTAGCTTAGATACCAGCTTACACCATAACCTTTTTCAAATGAACGTTTTTTCAAAAGCTTAAATACATTTGTAAGTGCGATATTAATTGAATAAAAAAAAATAAATATAAATTTGTATTTCTACTATATGTCACTGAAGAATATTTTATTTCTTGCGAAGGCGCCAATTTCAGCTTCATTTCTTGCGCTCTGTTGAATTAAAAAAAATAATAAATATAGCGGCCCCTTTAGGTGTTTTAGTTTGGGCGCCATTATAAATATATGTCACGTACACTTTGCTTTGGTTTCCGATGGCGTCCCTAGCTAGCTCAGTACATTTTGTGGGCCGTGGTTCTCAACCCGCCATCGTGGAACCGGACGCACACATATGTATATACATTTCCTTACGTCCAACCTCTTCTGATTCACTTACCCACCGCACCAGAGGAATCCCACCCAACCTTGGACCGCTCGCATCATGTAACCTACTCTGCGGTCACCCTAATGCTATGCCAAATGCTCCTACTTACCTTCTCATCATTCCATCCTTACATCCCGTCCCAAAAGAAACTAACAAGCCATATTAGTTACTCTTTCACTTTCAATAGCGCATTTTAATAACCATAATCTTAGAATGTATACATGAGTGAAATAATCAAGCTTCGTTTAGATTAAATTCAATTTCTTCAAACAAACTGATATGCAAAATCGAGTTTAACGTGTATGTGTTCTTTCCTCACAAAAAAATTATATTTACACAAACATATACAAATAAAAAACGTATTAAAACCAGTATGTATGTACGTATGAACCAGGCATTTATATATAATAAAGATAAAAAAAAATCAAAATGTGCCCATAAATAAAAAAAATTTCATATAAAAGAGATCTATGACAAAGATTCTTTTGGACTATATTCCTGGGTCTTTCTGTCGCCAAAATCACCAAACTCTTATCTACTCAATTGGATTTATATATAAAAAAAGTTTTAAAACACACCCTAATGCCTACCCAAAAGTGTTCTTTTATGTAGGGATTGGGGGACTTATTCAGCGCAGGGTTTATACTCTCTCTGCAAAAAGAAAAAATAAAACAAAAAAGACAGCGTAATTAATTGTTTTGGTATATTTTGTGACTGATAGACGCCTTACAATTTTATAAATTTTGATTAAATACGAATATTGCGTTTAAGACTAAAAACGGATAAAATGTATGGTGACTCGGATATACGTCTATGCATATCAATGCGAAATTCAATTTTGTACAATTTTACACTTGGGATAAAAAAAAAAACAATTTTTAAGACTACCTTGACTCGTTTGTTAATTCTATTTACTATAAAAAGCTTTTGCTAATATTATATTATGGTGACATTTTTATAGGTGACTGCTATAACGAGGTGGGTCTCTCCAACGGTAGGTGGGTCACTCCAACGGTAGGGCGAATAGCAAGGTGAATAAAAAAAATCCAATTTGATGCAGGTTTCCAAGATGCGATAAAAGAATTTAAATGTGCTGAAATTGAAATATCAAAAATGTGATGGGATGCAATAACAATTGAATTGATGAGAATGATGTATGAATGTAATAATTTGAAAATTGAATGTGTAGAAACTGAGATACCATGGCGCTTGAAAAGGGCTTCACTGGCCACCTTCGGTTCCCCCTACGAGAACAAAATCACAATTAGCGCCAGTTACATTGTTTTATTAAGGCTCCCAACGCCGATTTGGCGTTCACGCGCCTTATGTCACACATATGTTAATATTATATTGCCCACATACCTACAAGCAATATAAAATGAATGTATCGCAAAAAAAATTTTTTAAATCAGAAAAAAAATCAAAAAGGTAATAAATTTAGAATTTAGAATTAACGCAAGAAAACCATAATCGAGTGGGAATCTTCACTCAGGAAAATCCGTACCTGCGGATTTATCGAGGAGATTTGTGACCGAATTCGAAATTGAGGTCTCGTGAACCCCAAAACGGCGCGAAAATCCCTATTATTTAAAAAAAAATTCTTTATCATTTAAAGACTCACCAGGTAAGTAACTATTCCACATCTCTATGCTGCCAGGGGGTCCTGTCCTGGTGGCCTGGGCAGATCAAATACATATGGGGCTCTCTATCCATCCAAGCGGGCCAAGGTGTGAATGAAGCCCAACGCGGGGACGACCCACGACCTGACACTGTCTCCTGCTTCACGAGCTATGCCGGGCATTTGTGTAGGATAGTATATATTGGATATTGGACCGCCCCGGACGACTTGACTCTCATCGCCGGGGAGAAATTTATGGGAAGTATTATTATATATAAAACCCACATATAAGCGGGTTACTTTGTGGATATTTTGTTTACCTTCCTTTCACGTTGGCTGACATCATTGATCGGTTGTTGCTCTCCGGACGACTCGACCTTCGTCGCCGGAGAAATACTGAGTGAATGAAGGAGGACTATTGCTTGAGGTCCTTGGCATGCCACGCACCTAGTCTTCTTCCCGACAACGTTTCCAACACGTACATTACCTAACGCTCGCGTTACTCTGAGCTTAATAAATTGTTTGCAAAACTTCGCTTTTATATTTTTCTTAAAATCGCTTAATACGAAGTTGCGCTTATATATTCCGAGTACAAACCGCAATTCAAGGGTTCTTCTGTTGAATCGCTCCGCGTTTGTTTCATAGGTTTCGTGTAAATTTTCTTTAATCATTAATCTTATTCTTTCGCTGTCTTACAGCAACAGTAATTCACTGTCGTTAAGTGAACTTAGTTTCCGAACCAGCGTAAAGTCTGCGCCACTGGTGAACATGTTCACACCGAATAAGGAAAAGTATGGCGACACACCCGCTGCAGAGTGTACGGCGCTGCGCAACGCGCACTCAATCTCTGGCAGATATAGGTCCCAATCCTTCAGGTCTGTTTTTAAATACGTTAATTCTGCCTTGACTGCAGTACATGCAGTCAATGCTTGCTTAAACAACAATGCTGTGACAGAGAATGCTGATGCAGTAAATACCAATTTCACGAATCAAAACCTGAATTTGCATTCATCGGATAATAACAACGCGTGGGAGGTGGTGAAAAACAAACAAAAATATAAAGGGAATCGGCGCCAACGCAAAAGCCATTGCTAGGCACTGGTGGGAGTAATGATCTGCTGGTAGCTGACCGCTTTATTTATTTGCATCTTGCGTCATTCAAACCTACGGTTATGCCGGAGAATATCATAGAGCATGTAGCAAAATATGCGCATATTGATACGAAGCATATTATCTGCCATAAATTGATAAAAAAAAATAGATAGATTTGCATTCTCTCAGATATGTTAATTTCAAATTGGGTGTGGCTGAGGCTGATTATGACAAGCTTATGAAACCTGAGATTTGGCCGCTGAACGTTTCAATTCGCCCATTTCGTTTTTTTTTTTTTCAAAAAGGAGGGAAGCAGTCACTCCGGACCTAACTGATTCAGCTATTGCTAAGAAAATCAAAATTTATTACCAAAACACATCTGTTCTCAGAAGTAAAATTAGCAATGTGTGCCTGCTTAGCTCTCTCTTGGAATATGATGTGTTTGTTTTAACTGAAACATGGCTGAATTCGAATTTCTTTGATGCCGAATATTTTAATTTGGTCTTTTTGACGTTTTCCGCAAAGACAGAGATCCTGTTAAGACTGGCTGTTGCAGAGGAGGTGGTGTACTGGTGGCAGCTCGTTGCAATTTGCGTGCTTCGTTTGTGACTTGCAAGATATGGATTCCCTTATCGACCAACTTTGTGTCCGGCTGTGTGTTCCTAGTGGTCATCTCTACATTTGCGTTTCATACACACCCCCTTCAAGTGATGAATGCGTTTATAAATCTCATGTTGACAATGTTCTTGCTCTTCAATGTGTTATCGGCAATGATCAATTATGTGTTCTTGGTGATTTTAATTTGAGCACCGTCAATTGGAGTTATCTGGAGAATAATACGTATCTGGCTGCTGGAAATGTTACTAGTGGTATTGAGTCATATATCATTGATAATTTTTTAAGTGTGGGCCTAGCTCAAATTAATAGTATTTCTAACAGCTTAAATAGTTTTCTCGATTTAATTTTTGTAAGTAATGATTTGAACTTTAAGTTGTCACAGGCAGCAACTTTTATATCCCCTTCCAATCTGCATCATAATCCGTTAATGTTAGAAGTTGAATTCTTCGAGTTATTTAAAACTTCCCCTGCTTTGGCTAAAGCGTCTTTTAATTTTAATCGTAGCGATTTTAATGCTTTGGATGTTGAGTTGAGTAAGATTGACTGGGAGTCCTCTTTTAAAAATAACGAAGTTGCAGCCTGTTTTAACATTTTTAAAAGCTCTCTGGCTTCGCTGTGTAATAAATTTGTCCCTACTTTTAAGAGCAAAATTTACAAGTTTCCCTGGTATTCTTCTGAACTTAAACATCTTAAAAATTTGAGAAATAAGTTTTTCAAGAAATATAAAAATACGGAAAGATCCAATTACTTTGAGTTGCATGTTTCTTATAATAAAAAATTCGATGATTTGAATAAGTTGCTTTACTCGAATTATATATCTAACTTTGAAAACAATATTAAGAATAATCCCAAAAGCCTCTGGACGTATATAAAGTCTAAAAAAAATGGCTCCAGTATTCCTAAAACTGTGTTTTATAACGATGACACAGCATCTTCAATTAATGAGGCCGCTAATTTATTTGCAAACTTTTTCTCTTCAAACTTTGTGTCAGAAGGGGAATTAACGTGCAACGAACGTTCCGCTTTACGTCTTAGTTTAAAAGACTCTGTCTCTATTAACTTTGGGTCCTTGGCATTATCTGAAAATGATGTTATCGAAGGATTGAATTCTGTTAAGGATTCCTCTCAGACGGATTTTGACGGGCTTTCCATGAAATTCTTGAAGAATTGCACCTCGCTTGTGAGGCCTCTCACGTATATTTTTAACTTTTCTCTATCTTCTGGAGTGCTCATTGATGATTGGAAAACCACTTCTATCACCCCTATCTTTAAAAGTGGCAATAAGAGTCATATCTCGAACTACAGACCTATTTCTAAATTATCATCTGTTGCTAAATGTTCGAATGCATCGTGAAAGAGAAACTTTATTTTCAAGTGAAGCATCTTATTTGTCCAAACCAACACGGATTCGTACCTGCGAGGTCAACTGTTTCCAATCTGTCGGTCTTTGCCGAGGACTGACGTTCATGCTTTCGGAATGGCCTTCAAATTGACACGATTTATACTAATTTTTCCAAGGCATTCGACAAAATTTCTCATAGTATTCTTATTGAAAAACTCAGTTTTATGGGTCTTCATTCTAGTTTCCTTAAGTGGCTCAAGTGTTACCTGCAATGCAGGAGTTGCACGGTTGCTATAGACGGTATATTCTCAGAGCCATTCTGCGCTAAATCTGGTGTACCACAAGGTAGCATCTTAGGGCCTTTATTATTCATCTTATTCATAAATGCTATCTCTTCTTTTTTCAAAACGCCTAAATATCTTTTATATGCAGATGATCTTAAAATTTACTCCGTGATAAGTGGATCACCTGATTCGTTAGTGCTCCAAGGTGAGCTTAATAACTTTTTTGATTATTGTGTTGTGAAAAAACTCTCTCTTAATATAAATAAATGCCACAACGTTTGTCGTCAAAACATCGCCACTCCATCGAGCCTCCCACACAAAGGCTTACGTCTGTGTGTTTGTCTGATTCTCTACCAAGGCTGTTCACCTAGAAGCCTGTTCAGACCTAACAACGGAAGCATTTAGAGCCGCTTTTTCTCGCTTCGCCGGTCTCGTTCGAAGAGTTCTCGACACTTCTAGTTCGAATTGAAGTAGTTCTCAATTCCAGATCGCTCTCTCCATTGTCCGAAGACCCCCAGGATTTACTCGTTTTAACCCCAGGTCACTTTTTGCGAGGAGCCCCCTGATGTCTCTCCTAGAACCCAATCATGACAATCTTAGTCTCCTTCACCGATGGCAAAAACTGAAAGTCCTTCACCATCAATTCAGCAACCGCTGGAAGAACGAGTATCTTCAACAAGTTCATAAACGACAAAAATGGAAAACACCTCAGACGAACCTGAAAGACGGTGACCTAGTCGTTGTTAAAGATGATCTGTTGCCACCAATGAGTGGCGACTCGGACGCATTTCAAAGCTGCATGCAGGTCCGATGGAAATGTTCGCGTCCTCGACATTCGTACTCAAAATGGAGTAATAACGCGGAATATCACCAAAATCTGTTTATTGCCCCCCTCCTAATTCTCTTGCCTTTTTCTTCCCATCCAGAATCATCTTATTCTCAGTTCAACCTCAATTTACCCTAATGCTGAGTTTTTTTCTCTTTTTTCCAAACTAGTGTGAAAGTCCAACGCCCTTTACTCGAGGCCTCCCACCGTTCTTGCCACTTAGCTATTGTTTGTGTCCTTGCTCTTTTCTTGTCTTCTTCAGATGGTCGCTCGATATTAGTGTTATACAGATCGGCCATTTCGCTTGCCAGTAAGTCCACTGGGATTTTCTGGGTTAGAACCAAGATTGCGTCGTCGGACACCGTCCGATAAGCACTTGCTATTCTTAAAGAAGCAAGTCGGTACGCTGCTAATATATATTTTTGATGGGTCTGTTTAGATCCATACCACACTGGTGCTGCGTATATTATTATTGAGCTGGTTACTGTGGACAATAGCTGACGTGTCGCTTCGCTCGGACCACCAATGTTAGGCATTATTCGCATAAGTGACCAATTAACTTTGGTAATTTTCTCCCCCACCGCTCTGAAGTGCTCTTTGAAAGTTAACTTAGAGTCAATGTGCACTCCTAAGTATTTTAAGGAATCCTTTGAGGTGATTTGATGATCCCCGACAGTTAAGACTAACTCGTTCGCCGACCGTTTGGAGCTTACTAATACCACTTCCGTCTTTTGGCTAGCCAACTTCAGTCCCGTATTGGTCAGCCATTCCTTTATTCTTGCTACGGCGTCATTACATAATGCTTGATGCAGGTCCAGTTTCTTGGCCACTACTACCACTGCAATATCATCAGCATATCCCACAATTTGCGTGTTTTCTGGTAGATCAATCTTTAGCACCCCGTCATACATTACATTCCAAAGCGTTGTACCGAGAACAGATCCCTGTGGAACGCCTCCTGTGATTTTGTACTCTTTTGCTCCTTGATCCGTGTCAAAAAGAAGTACTCTGTCTTTAAGATAACTACCTATAATTCTGCGTAAGTAAGCTGGAGTGCCGAAGCTTTACAGCGCTGCCATTATCTGCATCCCGTTCGCAGTGTTAAAATCATTCTTGATGTCCAACATAATCAGTGCACAGAACTTCCTTTTATTTTGGCCTCCAGAGATAGCTTCTCTAGCTATATTGACGACTGTTTGTATTGCATCTACGGTGGATCTTGATTTGCGAAATCCATATTGACTATTCGATAAGCCACCTGGTCTTTCTAGAGTCAGTTGTAGGCGCTCACTAATTATACGCTCGAAAATCTTCCCTAGGGAAACCAGCATACAAAGTGGCCTATATGAGGATGGTTGGTCCGGCTGTTTACCACGTTTCAGCAATAGGACAAGTCTTTGTCGTTTCCACGGGCGAGGGAACACGCCTTCTTGCATACAGGCATTAAAAAGATCTGTAAATAATGCAGCCCTAGTTGTAATTGCGGCTTTAAGGGCTATGTTTGGTACTTCGTCGGGTCCTGGGGATTTGTTATCAGCAACTCTTTTTGCAGCGTCCAGCACCTCTTGCTCTGTAATTTGCGGAATTTCCGTATTTTCTAGATCCTCGCTTGGATAAGTCCAGCGATCTTGCGCCGGGAAAAGTGTTTCAACAATAATATTCATCAGTATCGGGCACGTAGGTTGCTGTGATATCGGTCCTTTAACTTTGGCCATCACAGTTCTGTAGGCTGATCCCCAAGGATCTAGGTCGACATTATCCAGCAGTTCCCTAAAGCATAACTTCTTGCTCTTTTTTATGGCATTTTTAAGTGCCTTTCTTTGTGCGACATAGGTGCTGTGTAGCTCTGCATATCGTGGTGATGAGCGTGCCCTCTGCGCTATTCTTCGTGCTTTGTGGCATTTTCTACGCTCTTCCGCAATTTTGTCATTCCACCAATATACCGGAGTGCGCTGTGCTTTTCCGCGACTTCTGGGCAAGGCAGCATCACATGCCATACATAGCAACTTAGTGATTTGAACCGACTGGTCTTCCGCATGCGATTCTCGTACTATGGCGTCCTTCCAGATAATGTCAAATATTTGTGGGTCGAAAAGGTGCTGTTTCCATTTCCTACTTTGTCGATGTCTTGCTGCTACCGTTCGTGGAGTTTCGAGCAGCTCTACGCTAATAGCTTTATGGTCGCTGTGTGTGTAGACGTTGCTTATGGACCATTTTGCTCGTCTTGCTATTTCGCTGCTAGCGAAGGTGAGATCTATAATGGATCGTCTGGTACCTGTATCGAAGGTATATATCCCTGGTTCATTTAGGAGTTCTAGCCTCAAAGAATTAAGACTTTCGAGGAGAACTCTCCCTCTTTCGTTGGTTCGTCTACTTCCCCACACAGATGACCATGCATTGAAGTCTCCACACACTAAAAGCGGGTGTTTACCTCGTGCTTCAATGGTGATCCCGTATATCATGTCTTCGAACTCGGCGATGGTCATGCTCGGAGGGGCATAGCAACTGAAGACGTATATACCGTTGATTTTTGCCCACGTGAATCCTGCTACCGTTGGCGTCATAATTTCCTGTGGGAGAAATTTCCCTGGTGCCCAAATTGAGGCTTTCCCTGCTGAATCTGAGAGCCAACCCTGCTCCTGGCGATTTTTGTATTGTTCAGAGAGTACCACTATGTCATATCCTCCTTCGTAGACTGTTTGGGATAATAGCTCTTGGGCTGCCTCGCAATGGTTTAAATTGAGCTGCAATACCCTCATGAGACAGTCATTTTGCTGCCCTCTCGTTGTGGGCATTTAAAACTGCCTGCTGAATGTTGTCCCCCACATAGCGCGCATTTCGGTGCATTTTCGCAACTTGCAGCCTTATGACCTTCCTGGCCGCATTTCCTGCATAGGCTAGACCTATCTACAGTCTCCTTACATTTCTGAGCTATATGCCCGTAGCCCCAGCACCTATAACAGCGTTTTTCTTGTTTGAGCTCTCTAATTCGGCAGGAAACCCATCCTAGCCGGATTCTTTGCGTATTAAGAACCGCCTTGGCATCATCCGCTGTAAGGCTTATAAGTGCCGACTTCGTGCCACTGTACCCTGTGCGTATGCTTTTTATGGCAGCCACATCTGGAAGTTTGATGTTGCATTGCTGGTGGAGGGCGTTGCAAATCTCCTCGGGCGTAGTAATCTCATCGAGATCTCTGCACTGTAGCGTGACCATTTGGGACTTTGTTATAACTTTAGCCGAGTCCTTTAGTACCGCTTTAATTTCTGCTTGGTACGCGCTTGTTTTCCCATCTTGCGATTTTTTCAGCTCTAGTAACAGCTCTCCTTTCGCCGTTCTTCTAATCGTTTTGACGTCATCACCCAGGGATTTTAATTCGTCGCATCTTCTCACTTTACGCAATATGTCGGCGTACGTCGCATCCCCCGCCTTGGAAATGATGATTGCATCCGGCCTAGCCTTAAGTGATTTTTTCTTGCTCTTCTTTTTGGCTAACTGCCACTCTCCCGTCTTTTGGGCTGCATTTTCCTCTTTCCGCTCCGTCTTCTCTTGCGTTTCTTGCCGTCGTTTGTGACCACCCACGTGCCCTGGTAAGACATCTTTTAGAGTAGTAGTGGGTTTTATAAGAAGCGCTGATACAAGTGCACGGACCCACCCCCGTTAACATAGCAATTCAGTGCACCTATATACTTGTACATACATATATATATATATATAGTCACTGAAATAAGTGCCGCTAACAAAATTCCCAACGTGGTGTGATCGTAGCGTGCTCCGCTATCACACCGTATGCCCTGGGTTCGCACCCCGGGCAAAGCAACATCAAAATTTTAGAAATAAGGTTTTTCAATTAGAAGAAAATTTTTCTAAGCGGGGTCGCCCCTCGGCAGTGTTTGGCAAGCGCTCCGGGTGTATTTCTGCCATGAAAAGCTCTCAGTGAAAACTCATCTGCCTTGCAGAAGCAGTTCGGAGCGGCATAAAACATGTAGGTCCCGTCCGGCAAATTTGTAGGGAAAATCAAGAGGAGCACGATGCAAATTGGAAGAGAAGCTCGGCCTTAGACCTCTTCGGAAGTTATCGCGCCTTACATTTATTTATTTTTTAACAAAATTCCCACAGTGGGCAACAGAAAATAAAATTTTTATCAAAAATACAGTGGGACAAAAATACATAAAAGCGAAGGAAAAATTTTGTATTAATTTTTTCATAAACCTCAACCCTAAAATAATTATAGAAATATATACCTCAATATATTTTAAATAATAAAAACGCTTTCTCCTAATAATATCTTTGTTGTGTACCTACTCCAAATACACACTTCGAATATACCCTCTAGTGTACTTCTAATATACTTTCTATCGCATACATAAGCGAACATCACCTCTGACGTCGCAAATCAAAGGGTCTCCAACTAGTTTTTGTGTTTTAAACAAAAACCCTCAGCATCATAATAACAGACGACAAAACAGGGAAACTGTCTCTACCCAAAGGGAACAACACTCGGAGCATGTCCCAGACAGAAGAAGAAGAATTCTTGAGGAAGTCCCTATTCCAAATAGGAAAACTCGACAGGATATGCGACAAATGATGGAATATCTCTGAGGCAGATCACACCAAACCCGGTTTGCACACATATATGTAGGAACTCAACAGACTCGTAATCGCTGTAGAACGGTCATACGAAGCAGTACATATGAACGTCACAGCTGCCAGCGCTCTGTCAACACCGGACGAAAATTATGACAAGGTGATGGAGACCACACTGAACACAAGGACCAGGATGAACGAGCTGCTCGCGAAATTAGAGCCGAACCCCATCAGCCAAGGACAACCCATGGTGCCACTGATAATGCCCAGGTCTGAACCCTATCTCAAAGTCCCTGCATGGGATACTGAAGTGTTCCACGGGGGCTACGAAACATGGCCGCCATTTAGGGACATGTTTACAGCGGTTTACATAAACCACCCCAAATTATCCCCTGCACAAAAACTTTACCACTTGAGACAAAAAACTCGCGGCCCTAATGATCTAAAAATATCCCGCCAACGATCAAAATTTCGAGCTAGCCTGGGGCACCCAAGTCCAGATACGAGAATCGTAGAATTCTCGTAGACAGTTAATTAAAGACTCTATTTAATAAGCAGCCCGTCTTTAATGAAAATGGTGAAAGGATCCAAGAAATCCAAACCACGATAAATAACTGCATCTCGACCCTAAATTTACACAACGTCCCCACCAACAACTGGGATCCCATCCTTATATATTTATGCGCCTCTAAGCTACCCAATGAAACTCTCGCCTTATGGGAACAGTCACTTGAGTCTAGGAAGGAATTACCCCCTTGTATGAAATGGACAAGTTCCTAACGACCCGCTATGAAGTAGTTGAACGGCTCGGTACGTATCGGCCAAGCAAACCTCGCCATCCAAATGCAAACTTCACCAACCGAGCTTCAAAACCCCAAAACCAGTCGAGTAACATCAAAAATAAGTCTCACTCATATCATTGCAAATCGATTCGACAGGCATCCTGTAAATTGTGCAATTCGAATCATTATATGATGAATTGCATACAATTCAAACTAAGTTGTTGTCGCAGAGCGAAACAATTTTGTTAAACAAAATCATTATTGCAAAAACTGCTTAGCATTTTCTCATCTGGAATCCGAGTGCAAGAGCAACTTCAAATGTGTATATTGCCAAAAGAGACACCACTCTCTCCTCCACTATCAGACCACTCCATCGGTCAACTCCAACAATCATCGTCCCTCGTCACCCCCCAAACAAAGGTTAAACCTCAAGCGTTAAACATCAACGAGGCCTCCTCTATCTCTGCACAAGCCGCGAAGCTCCAAAATAAGGCAGCAAAAAATCAATCCTCCTAACCCGCTCAAAATGAGAATAATGTCCACTCTCACCTCGTTAGCAGCAAGGTAAAAACCTTACTGCCAACAGCGATGGTTCCCATTCTCCACCGAGGAGAAATATTCAAACTCCGCGCACTAATAAACCAAGGCTCCGAAAAAACTTTCGTGTCCTCGCGTATACAAAAGCTACTTGGTCTACCCACACAAAAAAACAGTTAACAATTATCAGGGATGGGCGGGCGCGTAGTCAGGATTCAAATAAGACTTGTCTGATGACTATTTGCTCAGACGACTTAGCAACTCAAATCCCAACTCATGCGATAATCCTGCAGCAATAATCCATCATTCAAAGCCAAAAACATGGACTTCCAGAAGTTCTCTTCACTGTCTCTGGCAGACCCCTATTGCTTCTCCCCAACAAGAATTAACATGGTGCTTGGTAGTGATGTAATCCCTCAAATTCTGGTAAACGGCCTGGAAACTAACGTGGCAGGAACTCTTATCGCACAACAAACAATATTTGGATGGATACTAATTGGTCCGGTTAACGAACAAATTTCGGCATTTTCCACCCACGTAATTGATAATCCAGTTAATTCTCTAAATGAACTGCTCAAAAGATTCTAGGAACAAGAAGAGATTCCAACTTCCTCATCCATAACAGACGATGATATATTTTGCGAGGAGCTGTACAAAAAAAACCACCGTTCGGAAAGGAGATGGTAGATACATGGTCAAACTCCCCTTCAGGCAAGGTTTTCTCGAAACTATAGCTCTCGGCCACTCTCGACCCGCAGCCTAGCAGCAATATATCAGCGTAGAAAGCACCCTAGAGAAAAAACCGTAGTTAAGAGAAAAGTACTCTGAAGTATTAGAAGAATACAATATAGACAATGCGTTGTTGAAATAGACAACGCCACGTCCCAGCCCTTCATTGCTTCCTCTGGGGTCCCGCAAGGAAGTATTCTAGGGCCTCTATTTTTTATATTATTTATAAATGATATCGGCTCATGCTTCGCTTTTGCGGAATACTTGTTGTATGCAGACGATTTGAAAATTTTCGCCACCATAAAGAGTTCTCGTGACTCTGAAAGGCTGCAATCGGACCTCCTCAATGTTGGAAACTGGTGTTGTTTAAATCGTCTTACTCTTAGCATCAAAAAGTGTTTTCACGTGACTTTTTCTAAATCGGCTAATGTTCTACGGACTTCATATAGTATTGCGGGCTGTGCCCTGGAATCCGTTGAGGAAATTAAAGACTTGGGTGTATTTTTTTACGCGAAATTTGGTTTCGCTAACCAAGTTAACTACGTTATTACTCGGTCTTATGCCATGCTAGCGTTCATTCGTAGAAATTGTTCAGCTTTCACCAACCCTCACACCCTCAAGTCTCTTTATTGTTCTTTTGCCAGATCGAGACTGGAGTATGCTGCTATAATTTGGAGACCATACCATACTAGTCCCTCTAATCGTATCGAGAGAGTTCAAAAAGTTTTTTTACGTTTTGCTCTCCGTTCTTTGAATTTTTCTGATCCTTTGCCGTCATATGAATCGAGATGTCTTTTAATTGAACTGAGTACGCTTGTAAATAGACGAACCATCTTATCGTGCTCGTTTATCATTGGCTTAATTTCTGGAGCTGTTGATTGTCCATCGCTCCTGGAAAAAATTCAGTTCAGTGTTCCCTGCAGAAACTTGCGGCACTTTGAGACCTTTAAAATTAGTTTTGCAAGGACCAGCTATGCGGTAAACGCGCCTTTTTCGAGGGCTTGTGCGGATCTCAATTTGTTTTTCAGTTCTTCAGGTGTTGACTGCACTTCTTCGTATGTAACCCTACTTAGTCATTTAAGATCTTTCTACTCTTAATATTATGCTAGTCTGTAAAAATTTGTAAATTTAAAGACTCAAATAAATAAATAAATTAATAAATACTTAACTCTAGACCACATGAAGCCAACTTCACCTAGCGAAGTTATTAAAAAAGGCAAATACTTCTCCTTTTATTTCCCTCACCACGCGGTTATAAAACCCGATAGTAAAACCACAAATATACGGGTAGTCTTCAATGCCTCCAAACCAACTCACCCCGGAAACTCATTGAATGACATACTACACACCGGCCCCACACTTCAAAATGACTTAATGCTGATAATAATACAGTGGCGCCTCTATAAATTTGTTTTAAGCGGTGACATAGAAACAATGTACCGCCAAATTATCGTCTACCCAGAAGATCAAGATTATCAGCGAATCCTCTTTCGTAGATCTTCTAACTCCAAGCTTGAAGATTTCAAGTTAAAAACAGTCACCTTTGGTGTCAATTGCTCACCCTACCTCGCGATTAGAACCCTACGCCAACTAGCCGAAGACGCCAAAGAAGAATACCCGCTCGCCAACAGTGTACTTCTGAATGAAACATATGTAGATGACATCCTCACCGGTGGATATGAAATACAGTCAACACTCGAGTCCATGACCCAAGTCATCGAAGCGCTCAAATCGGGAGGTTTCCTTCTCAGAAAAATAACGGCCAACCACCTAAAATTTCTCGAAGGCATATCCCACTCAGATCTCTTGGACAAATATTTCCTCAAATTCCAGGACTCCAGCTCCACCAAACCGCTTGGAATAAGATGGAATGCCCTTACATATTCCTTCAACTACTCCTTCCGTCGAATAATTAGCGAACGAAAAGGCAGATTCTGTCAGCGGTAGCGAAACTTTTCGGCCCGGCAGGATGGCTATCGTCAATTATGATCACGGCTAAAATCCTACTGCAGCAACTATGGATGGAGGAAACTGACTGGGGTGAGGAAGTCAAAGACGGCGCCCTTCAAAAATGGACGGCTTTTCACGAAAGTCTGACAGCAATATGCGACATAAGGATTCCCCGTTGGGTTCAACTCTCCCCCGACATACCCACTCAATTACACGGTTTCTCAGACACTTCTGAAAAGCCTTCTGCTCCTGTGTATACATAAGAACACAGCAATCTCAAAACGTGTACGCGAAGAAAAGTAAAGTCGCTCCCTTACAAACGGTCAGTCTCCCTCGACTGGAACTTTTCGGAGCAGTTCTTCTCTCTAAATTAAAAAAACAAGTTCGACTTCAGTTAAACTACCACCTCACGAACTAACAATATGGACGGATTCTTCAATAGTGTTAGCATGGCTCAAAAAGCCTAAGCCGACCCCCGCATACTGTGTCCCAATTGTCTCCACTCAACGCTTCTCATGCAGAAAAAGAACTCATGGTCTGAATGGTACAACAAGAATACTACATCCCTAAATTAAAGCTCAAAATAAAATCCTGTATTTCTAATTGCAAACCATGTACGGTGTACAAGCAAGCGCTGAAGTCACACAACAGGTGTCGATTTTGCCGGCACGTTTGTCGTCAAAACATCGCCACTCCGTCGAGCCTCAAACACAAAGGCTTACGTCTGTGTGTGTGTCTGATTCTCTACCAAGGCTGTTCACCTAGAAGCCTGTTCAGACCTAACAACGGAAGCATTTAGAGCCGCTTTTGCTCGCTTCGCCGGTCTCGTTCGAAGAGTTCTCGACACTTCTAGTTCGAATTGAAGTAGTCCTCAATTCCAGATCGCTCTCTCCAATGTCCGAAGACCCCCAGGATTTACTCGTTTTAAACCCAGGTCACTTTTTGCGAGGAGCCCCCCGATGTCTCTCCTAGAACCCAATCCCGACAATCTTAGTTTCCTTCACCGATGGCAAAAACTGAAGGTTCTTAACCATCAATTCAGCAACCGCTGGAAGAACGAGTATCTTCAACAACTTCATAAACGACAAAAATGGAAAACACCTCAGACGAACCCAAAAGATGGCGACCTAGTCGTTGTTAAAGATGATCTGTTGCCACCCAATGAGTGGCGCCTCGGACGCATTTCAAAACTGCATGCAGGTCCGATGGAAATGTTCGCGTCCTCGATATTCGTACTCAAAATGGAGTAATAACGCGGAGTATCGCCAAAATCTGTTTATTGCCCCCCTCCTAATTCTCTTGCCTTTTTCTTCCCAGCCAGAATCATCTTATTCTCAGTTCAACCTCAATTTACCCTAATGCTGAGTTTTTTTCTCTTTTTGCTTCTAACGTTTTTCTCCACAGATCTCATCATGGAATTGGGAAAATTCCGCCTATGTGGCCGCACGCTTTATGCCAATGCCACGCATTTTTAATAATGACTCCTGCATAGCGATATGAGTCCGCACGCGCCCATCGCTACTGCGTCAACTGCTTGACCACGTGACATACCACCGGCAAGTGCAATTCCGCCGGCAACTGCCGCCACTGCGTTCGAGCTCATCATACTTTATTGCACCGTCCGTCCGTTCCAACGTCAACATGCAACCGACATTATATACTATATTTTTTACATACCTACATTGGTACCTACATATATACTTCTCTTTAAATTAAATACTTACCAAAAATTATACTTACCATACTCACCCTAAAGTCCTAATATAAAACTCTTAAGAAGTGATTGGGAAACTACCGCTTTTGTTCTATTTACTTATGTACTTTTGTATATGTATATTTGTATGCTCACTGCACAGCGTAGCGAGCGGTGATCGACGGCCGCGCAATCAGTTATCGTTGAGCGCGCGCATGTTAATGTCATAATTCGAATCCTTTCTAAAATTATAATTTGTAAAACAAAAAGTGAAGCAAGTAAAAATATCGAGCAATTAAATTATACTTATTTTATAACCTAAAGTTGGAAAATAAATATAACTTTGAATTAAATTAAAAAGGTGCAAGAGTCGGTTATTTAAAAGCGGAAAAGAGGCAAGTAGTGAGCCCATATGCAATCAAGTAAAACTTAAACAAAGGTGCAAAGACCATCTCGCTAATCTACACTCAGATCTTTTAGCGACATGAGCCACTTAAGACTGGCGTGATCTGTCGCCACTGTCAACAGCATCAGCTCAATATATGGGCGAAAATTTTACACCGCCATCACAGCCGTGATGCAATCCTTTTCGGTAGTGCTATATTTGCGTTGACAATCGTTTATTTTCTCGGAATCATCGTGATTTTTTTGAAACAACACCGCTCCTATGCCATTATCAGAGGCATCACATTGAACCCAAAAACGTTTAGTAAAACCCGGGTGTCTTAGGACAGGCGCACAGATAAGCGTCCTTTTCAATTTTTAGAACGCCTCGACTGCTTGAGGTGTCATTTCGAATTTGTTTCTTTCTTAAGGGCATCGGTCAGCGGTGCCGCTATCGCAGCAAAATCGGTAATGAACCGTCTGTACCAACCGGCTGTTTTTAGGAAGCTCCGAACTTGCTTCATGGTTTTCGGTACCGGGGTGTTCACGATTGCTTTTACCTTTTCGGGATCGGTCTTTAACATGCCCTCGCCTACAATACATCGTAGACACGGCAACTCCTGCTTCTCTCAGACAAATGGCGACTTATTGCAACATATGCAGATGCGAGTCGAAATCGGAAGTGATTATAAGTACACTTTCGAAGTATATAAAGATTTTTGCCTTCAATATCTGTGGTATGACTCGGTCCATCAATCGGCATAACCGTTGCGCCGCATTGCATAGGCCGAACGGCATGACCACGAACTGATATAAGGGACGCCCCGGGACTGTGAAAGCGGTGTATGGTTTACACTTGTCTTCCAGTTCTATCTGCCAAAAAGCGAACTACGCTACTAATAAAATGGGTATCATCTATGCGAGTAATTATGCCTTCGATATTCTGCAGCGGGTAAGCGCCTTTAATAGTCAATGCATTTAATTTTCGGGCATCTAAACAAAACCTATTTTTACCGGGTTTAAGCACTATAGTTGTCCGGTTAATCCATGGGCTCTCACTTTCTTCAATTACCCCCAATTCTAACATTTTGTCTATTTCTGTGTAAACCATGGATTGCATTGCCGGTGATAGTGGGTACTGGCGATCTTTCACAGGAACTGCATCTTTCACGAGTTTAATGGAGTGTTTTTTCAGCGGCGTACGACGTAAACCATCTTTTTCAAACGTCTTGAAATTTTCGACGACCTGATTTAAGCGCTGTTGTTGTTCTGCCGTGAGGTCATGAAGCACACGCCGTTCATTCCTATCTTCCACCGTCACCATCTGCTGCCTAAACTTAGAAAAATCGATTTCATTAGCATCTGTGACATTTGGGGCCAATTGGAAAACGCGCCAGAAGTCTATCCCGAGATAAATGTTTTGTTCAAGGTATGGACATAAGTAAAACGTTATATTATTTTCTAAATCTTTTGTATTTGACAGGTATAGTCAGCTTTCCCAATACCGTATGTGCGCCGCCACCAGCAGTTGTAACCTATGAAATGAAACGTTCGATACGTACCCTCAACTCCTCGACCAACTCATGGCATTCGCCACCTAAGAAACTAACTGACGCACCTGTGCCCAGTAGCCCTCGTTTTTGTACACCGTTTATTTCGATGTCCGCGTACGCCTGTGGGTCATCTCGGTCTGCCCTTTTAACAGTGGCAACAACTGCTCGAAGTAGCATCATCCGGTTTCGAAATTGATCCCTTGCCTTCAGTATCTTACGACACCCCACGACGACCTAGTAGCACGCAGTCGGCAAAGATTTGTTCGCGGGCTTCTTTGTACCTCCTCATACATTCTTCAAGGGACAGTCTGGCAAGGTTATTTATTTTATTATGTATAACTTCATTTGTTGGTTTTGGTTTTATAAGTAATATCTGCTGATCGCCCCCTCTCACGAGGTCTTCCTCGAATGTGTTTGTCGACGCGAGTAGTGTGTTTATATATGTTCTGGACCACATTTATTTATTTATTTATTTATTTAAGCCAATTAAAAAAGAATCTTATAGGCTAATTATAAAAGTGTAGTGTTAATAATGTATAATAATATAAATTACCTTACTTATAAATAGTATTTAAAATACTCAGAAAGCCATCTTTCGAACAAGAAAAATCTATCTCACAAAATTTAGAAATTCTATTGAACTCAATTAAGGCTCTAGTAATTGGAGCATTCCGCGCATAAAGAGCCCTGAGAACACCAATATGAAAAAAATCAGACGCACGAAGAGCTCTAGCCGGTATATTAATGAAAATCCTCTTCAAGAGCACAGGGAAATCAACAACCCCACGTAACAAATCGAAAACGATTGACAACGATAAAATTGTCCTCCTGTCCTGCAATGATTTTAAGTTGATCAATAAAAAAAATTGAAAGTGATATCTGAATCCCCAAAACGAAAGAAATGTATGCCCAACCATGACTCCAACTTGTCTTCGAGTCAGGGGCAAAGCTGTCCTCCTACGAATGTCCCTTCAACCGCGTTGACTAATACGAACAGGCTAACCAAAGACGTTATGAACAATGCAGCTCAGGAATCTCCACAAGAATCTACACAAGGTTGTGTCGAGACTTCCAGTGGACGATCTATGGCAAATTAAACGATGCACGAACTAATAGTGGTACTTTTGCGGCTGTTTGTTCTACGTCACCAATGTTGATTTCGCTGGACTCCCCAATTCATCCTACACCTCCACCGGTATCTTTAGCTCCAACAATAACAGTTACCGATACTGGGGTTGTTGCTAGCGATACAAGTGTACCTGAAAAAAATAGTACGGGCTCGATAACCAACGCTATAACGGCCGCACCTTCACAGCTCTCTGGTGCGCTATCCGCTACTCCTTCGCAGGTGACTGCCGTGCCACATCGTAGGGCTGTATTTGTGTCCCGATTACACGCCTCGCTTACCGAAAACGACATTGCTCATTACGTTTGCTCTAAACTTGGTGTTGCACCCACTAGTAACATCAATGTGTATAAATTTAACTTTAAATATGAGAGAGACATCTCCTCATTTAAAATATCCCTTTCAGATGAATATTTCGATAAGGTACTTGATTCCTCTTTTTGGCCCAAGCATACTGTGGTTCACTTGTTCACGAGAAAGGCGAGGGCCGAACCTGTTTTATTACAGCCAAAACACGGTATGACGAACACAGTAATAACAACACAAAGGTAATTGCTGATCTGTCCCGTCTTCTCATTAATTATCAAAATGGTCGTGGTTTACGATCAAAACTTGTTCCATTCTTCCTTAATTCTTTCAACTTTTCTGCACAAGTTGTAGCTTTTACGGAGACCTGGCTAAAGCCTGATAATTACAATTCTGAGGTTTTTTCAAATAAATATGCTGTTTATCGGCGTGATGGCATCTCTAGAGCGGGAGGTGTCCTTATTGCTGTTGAATCTAACCTATCGTCTGAGTTGATTTCGCTGGACAATATCTCTCATATCGAATTCATAGCAGTTAGGCTTTCATTCGGTAGCTATAGCGTAATTGTTTGCTGTTCGTATATACCACCTCGTTCGGATATGGATGTTTATGCTAGTCATGGCTCGGCCATCTGTGATTTGCATTCGCAGTTGGGAGATAACGATCGACTTGTTGTTGTTGGTGACTTTAACTTGCCAACAGTTAGTTGGGTTAATATAAGTGATTCAAACTTTTTAACTCCCACTGCTCAACATGAGTTTCTCAATTGCTTGTTAGACTTATCTCTTTTACAGATTAACAATGTTCCAAATAGTGGAAATAAAATGCTGGATTTAGTATTTGTGGATGGCTCGGTGGGTACTGCCCTTACGCAAATATCACCTTTATCCCTTCCAGAAGACCCTCTTCACCCTACGCTAGAGATATCACTTGATATCAGCCTACCCCGTAGGATTCAAGTACAGTCTCGTCCCCAATCTAGATGCTTCTACAAAGCGAATTTCATTATGCTCAATGACCTGTTGGCTTCTCATGATTGGTCGGATCTCTATGCTTGCACTGATGTCGATTCGGCTATCTCTATATTTTACAGTACGCTTGATAGCTTCTTTGATACCTGCATTCCTACTCGCTATACCCTATGTTCGAATAAGCCCCCTTGGTTTTCAAGGCAACTTATCAGACTTAATAACATCAAATCTAGGCTTTATAAGAGGTTCAAGAAATCTGGAGCATCTGCAGACCTCTCTAAATATCTAATAGCTCGTTCTAAATTTCACCGTCTTAATCAGCTTTGTTATAAAAATTACTTGAGTTGTTGTAAAGCCCAATTTTTTAGAAATCCCAAAAAGTTTTACAGTTTCGTAAATTCAAAGCGGAAAACTTCTGGGTATCCTTCCTCATTAACCTTTGGAGGTAAAAAAGCTTGCACTGATGACGACATTGCTGAACTATTTTCTGAGTTCTTTAAGTCCACGTATTCATCCAGTGGTTTTCATTCTGGTCAATATCCCTATCGCTTAGATAGCTCGAATTACATTAGGAATCCTGCTATTGATGGTAATATTGTTCTTCAGAGTCTTCAATCTTTGAAGCCCACCTTTTCTCCGGGACCGGACGGTGTTCCTAGTTGCGTGCTTAGGTACTGCGCCGAAAACATGTATGAGTCTATTTTAAAATTATTTGAGCTATCTCTGGGATCTGCGTCATTCCCGGCACTTTGGAAACAGTCTTTTATTATACCCCTGCATAAAAAAGGTAGTAGGTCAAAAGTTGAAAACTACAGGGGTATTGCTAAACTTTCAGTCATTCCTAAAGTCTTTGAACAGATTGTCACCAATCAACTGCAATAACAGTGTTCTAGTCTTTTATCTCCATGTCAACACGGTTTTATTCGTCAAAGGTCTACCACTACAAATTTGCTTGTATTCACCTCTATAGTTATGGAAGGATTTTTAGCGAACAAGCAAACGGATGTCATCCACACGGACTTCAGCAAAGCATTCGATACCGTCAACCACGAGTTGCTTATTCATAAGCTTTTTTTACTGGGCTTTCCGTTTCACCTATTAATGTGGCTGAAAAGCTATCTTTCTAACCGGACCCAAAAAGTCCTGTTCAAGTGCAATCTGTCGGAATCGTTCGGAGTTTCCTCCGGCGTACCCCAGGGAAGTCATCTAGGCCCTTTGCTCTTTGCCCTTTTCATTAATGACTTGCCACAGACAATATTATATTCCCATACTATAATGTATGCGGATGATGTAAAACTTTGCTACACTTACTGTCCTACCGATTTGAGTTCCTTGGATCTTCTTCAGGCCGACTTGGACTCGTTCCAATGTTGGTGCACAACAAATTTACTAGCTTTAAATTGCTCTAAATGTAAGCATATGACATTTCACCGAGTGAAGCCAGCATTGAAATCTTATGTAATAGATGGTACGCCTTTGGAGCGTATATCTATTGCAAATGATCTAGGTGTTCTTTTTTGATCCGAAATTGAATTTTAACATGCATATTTCATCTATAGCCAACAAAGCGTTGGGTTTACTTGGATTTGTTAAAAGATGGGCTAAAGAGTTCGATGATCCGTACCTCACTAAGGTTCTTTACACATCGCTGGTTCGTCCAATACTCGAGTATTGCTCATGCGTTTGGTCCCCTGTTTCTCCAAAGCATATAAAGCGTCTTGAGTCAGTTCAAAAGCAATTTTTGATATTTGCATTGCGCGGCCTTAATTGGGACTCAAGTCTCCACCTTCCTCCATACAGAAGTAGACTTCTTCTTATTAACTTACCCACTCTGGAAAATCGGAGAATATTACTGGGGGTATTGTTCATCCATAAGCTCATTATTGGAGAAATTGATTCCGCGGACCTCCTCAGCCGCTTGTTTTTTGCGGTTCCCCCTAGAGTATCCAGACACTACGTTCCTTTCTATTTACCACTTTGTCGACGAAACTTTGCTAAAAATAATCCTCTTCTTATCTGGTGCGCGCACTACAATGACTTGTATAGCTGCATCAGTCTTGAATGTACTTTTGCCACTATACGTAATGCAATACTTGCCTATCTAATTTAAGAGATACAAGCTAATTTAATTTGCCGGCATTTTATTCCTTCGATAAAACACAGGAACTATCTCGCTTAAGGATGGAGGAACATTTATCAACATGTATCATTAAGAAGGAACAAGACAGTACTGTGTTGATTGGAATCTGGTGCATTCCAACAACGTAAAAAACATGCTTTTTCATGAGTCACTGACCGGAATCGTATGCATTCCGGCAGTATAATCTTATGGGTCAGGCATCGAGCTGATTGGAATCCGGTGCATTCCAACAACACAGGTCATGTAACTTTTTTATGCCTTGTGATGGCGTATCCTCATTACACTACTCTTAGCACTGCCGGATTCCCATGACATGCTGATTGGAATCTTGTTGCATTCCAACAGGGAGATTGGAATCCACTGCATTCCGAAATCATGCTGAGCGGAATCTGATGCATTCCGCGAGTATAAGATTTCGGCATAAGATCTTATTTCTGCTCATATTTCTTATTATTATTATATTCTGAAATTAATAGTAATGTTCATTAATATTTCTTTGTTTGTAATATAACATTGTTGAAAGCTCGATATATCTTAAATTTTATCTTTTGAGTTGTATATTTATATATCTTTTATATTATGCAGTCGACCATAGTTTGTCGTCGACTTTAAATAATAAATAAATAAATAAATAAATAAAATAAGCAACGAGCTTTATAAGTCGGGATAGGATCCGAGAAGCGCAGACTGGGTAATGCAAAGCGTACGAATACTTTTTGGATTCGTTCAATTCTTGCAACATGGCAGGAATAATACGGAGACCAGATGAAACAAGCGTATTCAAGTTTGGATCGCACAAACGCAGAATATAAAAGCTTTAGCGTATACGGGTCACTGAAATCCAAGCTACGACGCCTAACAAAAGCTAGCATGGCATACGACTTAGCAATGCACACATTAATATGACTTGAAAACAAAAACTTCGTGTCAAATATTACACCCAAGTCCTTAATTTCACTAACCCGCAACAGGGGAGAGTTTGATATTTGATACACGGTAGCAGTCAAGTTGACACGCTTCGAAAAAGTTATTTGAAAGCACATTTTTAGGTTAAGTGATAACCGATTATTATTACACCAGTTACTAAGTTTATCCAAAGCTTCTTGCAACAATACCGCATCATGAAGGCTATGAATAGGCAAGTATATCTTCAGGTCATCTGCATACAGCAAGAATCTTACTTTAGAGAAGCAAGAGCGAATATCATTAATAAACATGACAAAAAACAGTGGACCCAGGATACTACATTGTGGAACACCGGAGGAAGCAACGAATGGACGAGACCTAACACCATCAACTACAACCATGCAACGACGCTTAAATAAGTAGGATTCAATCCAACTCAAAAATACTGAGTGAAAGCCCAAACAGGCTAACGTTTTTATCAAAATAACATGGAAAACCCGATCGAATGCCTTGGAAAAGTCAGTATACACAGCGTCAACCTGATATCTTGCCTGAAAAGCTGCAAGGCAGTCATCCGAGAAAATAGTCAGATTAGACACAGTTGAACGTCCTGGAAAAAATCCATGCTGCTCAGGACACACAAAATTCTTTACACAGAAACGTAATTTATCTTGGATGATGCATTCAAAGAGCTTCGCAATGGTGGACAGTTTTGAAATAGGCCTATAATTAGTAATATCATTTTTATTGCCGCTCTTGAAAATAGGTGTAATGAATGCTACTTTCCACGCATCAATAAAAGTACCTGTAGATAACGAATTATTAAAAATTAACAACAGTGGATAGACTAGGGAATCACATTGTTTAAACAGAATTGCAGAGAACCCATCGATATCGGTAATCGTCGACGTCTTAAGCCGAATAAGCCCATTAAGAACATCTTCCTTAGACAATACTACATTACCGAAGTCAATCGAAGCCTGAATATTAAAAGTAATGTTATCATGATTGACAGAGTCAGAAGTGAAATTGTTCATAAAGTATTCAGCAAAAAGATTTGCAGCATCCTCCGAGGTATCGACAGCTTCTCCAGCAAGAAAAAGAGAGGACGGAATATTCGAAACTGATTTCTTCGAGTTGAAAAAGTTCCAAAATGATTTTGGGTTAGATTTAAGATTTTCCTCAAAATTTAAAATATAATTTCTGTGTAAGAATTTATCCAGACACGCGAATTTCTTATCATACTCTTTATACAAGTTGAAAAACGTTGGATTTTGAGTTCTTTTAAATTTACGGAAAAATTTATTTTTCAAATTCCGGAGTTTCATCAAGGCTGTATTATGCCAGGGCACATTGTACTTCTTTTTGGAAGCCAAGGGAATGACATTTCTAAAAATTTGCAGAACAGTAGACTTAAATATCTCAAACCTTTTAGTGGTATCAAGACTGCAAAACAAATTATCCCAATTTATTTCCAGCAAAAGATTGTTCAAGTTCGAAAAATCACATCTCTTAAAATTAAAAGAAAAATTAGAGCTGGTAGTACTCGCTTCGGCAAATTTATAAAACTCAAGATCAAGAACTAATGGAACATGATGCAAATCGGATTTTTTAATAGGAGAAATACATTCAAAAAGTGAAAAATTTAGATTATTAGATAAAAATATCAAATCCAAAGTACGACCTAGTCTGTTTGAAAAACGATTAATTTGTTTAATATCAATACTTAAAAAACTATCTATTAAATATATTTCACTGGAGCCAATGACCTCACATGCTATTAAAGCCGAGTTTGATAGAGTCTGTGACCATTTAACATTACCCAGATTAAAATCACCCAGCACGCAGAGATGATCACCACCAACTTTGTTCAATGCCAGTGACGTAATATTATCGACATGTGCAGTGTATAAGTCGTAGCTACTATTGGGCGGTATATATGAAGCACAAACAAAAACAGTGTCTGATGAGCCTGGAATGCATACACATAGCTGGTCAAGTAGCGCACTATTATTTTCCAGTATGATTTCAGAAGCATGATGTTTGGAATGTACCGCAATGAGAACTCCACCACCTCGTGCACAACCAGTAAGGACTGAATTTCTGTCTTTGCGAAAAACATTGTATAACATAGGATCAAAATATTCCTCGCTGAAAAAGTTTTCATTTAGCCACGTCTCAATGAAGACAAAAACATCATATTCTTCATGGGAGCTAAATAGCCGCACCAGCTGGGATTTTGTTCTAACACCAGCCATATTCTGCATATATAATCTTAGGTGATTATTTCTTCCATCTAACCCAACCGATTACCGTCGGACATCGGTTGGTTTTCGTCGTTTTTTGGCTTGAATTTAAATGGGCGCACAACAATATTTGCAGGCCATAGTTCAGGCAGCAACAGCATTGCATATGAGTTGGCATTAACGCCTAACTTGAAATTAAGGTGTCTCAAAGAGCTCGGATCCACACCTTTCTTGCTAAGACTACTGCAAATAATGGAGTTTTCTTCCATACCAGTATGTCTAGCAATATATTTTTTTACCTGGTCAGCTGTTGCTGAAGTAGAAAAGGGAGATATATGGAGCCATTTTCTTCTGACAACAGCTCGTAACTCATTACTGGAGCTCGACCCAATAAATAAGGGTTTAATTAATTTCCGAGCGTTTGCATTTTTTGGGGGGCTAGCGTTGATATTTGCCCTGGAATCAGCATTGTTACCAGAACCTTGTAACAGATTTGAATTTAAATCGCTTTGGGAAGAATTTGCTGTACTAGAACCAGAGGACTTATTTTTGCTTTTATTAGACCTCTTTTTTTACGCACAGTGTTCCAATCACTTTGGTTATCAGCACCTGCAGATGGTTCATCTAAATTAGTTGCATTCATATTGGCCGGAAACACTGGCGCCGCAGTCGGAGTACCAGTAGCGGGAGTAGCAACATGAGGGGACGTCAGCATTTTCTCTTGGCCAGTAGAAGCAGAAGAAGAGGTATAAGAAGAGGAAGTATTAGTAACTACACTAGTTGACAAAGCAGCAACGAAGGCGTATGGCATATTTATTGTTGGAACAGAAGTATTGACTGCACTGAGTACACCATTACCATCAGACACAATTATTTCCTTTCCACTATCCTTCTCTTTGGCCAAAGGGCCACTGACAATACCACGCACTTCACTGAATTGAGATAGCAAGTGCGACACAATCGATTTATTTTCAGCAAGCATAGAGCGCAAATCAATGATTTCAGTTTGAAGAGTCTCAACTTTATTGCGAAGGCATTCATTATCTTCTCTCACAGCATTAACCACACACAGAATATTAGAATTAAGAGCTTTAATTTCAGCGAGCTCATCGATCAACAACGCAAGAGATTGATTGTCAATGTTTTGGTTGCATTGGCGCTCATTACTTGCTGTATTATTTTTAAGCGGAGACCGAAGAGAACAACGGCGCACAGCTTTACACTCATCGCACAGAAATGGGGTATTTGAACTCAAAAGGTACTCTAAGTCAGTCTGTTGCATACCAACACAATGTAGGTGGAAAAGCTTATTACAATTAGAGCACTGCACTTTGGCCTGAGCACGTTCCACTTTCGTCCCACAACGGCAAGTCATATTTAATTAAATAAATAGACAAATCCATGCACAACTGAATAGATATAATTACTAAATTGTTTGTTTTCTTTTTTCTATACACACTGCGATCACAACGAACTACTCACATTATAAGAGTCCAATATCTCAAACAGTTTATTATGCACCATGCATAAAAACATTGCAAAATTATTAGTTATTAAGACATAATTAGGGCGCGATTAAAAAACACGTCCTCTCCGAACAAACGACATTTTGTATGGAAAACTCGGTTCATGTCTCACCCTAAAAACTCATAACTTTTGGGCCGGTCTGTCTGCAGTCTGGCCTTAGGAATGGGTCCAGTTCATTATTTTCGGAACAGTCTGGGAGAATCTGACCGAAGGAATGAAACCAGGTCAATATTTATCTTGACCTGAAATTTGTACCACCTCTCAAGATCATTCAACAATTCCGCTAGGTGACACATACGTTTTTTCGGTTTGCGTTCTGGCTAATCTTCCGGTAGGTGGCGCATAAGAAAAAGCTTAGCGGTGTATAAGAAAAAGCTAAGAGCTTTTAACCTTTCGCAGAGCTTTGTCGTTCAGGAGAGGATCGTTAAATGGGGGCCCTACATTTTTAAAGGGCCGCAAATTTTTAAAAGTCCCCTCATATTTCTAATGAGCCCTAGACTTCACCCGAGCCGTTTTAGAGAGTCCCATAGATTTGTAATCGAGCGACTGCTCCCCAATCTCCCCACCCACCCCCTCTTTTTTCTCGTCTACAAAAATTAGCAGTTGGACACCTGTAGTACCGCCCAATCCCAACTCCCAACCCCCAAACCCCAACCCCCAACCCAACCCCCATTTTTCTCGTCTACAAAAAGGAGTCGATGGGTACTTGTAGTACCGCCCCCCTTTTTTTCTCGTCTGCAAAACGGGCCTGTCGGGCACCCGATCAGGGGCAGATTGTTAACTAAAGGTTATCTTAATATTGAACTCATGATTTTCCATTATTGAACACTTTATTTGTCTTTTTATTAGGGTATAAATTTGTATTTACATACTTACACATATGTTTGTACATGGGAATTTTATTAAACCACCACACTGATAAGAAACTTTAACCGTACAACATTGAAACATATTTATATAACTTCATGCTGTATTTCATTTAACTAAATTCGTTATCAGAATTTTCCGTAAGTATAAAACATAGAACACCGATCACTTCCCATTTAGTTGAGCTTTACAACTATTCCAAAATTAGCTACCCGTTCAGTTGAATTTTAGCCTGCGCTTCAAAAATCGGAGAAGAAAAACCAAAAAAACAGAATTTGTTATTAAGATTTAGATGTCGAGCCGACAAAAACATCAAAAAAGGAACCAAACATAATAAAAACTCTAGAAAAAAGAAAATAAAAAAAATAGTATGCCTTCATTTGTGTGCGAGTATTGTAACAAAGAATTTAAATATGATCGCAGTTTAAGACGACATATTAGAAACTATCATGCGAAGAAAGTGAGTTGTAATGTATGCAAACAATAGTTTAATAACATTCAAATGTTGTTAGCACATAAAGGTTTACAACATACAAGTAACGCGGATGACCCTATATATTGTGATGTTTGTGCAATTAATATCGCAAAAAACTGTGGTCATATCACATACGGACTAATGCACACAAACAAAAGGCTAGACAGAACTTCACTCCTAATGTTAAAAGTATTAAATCAGTATTCAATAAGCGAATCGAAACATTTGTATTTGAAAATAATTTAAAAGAGGATTTTATTGTTAAACACTTTTTTGCAACAATAAAAAAAGGACTTTGTAAAATTTTAAGAGAAAACTAATTCATTATCAAAACATTAAGTTTATTTGCGAGCTGTTTTGTAAATATATTTTGATTCAAGAAGGAGTATAGTGTTTGATGGAAACCAAGATGATTTTGCTTGGATCAACTTCTACGGAAAATGATATTAATCTGTTTTACGAGGACCAGTGTGTCATTTTATCTTCAAAAATGGGCGAATTTCAAGCAAGAGATAGTGGTTAGTCACTAATTGAGATATCACATCTAGAAGCGAATATAAATAAATATGAGCCTATTAAAGGCTCAAAATATATACCTTTACCACCAACAATTCAAAACAAATATTCGTGTATAAATATTCAAAACACAGATGAATACTGTTTCAAATGGGCAATTATATCAGCTCTATATCCTAGAAGCTGTCACACAAATAGATGTTCATCATATGAAGCTGATGATATAAAAGCAGATGTGATAGAACTGCGAAACAATATTACAATCAACTTCCATAATCTAAATTTTCCACTTCCGGTTAAACAAATCAAGATATTTGAAGATAGCAATCCTGGCATTAGTGTCAATGTTTTCGGCCTGGATAATACCACTATAGTGGACCCATATTATTTTACAAAAGAGGAACGAGAACATCATATAAATTCATTGTTGTTAGAGGACATTAACAACCTCCATTACGTTTGGATAAAGAACATTTCGGGGTAAGACACTAAGAAAAACACTTTAATTAAACAAAGTTCGCTCAAACAACTTTTTTTTTTATATATTTTCAGATTAATACGCAGTCAATTAACAAAATTTACAAAGAAAGTGTTCGCATGCAACACATGTTTAATCCGCTTCCATACAAACGAAGCTTTAGCATACCACAAGGATCATTGCAATAAAATAGAAACAGAGATGCCTTCCGAAAATGATAAAGTATTAAGCTTTAGTAATTTTAAAAAACAATCGCATGTGCCCTTTGTTATTTATGCAGACTTTGAGTGTATTCTAGAACCAATAGGTATTAAAAATTATAGCAAAGTTAAATCAGTTCAAAAACATATTCCTTACGCTTATAGTTACTATATCAAATGTTCTTATGACAACAGTTTAGATAGTTTTAGAATATATAGTGGTGAGGATTGCACAAACAATTTTTTCAAAAATTTAATTGAAGATGTTTTGAAAATCTATGCTATTATAAGTAAAAAATACCGATGATTCCTTTAACTCCCTCTCAAGAACAATTTCATAAAGAATATTCAAAATGTCATATTTGCAATGAAAATTTTAATGAAGATGGCAGAGTTGCAGATCATTGTCATTTAACTGGTGAATATAGAGGTCCTGCTCATAATAAATGCAATTTAGAATATCAAATTTCGCGCTTCGTGCCAATATTATTTCACAATCTTTCGTCCTACGACTGTCATTTGTTTGTTAGAAAACTTTCGACAACACAAGGCGACATTATAGTTATTCCCTTAAATAAAGAGTTATATATTTCCATATCTAAGAGAATATATATAACTGAAAAAGATTCTATCGAACTTCGTTTTTTGGATTCATACAGATTTATGCCATCTAGCTTACAAAGTTTAGCAAGTTACTTAACCGATGAAGATTTACATACTGTAAAATCAGCTTTTAAAAATAATGATGAATTTACATTAATGAAACGTAAAGGTGTATTTCCTTATGATTACCTAATGTCACAATATCTTCCATTTAGAAATTTTGAATGGGTTGAAAATATTGAAGGCTTTAATGTGAACAATATTGCAGATGATTCGGAAATTGGTTATATATCAGAAGTGGATTTAGAATATCCATCTAGTTTGCATGATTATCATAATTATTTTCCATTCTGTTCAGAAAACAAAAAAAAATAAAAGTATGAAATTATACTAAGCTGATAAGAGACTTATCCAAAAAAGAAAAACATATAATACTCTATAGAACTCTTAAACAATGTATAAGACATGGATTAGTTTTAGTTAAAATACATAAAATTCTAAAATTTGTTCAATCAGATTGGCTGAAAAAATATATTGATTTGAATAACCACCAAAATTTTTTCAAGCTATTAAACAATGCAGTCTATGGAATGACTGTGGAAAATGTTGATAAACGAAAAGATATAAAAATAATAACCGAATGGGAGAGTAGAGGTAGGAGATTAGGAGCTAGAGCTCTAATAGCAAAGTTTAATTTTCATAGTTCACAACAATTTACTGATAATATGATTGCAATACAACTGAATAAAGGTTTCACAATATACAATAAACCTATTTATATAGGTTTTACCGTTTTAGAACTTTCTAAACTGAAAATGTATGAATTTCATTATGATTATATTAAACCAAAATATTGTGAAAATGTTAATCTTAACTAAATGGATACTGACTCCTTTATTTACGATATTAAGACAAATGACTTTTATGATGATATTCGTAAGGATATAGGCATGCAATTTGATACATCTGCATACCCAAATCGAAATGTGTTTGATTTTCCATTGTTAAACAAAAAGGTTTTGGGTATGATGAAAGATGAATGTAATGGTAAATTAATGAAGGAATTTATTGGTTTCAGAGCAAAAATTTATTATATTCGCATCGATCAAGAAGAAAAAGAGATTAAAAAAATTAAGGGTGTTAAAAAATGTGTTACTCTCAAACTTTCTGCAAATGACTGTAAAAGATGTTTATTCGAAAAGACATTGTACTTTGACTCAATGTATATTTTTAGATCAAAATTGAATTGTATACAGAAGAAATAAATAAATTAACATTAAGCTTTTTAGATGATAAGAGATTTGTAAAAAATAATGGAATTAATACCTACACTTGGAATCATTATAAAATAAAAGAATAAAAAAACATAATTCAGTTGTATCTTATTTAACGCTTCGAAAAAGAATACTTTCGAAATGGCATCATCGTCTTCTTTAGCAGCAGATAGGTTAATTATTCTTGAATTTGTTTTCGTTTTCGATATTCTATTATCAAATAAGGAAGGTCCAAACTTATGTATACTCATATTACTCAATAATATTTGCTTCTCGCAACTCTTGAGTGATTAATTAATCAATTCAATCGGTGGCTGTAAATTTCCAAAACTATCAAAATATTCTTTTTAGTTTTTATTAATACTTTCATGGTCTTAGCAAGATTTGCTAATACAGTCATATGATTATTTGACATGATTTTAAACGAGCGATCGAAAAAATCTGTTATCTACCAGCTGTGTATCTGATAATAATCTGCTAAATCTGTTACCTATCAAGTGTGTATCTGATAAGAATCTGGCCTGATATCAATTTTACTTATTTTGAACTGTTATATATTAAACTTGACTCGGGGTTTGCTAACATGGTCACTGTAACCTTTAATAATTTTACCGGTAATTTCCTTGAACATATTTGTTGTGAAGATCTCTTCTTATTATGAATGGATTTGGTTTTTGCAGATGGTAGGTTTTTATTAGTATATTAATCCACAAGTTGATTAAGTATACACAGAGTAACACATTATTTAACGCTCCTAATTTTTTTAATCTCTTTTTCTTCTTGATCGATGCGAATATAATACATTTTTGCTCTCAAACCAATAAATTCCTTCATTAATTTACCATTACATTCATCTTTCATCATACCCAAAACCTTTTTGTTTAACAATGGAAAATCAAACACATTTGGATTTTGGTATGCAGATGTATCAAATTGCATACCTATATCCTTACGAATATCATCATAAAAGTTATTTGTCTTATTATCGTAAATAAAGGAGTCTGTATCCATATAGTTAAGATTAACATTTTCACAATATTTTGGTTTAACATAATTGTTGTGTCAGGCATATACATACATAAATACAAACCTTCATCGTGTCACAGAAGATGTAATGTTGGGTCATTGGTCATATTGAACTTGCTGCTGGGTTGCATATATTACATACATATATGTATATATACTCAACTTTATTTACTCATATTTAAAATATCATAACTTTGGAGTTCTTTAAATTTTTAGCATTAAGTAACTGAATTACTCCTATACACACATGTATGTATGTATCATATACAGCTAGGACCATTCTCTCTATTGTTATATTTCATATTATGCTTTGTGCTATATTTGTCATAGCTTCATGAATCTAATTGCTTGACTAATAAAACAGTTCGAAGTCCGACAGCATACATCGCGGGTGTTTTAATTTTAAATGGTTTCACCCCACAATATTCGCAGGTCAGCAAATATTTCTGATCAAACATTTGGCGCCCAACGTGGGGCCTGTGATTGGCTTTGGAATTAAATCCCCTGAAGTTTCGGTCCCTTCATTGTATCCAAATACGGACATCGGCTGGATTTACAACGGAACGGTAGTACATAACATTCCTGGTACGTACTCCATCGACGCCGCTATTTTGTTTGCTATTGCCGCAAGTCATTAAGTCATCGCTATAGGAGCGCTGTCGTTGATACATATTATGCCACAGGTGCGTTGTTGTTGTTAGCAGTAAGTTAGTATCGCACCACTTTTCTAAATCATTGCCGATAACGGTGGTTGCAATCACGCCACCATATGCTAAGCAGCTTTATATATCCCATATATCTTCGTACAAACATTTGTACCTACATAAGTACTTCCTCGCTTCGAATATTCTCGTCATCGGCATCTTATTTTTAATAATCTTGGCCATCCACTAAATCAACATTCCTGCCTTTAATACCTGTACAGGGGTATAAAAATATTGTAGTGCCTTACATACATACTGACATTTGTACGTTGTTAGCCCTTCTACACAACAACGTATACATTTTTTGGATTTTATTTTTGGATTTATTTAATAAAATAAGGCATTAAACATTTGCTCTATCGCGTATTCGTAGTACAGTTAATACTAAACTTTCAATCTCGTCAGCTGAATTGAATTGTCGCTTAGCGATTTTGGAAGCGTATTTTAAGCAGGTAATGACAGTCCAAACAGAAATTGAAAACTTAGATCCAGACGAAACACAGCGCGACACTAGAAGCGGGATTGAAGACAAGTATATCGCTATTAAAGTTTGTATCAAGGATCAATTGGGGGCTGAGGGTCACAACATTGCTAACACTTGGGCCTGTGTCTCTCATTCAACTTCAATGAAGCTAACACGGCTGTCATTGCCAACATTCGATGGCAAATATTCAGAATACAAAAACTTCATAACGTCGTTTAAGACAGTCGTTAACAATCAGCCTAGTTTATCGGCTATCGAAAAGTTTAATCAACTGATTAATTGCTTAAAGGGAGCGGGCTTAGAAACTGTAAAGGCATTTCAAATATCGCTTTACAATTATCCGAAGGCGCTTGAACGCCTCAAGGATCGCTATGACAACCCTACTCTTGTCCTTTTGGACAACATAAATTCACTTTTCAACCTGCCAAACGTTTCCAATTCGAATGCGCAACAATTGCGAAGTCTTATAAACAACGCTTCGGCCCTATATAATTCATTACTGTCACTTGGTTCTGAGTCACAAATTGCTCAGGCAATGCTCATATCTATTGTTATCGACAAGGTCGATCAGGACACGAAGAAGAAATGGAATGAGTTTTTGGTGTTTCGAAATCTCCCGACATGGGTATCATGAGTTGGGGTAGTGGAACGACGTTGCCAATATTTAGAATCTATAGGTAAGGCCGGTATAGATATGCACTCGAGTCAACCAGCGGTGAGTAAACCACGCAACCAAAAACCACAACGACAAGGGTTGACCTTCAACTGAAAATCCCAAGCCTGCCTTGTCTGCTCAAATACGGAACACAGAATCTTAAAATGTCCACAATTTATTGCAACTACATTAAATCAACGATATGATACAGCAAAAAGATTGAGCCTTTGTATTAACTGTCTTGGTAAAGGTCATCAGGCTGCGAAATGTCCATCAATGAAAAGATGCCGAACGTGCTCTCGTCCACATCACACGCTGCTGCATCGCGATGTTAGTAACACTACTTCATTGCCTGCACAAGTGGCATCTCAACCCACAACGACTGTACAGCTGAGTTCAGGTGCAGTAGTAAACACACATACAGACTCTTGTTTGAATCGAATCATACTAGCTGCAGCTTTGGTTATGGTACAAGATGCAAATTGAGCGCGCATTACTAGACTCCTGCTCGCAAGTAAGCTTTGTATCTGATGAGTTCGTACAAACACTTCGTTTGCCCCGTAAGAGAAGTAACTTGGAAATTCGCAGCATTGGAGATTCGCAAACACAAGTTAAGCATCGTACGACCACAACAATCAAATGACGCTTCACAGAATTAGAATTACCTCTTGATTTTTGTGTTACATCCCATACTGCTTACCATCCCGAGTCATAAATCGACATTTCATCATGGGATCTGCCCAAAGATGCGCAATTGGCTGATGAAGGGTTTAACAAGTCGCGACGCATTGACTTGCTCCTTGGAACTGAAGCATTTTTCGAGATTGTATCGGTTGGACAGGTGAAACTTGGTCCAAACTTGCCTGTTTTGCAAAAGACCCTCTTGGGATGGGTGGTTTCCGGTCGTTGTAATACTAAACCCACAACCCCTCATATGCACTATCCCTGGATAATTCCATAAACCAAAACGTCGAGCGACTGTGGCGCATCGAAGATGTTAGCAGACCTGATAATACCTACACTCCTGAACAACGCAGATGCGAGGAGTTCTTCAAAAACACCATTCGTCGAGAAAGTGATGGCAGAATCGTGGTTCGTCTTCCATTCAAGGATGATCCCAGCTCGCTAGGTCGTTCATATGAAACTGCGCGCAGACTCTTTGAAGCTCTTGAACGTCGCTTAAGTCGTACACCAGATGTTAAGCAACAATATACAGATTTTATGTTAGAGTTCGAACGTTTGGGTAACATGAGCTTGGTGAGTACTCCGAATCTAAATGTCCCGCATTACTATATTCCCCACCACTGTGTATTTAAGCCGAAAAGTACATCAACTAAGCTACGGGTCGTCTTTGATGCCTCCTGTCAGACTACGTCACAAAGGTCACTAAACGACTTGATGATGGTCGGTCCAACCATACAGCCCGACCTATACACACTTCTCCTACGTTTTAGGTTGTATCGCTATGTAATTACTGCCGATATCGTAAAAATGTTTAGACAGGTTCTCGTGGATGAGGAGGATTGCAAGTTTCAGTATATACTCTGGCGAAATAGTTCGAATGAATCGCTTTGCACATATAAACTCAATACAGTCACCTACGGTACCGCCATCGCTCCATATCTTGCCATACGCAGCATGACGTATTTGCCGACACCCATGCGGACAAGTTTAAAATTGGTGCTGCAGCCATAAAATCGTCGTTTTATGTAGATGATTTTATATGTGGAGCAAATACTCTTGATACTCTTCGCGCAATGAAAACAGAAGTAGCCGAAGTACTTCGTCGTGGCAGATTTGAACTTGCAAAATGGCATTCAAACTACAGTGAATTTGTCAGTGATTGCACCTTCAAGGAGCTGAATCTGGACAACACTATAACTAGTACTTTGGGTTTAAGATGGAATCAACAAGAAGACGTGTTTATGTTCTCACTGGTGCCAAAGCAGTCATTCAACGTTGTCTCTAAACTCTCAGTACTGCCAGTAGCTGCATCACTATTCGATCCATTGGATTTAGTGTCATCTATCATAATAGTGGCAAAAATTATTTTATAAGAATTGTGGCTACTTAGGCTGCAGTGGGTTGAATCAGTCCTACACAATGTCCACACTGCATGGACATCGTTTCTCTTAACGCTTTCGTCGTTGGAGTCGCTTACAATACAACGATTTTGTCTACAACCACACTCTCAGAGTCTTCAGTTGCACGGTTTCTGCTATGCATCAATCAGAGCCTATGGCTGTTGCATCTACGCCCGTACGGTTCGCCCTAATGGCGAAGTTGAGGTGAAGCTTGTTACGTCGAAATCACGTGTTGCACCAACGCGAAAGCTATCCCTTCCAAAATTGGAATTGAGTGGCGCCCATTTGTTGGCGCAACTTTTCGCCAGGATTAAGACGAACTTTGTTGAAACAAGTATTTAACGTTCTTGTGGTGTGACTTACTACGTGCAATGCATTGTATTATTTGGAACCTGCAGACCAAATATTTCTCCGCTGAGATACAAGAACTCCGCAAGGGAAGAGACGTCAGTAGCCAACTTAAGTTTTTAAATCCTTTCTTGCAGGAGACTGATGGCTTTGCACTGCTTAAGGTTTGAGGCCGCTTGGAGTTGGCAAACGTTGAATACACCCGGAAACATCCGATATTACTTCCAGGTAAAGACGACTTTGTCCGGCGATATGTTGAATTTGTTCATCATCAAAACTATCATGCCGGCCCAAAGGCACTAGTTGGCCTAATACGCCTACGATTCTGGATTGTTAACGCACGAGAAATAGCACGCCGCGTCTCATGTGTACACTGTGTTCGATATCGACCCACCCTGGAAAGGAAAATAATGGGTAACCTACCCGTAGAACGACTAACGCCATAGAGACAATTTTCGAGATGTGGTGTGGACTTTTGCGGTCCGGTAAACATGTACCTGCGTATCCGAGGAAAGGTTCCCTACAAGACCTACATCGCCATTTTTATATGTTTTGCCACGAAGGCCGTGCATGTTGAAGTGGTATTTGATTTGTCGACTGATGCATTCATCGCGGCATTGAAGCGCTTGGTAGCCAGGCGCGGTCTTCCCTCCGACATATTTTGCGATAGCGCAACCAACTTCACAGGTGACAGCAACAAATTGGAAGCACTAAAGAACTTTTTATTCAAGGACGAAACAATTCATTCGATCAACAAATTTTGTCTAAATGAATTCATCAACTTTCATTTTATTCCTCTCAGGGCCCCCCATTTCGGCGGATTGTGGGAGTCAGCTATAAAAAGCGTCAAAGGGTTACTCAACCGAACTTTAATGAACACACGGCTCATATACGAAGAGCTAACCACTGTTACAACAGAAGTAGAAGCGATTTTAAACTCCCGCCCTTTGTCTCCGCTTTCTTCGGACCCGAATGACTTGGATGCACTCACGCCAGGCTATTTCCTCATCGGTGGTGCTGTGCGCGCATTGCCAGAAAATCCAGTTATAGAGTTGGATCATTCGGAATACTGGCGACAAGTAAGATCAATCAAACAACATCTGTGGCGTCGCTGGTCTCAAGAATATATCAACGAGCTTCAGGTGCGTAATAGCTGGAACAAGCCATCAAGAAACCTAACCGTAGGGCAAATGGTTATCGTGCATGATGATAACACGCCCCCTCAATGTTGGGTGTTGGGTCGTATCGAATCAGTGATGGCTGGTAAGGATGGTCGTATGCGTGTTGCTTACCTAATGTCACAATATCTTCCATTTAGAAATTTTGAATGGGTTGAAAATATTGAAGGCTTTAATGTGAACAATATTGCAGATGATTCGGAAATTGGTTATATATCAGAAGTGGATTTAGAATATCCATCTAGTTTGCATGATTATCATAATTATTTTCCATTCTGTTCAGAAAACAAAAAAAAATAAAAGTATGAAATTATACTAAGCTGATAAGAGACTTATCCAAAAAAGAAAAACATATAATACTCTATAGAACTCTTAAACAATGTATAAGACATGGATTAGTTTTAGTTAAAATACATAAAATTCTAAAATTTGTTCAATCAGATTGGCTGAAAAAATATATTGATTTGAATAACCACCAAAATTTTTTCAAGCTATTAAACAATGCAGTCTATGGAATGACTGTGGAAAATGTTGATAAACGAAAAGATATAAAAATAATAACCGAATGGGAGAGTAGAGGTAGGAGATTAGGAGCTAGAGCTCTAATAGCAAAGTTTAATTTTCATAGTTCACAACAATTTACTGATAATATGATTGCAATACAACTGAATAAAGGTTTCACAATATACAATAAACCTATTTATATAGGTTTTACCGTTTTAGAACTTTCTAAACTGAAAATGTATGAATTTCATTATGATTATATTAAACCAAAATATTGTGAAAATGTTAATCTTAACTAAATGGATACTGACTCCTTTATTTACGATATTAAGACAAATGACTTTTATGATGATATTCGTAAGGATATAGGAATGCAATTTGATACATCTGCATACCCAAATCGAAATGTGTTTGATTTTCCATTGTTAAACAAAAAGGTTTTGGGTATGATGAAAGATGAATGTAATGGTAAATTAATGAAGGAATTTATTGGTTTCAGAGCAAAAATTTATTATATTCGCATCGATCAAGAAGAAAAAGAGATTAAAAAAATTAAGGGTGTTAAAAAATGTGTTACTCTCAAACTTTCTGCAAATGACTGTAAAAGATGTTTATTCGAAAAGACATTGTACTTTGACTCAATGTATATTTTTAGATCAAAATTGAATTGTATACAGAAGAAATAAATAAATTAACATTAAGCTTTTTAGATGATAAGAGATTTGTAAAAAATAATGGAATTAATACCTACACTTGGAATCATTATAAAATAAAAGAATAAAAAAACATAATTCAGTTGTATCTTATTTAACGCTTCGAAAAAGAATACTTTCGAAATGGCATCATCGTCTTCTTTAGCAGCAGATAGGTTAATTATTCTTGAATTTGTTTTCGTTTTCGATATTCTATTATCAAATAAGGAAGGTCCAAACTTATGTATACTCATATTACTCAATAATATTTGCTTCTCGCAACTCTTGAGTGATTAATTAATCAATTCAATCGGTGGCTGTAAATTTCCAAAACTATCAAAATATTCTTTTTAGTTTTTATTAATACTTTCATGGTCTTAGCAAGATTTGCTAATACAGTCATATGATTATTTGACATGATTTTAAACGAGCGATCGAAAAAATCTGTTATCTACCAGCTGTGTATCTGATAATAATCTGCTAAATCTGTTACCTATCAAGTGTGTATCTGATAAGAATCTGGCCTGATATCAATTTTACTTATTTTGAACTGTTATATATTAAACTTGACTCGGGGTTTGCTAACATGGTCACTGCAACCTTTAATAATTTTACCGGTAATTTCCTTGAACATATTTGTTGTGAAGATCTCTTCTTATTATGAATGGATTTTGTTTTTGCAGATGGTAGGTTTTTATTAGTATATTAATCCACAAGTTGATTAAGTATACACAGAGTAACACATTATTTAACGCTCCTAATTTTTTTAATCTCTTTTTCTTCTTGATCGATGCGAATATAATACATTTTTGCTCTCAAACCAATAAATTCCTTCATTAATTTACCATTACATTCATCTTTCATCATACCCAAAACCTTTTTGTTTAACAATGGAAAATCAAACACATTTGGATTTTGGTATGCAGATGTATCAAATTGCATACCTATATCCTTACGAATATCATCATAAAAGTTATTTGTCTTATTATCGTAAATAAAGGAGTCTGTATCCATATAGTTAAGATTAACATTTTCACAATATTTTGGTTTAATATAATTGTTGGGTCAGGCATATACATACATAAATACAAACCTTCATCGTGTCACAGAAGATGTAATGTTGGGTCATTGGTCATATTGAACTTGCTGCTGGGTTGCATATATTACATACATATATGTATATATACTCAACTTTATTTACTCATATTTAAAATATCATAACTTTGGAGTTCTTTAAATTTTTAGCATTAAGTAACTGAATTACTCCTATACACACATGTATGTATGTATCATATACAGCTAGGACCATTCTCTCTATTGTTATATTTCATATTATGCTTTGTGCTATATTTGTCATAGCTTCATGAATCTAATTGCTTGACTAATAAAACAGTTCGAAGTCCGACAGCATACATCGCGGGTGTTTTAATTTTAAATGGTTTCACCCCACAATATTCGCAGGTCAGCAAATATTTCTGATCAAAAATTTGGCGCCCAACGTGGGGCCTGTGATTGGCTTTGGAATTAAATCCCCTGAAGTTTCGGTCCCTTCATTGTATCCAAATACGGACATCGGCTGGATTTACAACGGAACGGTAGTACATAACATTCCTGGTACGTACTCCATCGACGCCGCTATTTTGTTTGCTATTGCCGCAAGTCATCAAGTCATCGCTATAGGAGCGCTGTCGTTGATACATATTATGCCACAGGTGCGTTGTTGTTGTTAGCAGTAAGTTAGTATCGCACCACTTTTCTAAATCATTGCCGATAACGGTGGTTGCAATCACGCCACCATATGCTAAGCAGCTTTATATATCCCATATATCTTCGTACAAACATTTGTACCTACATAAGTACTTCCTCGCTTCGAATATTCTCGTCATCGGCATCTTATTTTTAATAATCTTGGCCATCCACTAAATCAACATTCCTGCCTTTAATACCTGTACAGGGGTTTAAAAATATTGTAGTGCCTTACATACATACTGACATTTGTACGTTGTTAGCCCTTCTACACAACAACGTATACATTTTTTGGATTTTATTTTTGGATTTATTTAATAAAATAAGGCATTAAACATTTGCTCTATCGCGTATTCGTAGTACAGTTAATACTAAACTTTCAATCTCGTCAGCTGAATTGAATTGTCGCTTAGCGATTTTGGAAGCGTATTTTAAGCAGGTAATGACAGTCCAAACAGAAATTGAAAACTTAGATCCAGACGAAACACAGCGCGACACTAGAAGCGGGATTGAAGACAAGTATATCGCTATTAAAGTTTGTATCAAGGATCAATTGGGGGCTGAGGGTCACAACATTGCTGACACTTGGGCCTGTGTCTCTCATTCAACTTCAATGAAGCTAACACGGCTGTCATTGCCAACATTCGATGGCAAATATTCAGAATACAAAAACTTCATAACGTCGTTTAAGACAGTCGTTGACAATCAGCCTAGTTTATCGGCTATCGAAAAGTTTAATCAACTGATTAATTGCTTAAAGGGAGCGGGCTTAGAAACTGTAAAGGCATTTCAAATATCGCTTTACAATTATCCGAAGGCGCTTGAACGCCTCAAGGATCGCTATGACAACCCTACTCTTGTCCTTTTGGACAACATAAATTCACTTTTCAACCTGCCAAACGTTTCCAAATCGAATGCGCAACAATTGCGAAGTCTTATAAACAACGCTTCGGCCCTATATAATTCATTACTGTCACTTGGTTCTGAGTCACAAATTGCTCAGGCAATGCTCATATCTATTGTTATCGACAAGGTCGATCAGGACACGAAGAAGAAATGGAATGAGTTTTTGGTGTTTCGAAATCTCCCGACATGGGTATCATGAGTTGGGGTAGTGGAACGACGTTGCCAATATTTAGAATCTATAGGTAAGGCCGGTATAGATATGCACTCGAGTCAACCAGCGGTGAGTAAACCACGCAACCAAAAACCACAACGACAAGGGTTGACCTTCAACTGAAAATCCCAAGCCTGCCTTGTCTGCTCAAATACGGAACACAGAATCTTAAAATGTCCACAATTTATTGCAACTACATTAAATCAACGATATGATACAGCAAAAAGATTGAGCCTTTGTATTAACTGTCTTGGTAAAGGTCATCAGGCTGCGAAATGTCCATCAATGAAAAGATGCCGAACGTGCTCTCGTCCACATCACACGCTGCTGCATCGCGATGTTAGTAACACTACTTCATTGCCTGCACAAGTGGCATCTCAACCCACAACGACTGTACAGCAGAGTTCAGGTGCAGTAGTAAACACAAATACAGACTCTTGTTTGAATCGAATCATACTAGCTACAGCTTTGGTTATGGTTAAAGATGCAAATTGAGCGCGCATTACTAGACTCCTGCTCGCAAGTAAGCTTTGTATCTGATGAGTTCGTACAAACACTTCGTTTGCCCCGTAAGAGAAGTAACTTGGAAATTCGCAGCATTGGAGATTCGCAAACACAAGTTAAGCATCGTACGACCACAACAATCAAATGACGCTTCACAGAATTAGAATTACCTCTTGATTTTTGTGTTACATCCCATACTGCTTACCATCCCGAGTCATAAATCGACATTTCATCATGGGATCTGCCCAAAGATGCGCAATTGGCTGATGAAGGGTTTAACAAGTCGCGACGCATTGACTTGCTCCTTGGAACTGAAGCATTTTTCGAGATTGTATCGGTTGGACAGGTGAAACTTGGTCCAAACTTGCCTGTTTTGCAAAAGACCCTCTTGGGATGGGTGGTTTCCGGTCGTTGTAATACTAAACCCACAACCCCCCATATGCACTATCCCTGGATAATTCCATAAACCAAAACGTCGAGCGACTGTGGCGCATCGAAGATGTTAGCAGACCTGATAATACCTACACTCCTGAACAACGCAGATGCGAGGAGTTCTTCAAAAACACCATTCGTCGAGAAAGTGATGGCAGAATCGTGGTTCGTCTTCCATTCAAGGATGATCCCAGCTCGCTAGGTCGTTCATATGAAACTGCGCGCAGACGCTTTGAAGCTCTTGAACGTCGCTTAAGTCGTACACCAGATGTTAAGCAACAATATACAGATTTTATGTTAGAGTTCGAACGTTTGGGTAACATGAGCTTGGTGAGTACTCCGAATCTAAATGTCCCGCATTACTATATTCCCCACCACTGTGTATTTAAGCCGAAAAGTACATCAACTAAGCTACGGGTCGTCTTTGATGCCTCCTGTCAGACTACGTCACAAAGGTCACTAAACGACTTGATGATGGTCGGTCCAACCATACAGCCCGACCTATACACACTTCTCCTACGTTTTAGGTTGTATCGCTATGTAATTACTGCCGATATCGTAAAAATGTTCAGACAGGTTCTCGTGGATGAGGAGGATTGCAAGTTTCAGTATATACTCTGGCGAAATAGTTCGAATGAATAGCTTTGCACATATAAACTCAATACAGTCACCTACGGTACCGCCATCGCTCCATATCTTGCCATACGCAGCATGACGTATTTGCCGACACCCATGCGGACAAGTTTAAAATTGGTGCTGCAGCCATAAAATCGTCGTTTTATGTAGATGATTTTATATGTGGAGCAAATACTCTTGATACTCTTCGCGCAATGAAAACAGAAGTAGCCGAAGTACTTCGTCGTGGCAGATTTGACCTTGCAAAATGGCATTCAAACTACAGTGAATTTGTCAGTGATTGCACCTTCAAGGAGCTGAATCTGGACAACACTATAACTAGTACTTTGGGCTTAAGATGGAATCAACAAGAAGACGTGTTTATGTTCTCACTGGTGCCAAAGCAGTCATTCAACGTTGTCTCTAAACTCTCAGTACTGCCAGTGGCTGCATCACTATTCGATCCATTGGGTTTAGTGTCATCTATCATAATAGTGGCAAAAATTATTTTATAAGAATTGTGGCTACTTAGGCTGCAGTGGGATGAATCAGTCCTACACAATGTCCACACTGCATGGACATCGTTTCTCTTAACGCTTTCGTCGTTGGAGTCGCTTACAATACAACGATTTTGTCTACAACCACACTCTCAGAGTCTTCAGTTGCACGGTTTCTGCTATGCATCAATCAGAGCCTATGGCTGTTGCATCTACGCCCGTACGGTTCGCCCTAATGGCGAAGTTGAGGTGAAGCTTGTTACGTCGAAATCACGTGTTGCACCAACGCGAAAGCTATCCCTTCCAAAATTGGAATTGAGTGGCGCCCATTTGTTGGCGCAACTTTTCGCCAGGATTAAGACGAACTTTGTTGAAACAAGTATTTAACGTTCTTGTGGTGTGACTTACTACGTGCAATGCATTGTATTATTTGGAACCTGCAGACCAAATATTTCTCCGCTGAGATACAAGAACTCCGCAAGGGAAGAGACGTCAGTAGCCAACTTAAGTTTTTAAATACTTTCTTGCAGGAGACTGATGGCTTTGCACTGCTTAAGGTTGGAGGCCGCTTGGAGTTGGCAAACGTTGAATACACCCGTAAACATCCGATATTACTTCCAGGTAAAGACGACTTTGTCCGGCGATATGTTGAATTTGTTCATCATCAAAACTATCATGCCGGCCCAAAGGCACTAGTTGGCCTAATACGCCTACGATTCTGGATTGTTAACGCACGAGAAATAGCACGCCGCGTCTCATGTGTACACTGTGTTCGATATCGACCCACCCTGGAAAGGAAAATAATGGGTAACCTACCCGTAGAACGACTAACGCCATCGAGACCATTTTCGAGATGTGGTGTGGACTTTTGCGGTCCGGTAAACACGTACCTGCGTATCCGAGGAAAGGTTCCCTACAAGACCTACATCGCCATTTTTATATGTTTTGCCACGAAGGCCGTGCATGTTGAAGTGGTATTTGATTTGTCGACTGATGCATTCATCGCGGCATTGAAGCGCTTGGTAGCCAGGCGCGGTCTTCCCTCCGACATATTTTGCGATAGCGCAACCAACTTCACAGGTGACAGCAACAAATTGGAAGCACTAAAGAACTTTTTATTCAAGGACGAAACAATTCATTCGATCAACAAATTTTGTCTAAATGAATTTATCAACTTTCATTTTATTCCTCTCAGGGCCCCCCATTTCGGCGGATTGTGGGAGTCAGCTATAAAAAGCGTCAAAGGGTTACTCAACCGAACTTTAATGAACACACGGCTCACATACGAAGAGCTAACCACTGTTACAACAGAAGTAGAAGCGATTTTAAACTCCCGCCCTTTGTCTCCGCTTTCTTCGGACCCGAATGACTTGGATGCACTCACGCCAGGCTATTTCCTCATCGGTGGTGCTATGCGCGCATTGCCAGAAAATCCAGTTATAGAGTTGGATCATTCGGAATACTGGCGACAAGTAAGATCAATCAAACAACATCTGTGGCGTCGCTGGTCTCAAGAATATATCAACGAGCTTCAGGTGCGTAATAGCTGGAACAAGCCATCAAGAAACCTAACCGTAGGGCAAATGGTTATCGTGCATGATGATAACACGCCCCCTCAATGTTGGGTGTTGGGTCGTATCGAATCAGTGATGGCTGGTAAGGATGGTCGTATGCGTGTTGCTAACGTTCTTACTGCAAAGGGAATAATTCCCCGCCCTATACATAAATTAGCTTTGTTGCCAGTCTCTTGAAAGTTGGCAAATACTTTCAACGGGGCTGGGATGTTGGGTCAGGCATATACATACATAAATACAAACCTTCATCGTGTCACAGAAGATGTTATGTTGGGTCATTGGTCATATTGAACTTGCTGCTGGGTTGCATATATTACATACATATATGTATATATACTCAACTGTATTTACTCATATTTAAAATATCATAACTTTGGAATTCTTTAAATTGTAAGCATTAAGTAACTGAATTACTCTTATACACACATGTATGTATGTATCATGTACAGCTAGGACCATACTCTCTATTGTTATATTTCATGTTATGCTTTGTGCTATATTTGTCATAGTTTCATGAATCTAATTGCTTGACTAATAAAACCATTGTAAACTTTACCAAGTAGCGCAACTAACAGCTGATCGCTCAAAATTTGGACACACGCACAAACATCACTAATGGCCATATTACGGAAATCTTAGGGAAATTGGAGTTAAATTTTTAAACAGACATAAAATGTTATAATTTTGGAATATATAGCATCTAGGACACCTTAATTGCAGTAATTGAAAGAAAATGTTTGCTTATACTCCAGTATTTAATTATTTTTTCTAAATTTATCTTTAATATTGATGCAATGATTAATCCAATGCAATCCAATCCTACTGTTCTTCATTCCACTCCATTCGAGTGCCTATTTTCACGGCCTGCGAGTGCCTTCCACTCTATTCGCAACATAACCTCGAATTAAGCTGCCAAACTATATAGTAAACAATGAATAAAACAGTTCGAAGTCCGACAGCATACATCACGGGTGTTTTAATTTTAAATGGTTTCACCCCCACAATATTCGCAGGTCAGCAAATATTTCTGATCAAACAATAATCAAAATGAAATTCAAACATTTTCAATTTAGAAAGTTTTAAAACGGTAAAACCTATATAAATAGGTTTATTGTAAATTGTGAAACCTTTATTCAATTGTATTGCAATCATATTATCAGTTAATTATTTTGAACTATGAAAATTAAATTTTGCTCTTAGAGCTCTAGCTTCTAATCTCCTACCTTTACTCTCCAATTCGGTTACTATTTTTATATCTTTTCGTTTATCAACATTTTTCATAGTCTTTCCATAGACTGCATTGCTTAATAGCTTGAAAAAATTTTGTTCAAATGAATTTTTAGCTAATGTTCGATGGTGGTTATTCAAATCAATATATTTTTTCAACCAATCTGATTGAACAAATTTTAGAATTTTGTGTATTTTAACTAAAACTAATCCATGTCTTATACATTGTTTAAGAGTTCTATAGTGTATTACATATTTTTCTTTTTTGGATAAGTCTGTTATCAGCTTAGTATATTTCATATTTTTATTTTTTTTTTTTGTTTTCTGAACGGAATGGAAAATCATTATGATAATCATGTAAACTAGATGGATATTCTAAATCCACTTCTAATATATAACCAATTTCCGAATCATCTGCAATATTGTTTACATTAAAGCCTTCAATATTTTCAACCCATTCAAAATTTCTAAATGGAAGATATTGAAATTATATATGATATAGCAAAACCATACAAATTGTTTACATCTAAATAAATGAGATAATTTGATTTTTTATTACAGTCATAATCACTCATATATTTATTATTTGCTATTGAATATCGCTTATTCACTGAACAATTCCTCCTCTAATACCCTGCTTTATAAAACTATACATATTATTATCGGTTATTAGTTCTAAATTTATTTTTGTTGTCTTCAACATAGCATCCCAAGATAACCCTGGGGTGGTATAATATTGACATGGATCTAAGTTATAAATATCTTTGCATACTTTTCTAAAATTTTCGAAAATGTCACATAATAGTAAGACATCTACTTTCAAATATAACAATAAATAATCCATTAAGTTTTTGCATTTGAATATATTCCACACTTTTTGAGCATGTTCGTGATCAGCTGCACTACACGATTCATTATTTAATTTGCTAAAGAAAAATGAACGAGCAGATAGTTCTGTTTTTTTTTTTTTTTTAACGGTCTATCGAGTTTAGGTAATCATAAGGAAATACACCTTTACGTTTCATTAATGTAAATTCATCATTATTTTTATAAACTGATTATACAATATGTAAATCTTCATCGGTTAAGTAACTTGCTAAACTTTGTAAGCTAGATGGCATAAATCTGTATGAATCCAAAAAACGAAGTTCGATAGAATCTTTTTCAGTTATATATATTCTCTTAGATATGGAAATATATAACTCTTTATTTAAGGGAATAAATTTAATGTCGCCTTGTGTTGTCGAAAGTTCTCTAACAAACAAATGACAGTCGTAGGACGAAAGATTGTGAAATAATATTGGCACCAAGCGCGAAATTTGATATTCTAAATTGCATTTATTATGAGCAGGACATATTCACCAGTTAAATCACAATGGTCTGCAACTCTGCCATCTTCATTAAAATTTTCATTGCAAATATGACATTTTCAATATTCTTTATGAAATTGTTCTTGAGAGGGAGTTAAAGGGATCATCGGTATTTTTTACTTATAATACCATAGATTTTCAAAACATCTTCAATTAAATTTTTGAAAAAATGGTTTGTGCAATCCTCACCGCTATATAACTTAAAACTATCTAAACTGTTGTCATAAGAACATTTGATATAGTAACTATAAGCGTAAGGAATATGTTTTTGAACTGATTTAACTTTGATAGAATTTTTAATATCTATTGTAAAATAATATGGGCCCACTATAAGTGGTATTATCCAGGCCGAAAATGTTGACACTAATGCCAGGATTGTTATCTTCAAATATCTTGATTTGTTAAACCGCAAGTGGAAAATTTAGATTATGGAAGTTGGTTGTAATATTGTTTCGCAGTTCTATCACATCTGCTTTTATATCATCAGCTTCATATGGTGAACCTCTATTTGTGTGACAGCTTCTAGGATATAGAGCTGATATAATTGCCCATTTGAAACAGTATTCATCTGGGTTTTGAATATTTATACACGAATGTTTGTTTTGAATTGTTGGTGGTAAAGGTATATATTTTGAGCCTTTAATAGGCTCATATTTATTTATAATCGCTTCTAGATGTGATATCTCAATTAGCGACTAACCACTATCTCTTTCTTGAAATTCTCCCATTTTTGAAGATAAAATGACACACTGGTCCTCGTAAAACAGATTAATATCATTTTCCGTAGAAGTAGATTCAAGCAAAATCATCTTGGTTTGATGTGATTTCAATTCCATCAAACACTCTACTCCTTCTTGAATCAAAATATATTTACAAAACAGCTCGCAATTAAACTTAATGTTTTGATAATGAGTTAGTTTTTCTCTTAAAATTTTACAAAGTCCTTTTTTTATTGTTGCAAAAAAGTGTTGAACAATCAAATCCTCTTTTACATTATTTTCAAATACAAATGTTTCGATTCGCTTATTGAATACTGATTTAATGCTTTTAACATAAGAAGTGAAGTTCTGTCTAGCCTTTTTTTTGTGTATTAGTCCGTATGTGATATGACCACAGTTTTTTTGCGATATTAATTGCACAAACATCACAATATATAGGGTCATCCGCGTTAGTTTTATGTTGTAAACGTTTATGTGCTAACAACAGTTGAATGTTATTTAACTATTGTTTGCATACATTGCAACTCACTTCCTTCGCATGATAGTTTCTAATATGTCTTCTTAAACTGCGATCATATTTAAATTCTTTGTTACAATACTCGCACACAAATGAAGGCATACTATTTTTTTATTTTCTTTTTTCTAGATTTTTTATTATGTTTGGTTCCTTTTTTGATGTTTTTGTCGGCTCGGCATCTAAACCTTAATAAAAAATTCTGTTTTTTGTTTTTTCTTCTCCGATTTTTGAAGCGCAGGCTAAAGTTCAACTGAACGGGTAGCTAATTTTGGAATAGTTGTAAAGCTCAACTAAATGGGAAGTGATCGGTGTTCTATGTTTTATACTTACGGAAAATTCTGATGCTTTAGCGAACTTTGTTTAATTTAAGAGTTTTTCTTAGTGTCTTACCCCGAAATGTTCTTTATCCAAACGTAATGGAAGTTGTTAATGTCCTCTAACAAAAATAAATTTATATGATGTTCTCGTTCCTCTTTTGTAAAATAATATGGGCCCACTATAAGTGGTATTATCCAGGCCGAAAACGTTGACACTAATGCCAGGATTGTTATCTTCAAATATCTTGATTTGTTTAACCGCAAGTGGAAAATTTAGATTATGGAAGTTGGTTGTAATATTGTTTCGCAGTTCTATCACATCTGCTTTTATATCATCAGCTTCATATGGTGAACCTCTATTTGTGTGACAGCTTCTAGGATATAGAGCTGATATAATTGCCCATTTGAAACAGTATTCATCTGTGTTTTGAATATTTATACACGAATGTTTGTTTTGAATTGTTGGTGGTAAATGTATATATTTTGAGCCTTTAATAGGCTCATATTTATTTATAATCGCTTCTAGATGTGATATCTCAATCAGCGACTAACCACTATCTCTTTCTTGAAATTCTCCCATTTTTGAAGATAAAATGACACACTGGTCCTCGTAAAACAGATTAATATCATTTTCCGTAGAAGTAGATTCAAGCAAAATCATCTTGGTTTGATGTGATTTCAATTCCATCAAACACTTTACTCCTTCTTGAATCAAAATATATTTACAAAACAGCTCGCAATTAAACTTAATGTTTTGATAATGAGTTAGTTTTTCTCTTAAAATTTTACAAGGTCCTTTTTTTATTGTTGCAAAAAAGTGTTGAACAATCAAATCCTCTTTTACATTATTTTCAAATACAAATGTTTCGATTCGCTTATTGAATACTGATTTAATGCTTTTAACATTAGAAATGAAGTTCTGTCTAGCCTTTTGTTTGTGTGCATTAGTCCGTATGTGATATGACCACAGTTTTTTTGCGATATTAATTGCACAAACATCACAATATATAGGGTCATCCGCATTAGTTTTATGTTGGAAACGTTTATGTGCTAACAACAGTTGAATGTTATTAAACTATAGTTTCCATACATTGCAACTCACTTCCTTCGCATGATAGTTTCTAATATGTCTTCTTAAACTGCGATCATATTTAAATTCTTTGTTACAATACTCGCACACAAATGAAGGCACACTATTTTTTTATTTTCTTTTTTCTAAAGTTTTTATTATGTTTGGTTCCTTTTTTGATGTTTTTGTCGGCTCGACATCTAAACCTTAATAAAAAATTCTGTTTTTTGTTTTTTCTTCACCGAATTTTGAAGCGCAGGCTAAAGTTCAACTGAACGGGTAGCTAATTTTGGAATAGTTGTAAAGCTCAACTAAATGGGAAGTGATCGATGTTCTATGTTTTATACTTACGGAAAATTCTGATAACGAATTTAATTAAATGAAATACAGCATGTAGTTTTATTTACATATATATACATATAAATATGTTTCAATGTTGTACGGTTAAGGTTTCTTATCAGTGTGGTGGTTTAATAAAATTCCCATGTACAAACATATGTGTAAGTATGTAAATACAAACTTATACCCTAATAAAAAGACAAATAAATTGTTCAATAATGGAAAATCATGAGTTCAATATTAAGATAACCTTTAGTTAACAATCTGCCCCTGATCGGGTGCCCGACAGGCCCGTTTTGCAGACGAGAAAAAAAAAGGGGGGGGGGGGGCGGTACTACAAGTGCCCATCGACTCCTTTTTGTAGACGAGAAAAATGGGGGTTGGGTTGGGGGTTGGGGTTTGGGGGTTGGGGATTGGGATTGGGCGGTACTACAGGTATCCAACTGCTACTTTTTGTAGACGAGAAAAAAGAGGAGGTGGGTGTGGAGATTGGGGAGCAGTCGCTCGATTACAAATCTATGGGACTCTCTAAAACGGCTCGGGTGAAGTCTAGGACTCATTAGAAATATGAGGGGACTTTTAAAAATTTGCGGCCCTTTAAAAATGTAGGGTCCCCATTTAACGATCCTCTCCTGAACGACAAATCTCTGCGAAAGGTTAAAAGCTCTAAGCTTTTTCTTATACACCGCTAAGCTTTTTCTTATGCGCCACCTAGCGGAAGATTAGCCAGAACGCAAACCGAAAAAACGTATGTGTCACCTAGCGGAATTGTTGAATGATCTTGAGAGGTGGTAAAAATTTCAGGTCAAGATAAATATAGACCTGGTTTAATTCCTTGGGTCAGACTCTCCCAGACTGGTCCGAAAATAATGAACTGGTCCCATTCATAAGGCCAGACTGGTGACAGACTGTCCAAAAGTAATGGGTTTTTAGGGTTAGACATGCACCGAGTTTTCCATACAAAGTGTGGTCCAGAACATATACAAACACACTACTGACGCGTCTACTCTAGCGGGAATTGTGTGGAGCGCGGTACCCCCGTTTTCATCTCGCTCCGTTTCGCGTTTCCCGATAGGTTGCATACTGGACACTTCGGCGTGATGACGGCCACCTTCCCACACTTAAAACAAAGTATTTGCCTCTGAAGCGACATGCAATCGGTGAATGCATGTCCTTCAACACCGCAATTCCAACAATCTAGGTTTTTACGACTTGCTTGCTCACGAGATGATGGGTGTTTGGTAACGCGCTGATAACGGAGCTCTTCCACGGAGACTTGATCCTCATCTCTGGGAGACTCCTGCTCTTCCGGTGACGTAGCAACAATTTCGTTCACCTGGTATGCACGAGGCTCAAATCCGCCTTGCGGAACCCGATCCCTACGAGGAAAACATCTTTCATTTCAACTTCCTTACACTCCATGCGGAGTTCCTCTATGGAGTAAACTGTAATGGGGTATACCAATTTGGCTAACGATTCCCGCAAGTTGCTTTTGACAAGCCGAAGCATTTCGTATTAGGATATGGGGTTCCTTCGACGTGAACCCAATATGCCGACAGCGTCAAAAAAGTCATCAATCGTCTCTCCGGATTTCTGTTTGCGTTCAGTGATCTCTCTCATTAGATCGAAGTCCGTGAACTGAGATCCGAACTGCCGTTGTAACGTGAATTGTAAACTTGGCCAGTCTAAGTTGCGATTTGTTCGGATGTACAACCAGTGCCATTAGCGTGCCTCTCCACTTAGCAGCCGATAAAAGTCTTTAATGGTCTCAGCCCACGAACACCCATACTGCTCTTTCAAATACTCCAACCTAAATACAAAGTCCTCTATGGTCATAGAATCGCGGTGATCCTGATAACTGATCACCAACTTTTCTATGTTCATTTCAGTTTGGTAGGTACCAGCTCTATATTGAGCATCAGGTAGTATTCTCTGTGAGGAGGAACGATTGTTTGCCGCTGGAGGGCCCAGGATTGGACGCTGATTTATTTGATTGTTGAACGCCGGTAACGGACCTATCGCCGAAATATTAGGAATATTATTATGTATATTAAATTTGTTGTTAAGGTTTTCATTAAATCTTTCCTTTTCAGGTATCGAATCCCTCGACTCTACTGACTCGCTGCTAATGTTATTCCTCCTTTTTTTTTTTGTTAGGTATTCGAGGCTTATTTGTTTGTATTCCAGCTCCCACTTAGACACTGGCACTGCGTACGGTTTCAAACATCGCCTGCATGCCTGCGCGCATTTCACCTAAAAGGGCTTGTTGAGTTTCCGCCATCATACTTTTTATTATTGGTGTTACTTCCTCGCATATGTTTGGTGTTTTAGGCCTATAGGCCGTAACATTAGTTGCGAAATTGTGAAACGGAGGGGGGCTCGGAAAGGGAAACGACGGTGGCCGGATGAGTACCGATTGACCATATTGTTTGGGCACTGTCCCCGTACTAGTTGTAACCGTTTGTATAATACCTTTTGGTGCGCATTGCCCACTGCCGCCTACATTTTCATCCCCTTTGTTTTTCGTACCTACGATCCTATCTGAAAGATCGATGAATGTGAGATCACCCTCATTCATTTGCTTATTTGGGTGGCACGTTGGCTATTTTCGTTCTTGCTCGCGTATTATGGGCCGGTGGCGAGTGATTCATAAGAATAATTAAAAAAAAATGTAGGACTTAAAAAAATCTTTTTGTAACGAGGCACCAAAAAAACAACAATGTAAAATGTATATATATATAAAAATTCTCTATGTAACCTTAAAAGGGAAAAATATAATATAAAAACACAAAATGTAAGCTATCTCCTATAAGCCTTGAGTGCCTACGAACACGCAACCAGGTACAAGCGCTTGATACAAAATCAACCAAAAAAATTTATAGAAAAAATATAGATATAGATTTAAAAAAATTATATGTGTATTGATGAAGAGGTATGAATAAAGTATAACTGTAGTTTAAAAATCCTGTGCTAAAGGAAAGTTCATAAACGTATAGTGACGTATTAACTTAACACGTACACCAAAAATATTAAATCTTTGTAAAAACTGGCTCCAAAAATAAACTACCAAAATTAAGATAAAAACTCTCCAACATAAACAAATGTATAAAAAAAAAAATTTTATAATTTAGTACATTATGAGTTGGCGGGAGTTCGGATGGCCTGACTACTTGAGGAGGCTCAGGGTTCTGGAGGATAATTGTTCGTTCCTGTGTGGGTTGGCATGTGAATACTCACTGATAAAATAAATAAACAAAACAAATTAAAAAAAACTATTTTTTTGCTCCTCAACATCTACCATTCGCGATGTAGTTGTGGTCACAAAATCTACTATTTACGGAACACAAAACTCAAAAATCTATGTTTTGGCTTCCACATTTGTAGCAATATCTCTCAAACAAATCTCTGTATAAAAAAAAAATTAAAAAAAAAAGAAATCTAAAATAAAATTTTGTGTTGTAATAATGTCGATGCAATATATCACCCTCATGTTTGGTGTCTATGCCACCGTTGGGTTATTGTATCAGATCTGGTGGGCTGGCTCATAACTACTGGTGCAATTAAACTTTGTAAGAATTACTCGAGCAAGTCACTTAGATAGCTTAGATACCAGCTTACACCATAACCTTTTTCAAATTAACGTTTTTTCAAAAGCTTAAATACATTTGTAAGTGCGATATTAATTGAATAAAAACAATAAATATAAATTTGTATTTCTACTATATGTTGCTGAAGAATATTTTATTTCTTGCGAGGGCGCCAATTCAAGCTTCATTTCATGCGCTCTGTTGAATTAAGAAAAAACTTATTTTCTCGGGCGCTATAATAAATATAGCGACCCCTTTAGGTGTTTTAGTTTGGGCGCCATTATAAATATGTCACGTACACCTTGCTTTGGTTTCCGATGGCGTCCCTAGCTAGCTCAGTATATTTTGTGGGCCGTGGTTCTCAACCCGCCATCGTGGAACCGGACGCACACATATATGCATTTCCTTACGTTCAACCTCTTCTAATTCACTTATCCACCGCACCACAGGAATCCCACCCAACCTTGAACCGCTCGCATCATGTAATCTACTCTGCGGTCACCCTAATGCTATGTCCCATGCTCCTACCTACCTCCTCATCATTCCATCCTTACATCAAGTCCCAAAAGAAACTAGCAAGCCATATTATTAGTTACTCTTTCACTTTCAATAACGCATTTTAATAACCATAATCTTAGAATATATACATGAGTGAAATAATCAAGCTTAGTTTAGATTAAATTAAATTTCTTCAAACAAACTAATTTATATATACATATATGCAAAATCGAGTTTAACATGTTTACGTTCTTTTCTCACAAAAAAAATTATATTTCCATAAACATATAAAAATAAAACAAGTAAGGACGGGACTGTCTTCGGCTGTTCCGAAGACTTCATACCTTTCATGAATGGGGCTGAACAATAATCTTATCCCGTTCGTAATCTTCAAATAATCGTACGTATAAGATAAGAAATATATAGTTGTTCAGTACGAACTGCTTAGTATTTGCTTATAAATGAATTTATCAATGACCCTGTATCACACTTAACATATTTTAAGTACTAAGCATCATTGTGAATAAGGATTGTCATTCTAATTTGTTTTGATTTACTCATTCTTTATTACTTTCATTTTTTGTTCTTTTTTTTATTACATCGTATGATTTTTTCTTAAATACAGTTTTTAAGCACATTCTAAAAAGCTTGAATAAACCTGTAAATAAATCAAAATTGAATAAAAGCCTAATCTAAATTACTATTAGTGTTTGAATGCAACATTAAATTGGTGCCGAAACCCGGGAACGTCGAATGCAAGTTATTTGCGTAACTATACAAATATTTGCTTTACTTTAATACAAGTAACATAATATTTCGAGGTTATTATCTTTCCCAACACTTCGCCAAATCGCCACCACGTGGAAGGCTCAATTTTTAATAAATATTTCCTATAACCTGTTTTCATCTGAGTAGAATGGAAGTTGTAAGCACAGCCATTGAAGATCAACGACGGATGCAGGCGCATCTCCAGCGTATGATGGACTCATTCGAAGCAAAACCTTCCGACGGAAAGACGAGAGGTTATGTTCAAAGTTTGCTTACCGAAACTGATAACATTTACCAAAGCTTCAAGTCTGGGCACGATAAAATCTTAGAAACCCTACGTAATAACTCAATTCAAGAAAAGGACGTTCCCTATTTGTCTGAAGATGTGTTTTACTCATGCTACGACCTATATATTTCATTCAAATCAAAGTTAATTGACCGTCAGCTTGAAATTAGCAATCCAGTTTCACCAGCTATTCATGCAAGCACTTTCGCCACTGTGAATTCTAGGAACGACACTGTAACATCTGCTGCTCGGTTGCCAAAAATCGAGCTTCCTACCTTTTCTGGAGATTATCTGGAATGGATTCCATTCCGTGATATGTTTCTGTCACTAGTTCACAACAACACAGCTTTAACAGATGTCCAAAAATATTTTTATTTGAAAGGTTCTTGTACAGGTACTCCAAAGGAAATGGTAGATGAATATCCAGCAGCTGACGCTAGTTATGCACCTGCATGGTCAGCTTTAGTAAATCGATACCACAACAAAAGGAAATTAGTTGACCAAATTTTAAAGAAACTTTTTGCAGCATCACCTACCAATGGGGGCCTGCAAAGTATAAAAACTCTTCTTGATTTGACCAGAAATTGTCTAGCTTTATTAAAAACGGTTGATGTAAGCACAGCAGGTTGGGATCCTTTACTAATTTTCGTACTCACTCAAAAACTAGATAAACAATCACGAAAAGAATGGGAACAGTCGTTACATGGAAGCAATGAAATTCCTCAAGTGCAGAGCTTGCTGAAATTCCTTGAGAACACCTATCGTGCGCTTGAGTTTGTGGAAGGAGATAGTGAAGCGAATATAGTTGTCTCTAGTGTTCGTGATTCTAAAAATAAAGTACCAAGCAAACAGCGACGAACTTTGCATGCAAATACAGCGTCTACACCTACAACATCTGCTAGCTCCATCTGTCCCTTTTGTCAAAAGCATCATCACTTGTATAAATGTTTTAAATTTTCTGCTCTCTCTTCTTACGATAAGAAACAATTTGTAATGCTGAATAAGCTGTGTTTAAACTGTTTAGGTAAGGGTCACACCTACAGTGAATGCAAAATTAATTCGCGTTGCCAGGAGTGCAAACAAGCGCATCATACTATACTTCATACAGCCTTTACAATCAGAGGCTCCAATAATGCTAACGGTGAGTTGAACGCAACTGTTTCTCTCTGTACAACCAGCAAACCAGTTAGCAATCAAGATGTAACACTTAAAACACCACCAAACGTACACTCTCTATCGAGTAATATTTCTTCTCCGGTCTTACTAGCTACCGTGCGAGTAATTGCTGCTTCATCATCTCATCGGTATAATCTCAAAGCTCTTGTAGATCAGGGAGCACAAGCTTCGTTTATAACAGAGAATGCTGCTCAATTACTCCACCTCAATAAAACCAATGTTAACGTGTCGATTAGTGGTATTGGGGGCATTCCAGGCATAACCGCGAGAAAAGTCGTGAGTCTTACATTGTACTCACATTATGAGAAAGAGTTTTCGATTGACTGCAGATTGTTTGTTCTACCAAAAATTACTTCATATAAACCAAGTCTAGTAAAGGTAAGCAATTTACCTAATATTTCTGATTTACATCTCGCAGACCCAACTTTTGCTGCGCCAGATGATATCGACATGATAATTGGATGTGATCTATATGGTGATATTTTGCTAACCAATATGAGAAAGTATAAGCGGGGAATATTATTACAAGAAACACATTTTGGGTGGATGATTTCTGGCCCTGTTAATAACAATATTTCTGCAGACGTAATACATTCAAATTTATGTACACATGACGACATACTTAGATTATTTTGGGAACAGGAAGAGCTGTTTGATGAAAAACCTCTTAGCCAGGAAGAAAGAGCCTGCGAAAAACTATTTCTCGAAACACATACAAGGGATGACAATGGACGATATACTGTCCATCTTCCTTTTAAGACTTTACTTACCAACGGAAAGTTGCCGTCATTTCCTTCCACTCACCTAATTGCTGTGAAAAGACTACGGCAACTGGAAAGCCGCTTTAAATCCAATAAAAAGTTTGAAATTTTATACAAAGAGTTTCTATCAGAGTACGAAGCATTGAACCACATGGAAAGGATAGGTGAGTTCCCTAGAGATTTCCAGGAAAATCAATACCTTTTATGCCATCATGGCGTCTTAAGAGAAAGCAGCACTACAACTAAATTAAGGGTAGTATTTGATGGAGGAAACGGCAGACAGCAGAGCCCATCTCTCAACGAAGAACTTGCTCCCGGCCCACCTTTACAGAATGACTTACCTTGTATAATTACCCGATGGCGCTGCCATAAAATTGCATTTACAGCTGACTTGGAGAAAATGTTTCGTCAAATAATGATTTGTGATGACCACCAACATTTTCAGTGTATTCTGTGGAGAGATGATGTACGGAAGCCAATAGGTATTTATAAGTTGCGAACCGTTACCTACGGAACTACCTCAGCTCCTTATTTAGCAATACGTGTTTTACGTCAATTAGCTTTTGATGAGAAGACCGAGTTCCCTCTCGCAAGTGAAATATTTTTGAAAGACAGGTATGTTGATGACATAATGTCTGGGGGTGATTCCATTGCAGAGGTAATAGAATTGCAACAGCAATTGAGTAATCTTTCTAATCGTGGTGGATTTAATTTAAGAAAATGGAACTCCAATTCTCTAGAATTAATGAATTTTATTCCGGCTGAAAAACGAGATAATGCTAACTCATTTCAATTGAGGGATGAGAGATTTGTTAAAGCTTTGGGGCTACATTGGGAAGTAAATGGAGATCACTTATGCTTCAAACTAAACTTTAGTTTCGCTTCCACAATCACCAAAGGTAGTATGCTCTCAGATGCCTCGAAGCTGTTTGATCCTCTGGGCTGGTTAGCGCCTGCTACAATTTTAGCCAAAATGATGTTTCAACGTTTGTGGAAGGAGAAATTGGATTGGGGGGATCCACTTCCACCTGATTTAAAAGAAGAATGGATACAATATCGTGACTCATTAAAAGACTTAGAAAGCATAAAAATATTAAGATGGATTGGCAGTAACAAAAATAGTAAAATAGAATTGCATGGATTTAGTGATGCATCTTCATTAGCGTATGCAGCAGTAGTCTACGCAGTTGTTTACAGCGAAAACAATACATCTTCATTCTTAATCCAGTCTAAGACTAAAGTTGCTCCGCTTAAGACTGTTACGATTCCCAGACTAGAACTATGTGCAGCAACACTGTTAGTTAAAGTCATGACAAAGGTTAAGCGTTATTTCGATCGAGAGCTGGCAAACATTTACTATTGGACCGATAGTATGGTTGTCTTAAGTTGGATACGAAGTTGTTCAACACGATGGGCAGTTTATGTAGCCAACAGAGTTGCAGAAATTCAACGCTGTATTACATCAGAGCAGTGGAGATACATACCTACAAAGGAAAACCCCGCGGACTGTTTGACAAGGGGATTAAAACCACCTGAACTTATAACGTACTCTTTGTGGTGGAACGGCCCACAATGGCTCATTCAGAACGAAAATACATGGCCTCGTTCCAAAATTTACTGCAGTACTTCCTTAGAACAACGTAAGACTTGTATAGCAAAACACGCAGCTCTCCCAGCTTATCCCAACTTTACACTGAACTTTTCTTCCCTATCACGACTTAAACGTGTAACAGCATACGTTTTGCGATTCTTTCATAATACTGTAGCAAGAGTACTCACTCGTAAACACCAAGAGGGACATTCTATAGAAACTGGCTATCTCAAGACATATGAACTCAATCGTGCGCTTAACACTCTTATAAAAGCGGTACAACATGTGGATTTCGCGAGTGAAATCGATTGCTTGAAAAATACTCTTGCATTGCCTAACAGCTCGAAGTTTCTAAACCTTTCTCCATTCATTGATACTCAAGGTCTACTAAGAGTTGGAGGACGAATAAAGAATGCAAACGCACCATTCGACAAAAAACATCCCATTTTGTTAACAAAAACAAATCCACTATCTTTGCTTATTTTTAGAGACGCTCATCACAAAACTTTGCACGGAGGAGTACAACTGATGACTTCTTATGTCATGCGGTGCTATTGGATTCTCTCCTCTCGTTCTCTAGCTCGCTCTACACTTAGTAAATGTATTGTTTGTTTTAAATATACAGCTAAAGCACACCAGCAACAAATGGCAAACTTACCGACTGTGCGCCTACAACCAACAAAAGCATTCGTCCATAGCGGACTAGACTACGCAGGACCTATAACAACTAAACAATCTACAGCGCGAAAAGCAATAACTTCAAAAGGTTATATCTGCCTTTTTGTATGTATGAGCACGAAGGCAGTTCATCTGGAAGCAGTTACAAGTCTAACATCAGATAACTTTATCGCCGCTTTTCGTCGATTTGTTAGTAGAAGAGGTCGCTGTACAGACCTATATTCCGACTGTGGAACTACATTTGTGGGAGCTGACAAAGAACTGCAAAGTTATTTTAAAAGGCAAAAGGCCGAAGTCACCGATCATTTAGGAGCAGCACTAGCAAACGCAGGAACGACATGGCACTTCATACCTCCTGCGTCCCCCCACTTCGGAGGTTTATGGGAGGCAGGTGTGAAATCGACCAAACATCACTTACGTCGCGTTATGAAAGATCGCATACTCACTTATGAAGAGCTTAGCACGCTACTTACACAAATCGAGAGTTGCCTGAACTCTAGACCTTTGTATCCTTTAACTACTCACCCTGATGATTATCAGGTACTAACACCTGCTCATTTTCTTGTAGGTGAGCCAACCACTTGCATATCAGAAGAAAATTTACTTGACACAAACATCGATCGACTCACTCGCTGGAAACTTGTAGAGCGCCTTAAGCAACATTTCTGGCAGAGGTGGACTGATGAATATCTACACACTCTTCAAAAACGTACGAAGTGGACTCATCAAAAGAAAAACCCTGTTGTTGGAGACGTGGTGCTATTAATTCATGAGCGCAGCACTCCAGGATATTGGCCATTAGCCAGAATACAGGAGCTTCATCCTGGAACAGATGGTTTGGTGAGGGTAGTAACTCTTTTATGCAACGGAAAATTCTTAAAACGACCTATTTCAAAAATTTGCATATTGCCAATCTCGGATTCGACTGCTGGCAACTAGAATTCCGCTGAAGACTTCGCAGAAGAACATTAATAACATTCGTTCTTGGAGGGGGAGAATGTTCAGTACGAACTGCTTAGTATTTGCTTATAAATGAATTTATCAATGACCCTGTATCACACTTAACATATTTTAAGTACTAAGCATCATTGTGAATAAGGATTGTCATTCTAATTTGTTTTGATTTACTCATTCTTTATTACTTTCATTTTTTGTTCTTTTTTTTATTACATCGTATGATTTTTTCTTAAATACAGTTTTTAAGCACATTCTAAAAAGCTTGAATAAACCTGTAAATAAATCAAAATTGAATAAAAGCCTAATCTAAATTACTATTAGTGTTTGAATGCAACAATAGTGAACAGATTTAATTTTTTATTAAATTTTTTTCGTTAATTTTTCTTCGAGTTTTGTCTCCCGAAACATAGAAAATTGCTTAGTCATAAAAGGGGCGGTGCCACGCCCATTTTTTTATACTCAGTTGAGCAGAGCTCACAGAGTATATTAACCTTGATTGGATAACGGTTGGTTGTACAGGTATAAAGGAATCGAGATAGATATAGACTTCCATATATCAAAATCATCAGGATCGAAAAAAAATTTGATTGATCCATGTCCGTCCGTCTGTCCGTTAACACGATATCTTGAGTAAATTTTGAGGTATCTTGATGAAATTTGGTATGTGGGTTCCTGAGCACTCATCTCAGATCGCTATTTAAAATGAACAATATCGGACTATAACCACGCCCACTTTTTCGATATCGAAATTTCGAAAAACCGAAAAAGTGCGATAATTCAGTACTAAAGACGGATAAAGCGATGAAACTTGGTAGGTGAGTTGAACTGATGACGCTGAATAGAAAATTAGTAAAACTTTGGACAATGGGCGGGCACCGCCCACTTTTAAAAGAAGGTAATTTAAAATTTTTCAAGCTGTAATTTGGCATTCGTTGAAGATATCATGAAAGAAACGTTACTCCTATTACTATATGTATGCTTAATAAAAATTAGCAAAATCGGAGAACGACCACGCCCACTTTAAAAAAAAAATTTTTTTTTTAGGTCAAATTTTAACAAGAAATTTAATATCTTTACAGCATATAAGTAAATTATGCCAAGATTCAACTCCAGTAATGATATGGTGCAACAAAATACAAAAATAAAAGAAAATTTCAAAATGGGCGTCGCTCCGCCCTTTTTCATTTAATTTGTCTAGGATGCTTTTAATGCCATAAGTCGAACAAAAATTAACCAATCCTTGTGAAATTTGGTAGAGGCTTAGCTCCTAGGACGATAACTGTTTTCTGTGAAAAAGGGCGAAATCGGTTGAAGCCACGCCCAGTTTTTATACACAGTCGATCGTCTGTCCTTCCGCTCGGCCGTTAACACGATAACTTGAGCAAAAATCGATATATCTCTACTAAACTCAGTTCACGTACTTATCTGAACTCACTTTGTATTGGTGTAAAAAATGGCCGAAATCCGACTATGACCACGCCCACTTTTTCGATATCAAAAATTACGAAAAATTAAAAAAATGCCATAATTATATACCAAATACAAAAAAAGGAATGAAACATGGTAATTTTATTGGTCTATGGACGCAAAATATAACTTTAGAAAAAAACTTGGTAAAATGGGTGTGAAACCTACCATATTAAGTAGAATGAAATGAAAAAGTTCTGCAGGGCGAAATAAAAAACCCTTGAAATCTTGGCAGGACTACTGTTCGTGGTATTATATATATAAATAAATTAGCGGTATCCAACAGATGATGTTCTGGGCCACCCTGGTCCACATTTTGGTCGATATCTGGAAAACGCCTTCACATATACAACTACCACCACTCCTTTTAAAAGCCTCATTAATACCTTTAATTTGATACCCATATCGTACAAACCCATTCTAGAGTCACCCCTGGTCCACCTTTGTGGCGATATATCGAGAACTAAGCCCCACGCCCTTTTGAAATATTCATTAACACATTTCGTTTGATACCCATGTTGTACAAACGCATTCTAGAGTCACCCCGGGTCCACCTTTATGGCGATATCTCGAAAAGGCGTCCACCTATAGATCTAAGGCCCACTCCCTTTTAAAATGCTCATTAACCCCTTTCATGTGATACCCATATCGTAGAAACAAATTCTAGGGTCACCCCTGGTCCACCTTTATGGCGATATCTCGAAACGGCGTCCACCTATGGAACTAACGATCACTCCCTTTTAAAATACTCATTAACACCTTTTATTTGATAACCATATCGTACAAACAAATTCTAGAGTCACCCCTGGTCCACCTTTATGCCGATATCTCGAAAATGCGACCACCTATACAACTACCAACACCCCTTTTAAAACCCTCATTAATACCTTTAATTTGATACCCATATCGTACAAACACATTCTTATGGCGATATCTCGAAAAGGCGTCCACCTATAGAACTAAGGCCCACTCCCTTTTAAAATACTCATTAACACCTTTGTTTGATACCCATATTGTACAAACACATTCTAGAGTCACACCTGGTCCACCTTAATGCCGATATCTCGAAAAGGCGACCACCTATACCACTACCACCACTCCCTTATAAAACCCTCATTAACACCTTTCGTTTGATACCCATATTGTACAAACACATTCTAGAGTTACCCCTGGCCAACCTTTATGGCGATATCTCGAAAAGGCGTCCACCTATAGAACTAAGGCCCACTCCCTTTAAAATACTCATTAACGCCTTTCGTTTGATACCCATATTGTACAAACACATTCTAGTGTCACCCCTGGTCCACCTTTATGTCGATATCTCGAAAAGGCGACCACCTATACAACTACCACCACTCCCTTTTAAAACCCTCATTAGCACCTTTCGTTTGATACCCATATTGTACAAACACATTCTGGAGTCACCCCTGGTCCACCTTTATGGCGATATCTCGAAAAGGCGTCCACCTATAGAACTGAGGCCCACTCCCTTTAAAATACTCATTAACACCTTTCGTTTGATAGCCATATTGTACAAACACATTCTAGAGTCACCCCTGGTCCACCTTTATGGCGATATCTCGAAAAGGCGTCCACCTATAGAACTAAACTCCACGCCCTTTTAAAATACTCATTAACACCTTTCGTTTGATACCCATATTGTACAAACCCATTCTAGAGTCACCCCTGGTCCACCTTTATGCCGATATCTCGAAAAGGCGACCACCCATATAACTACCACCACTCCCTTTTAAAACCCTCATTAATACCTTTAATTTGATACCCATATCGTACAAACAAATTCTAGGGTCACCCCTGGTCCACCTTTATGGCGATATCTCGAAACGGCGTCCACCTATGGAACTAAGGATCACTCCCTTTTAAAATACTCATTAACACGTTTCATTTGGTACCCATATCGTACAAACAAATTTTAGAGTCAACCCTGATCCACCTTTATGGCGATATCCCTAAATGGCGTCCACCTATAGAACTATGGCCCACTCCCTCATAAAATACTCTTTAATACCTTTCATTTGATACACATGTCATACAAACACATTCCAGGATTACCCTCGGTTCATTTTCCTACATGGTTATTTTCCCTTATGTTGTCACCATAGCTCTCAACTGAGTATGTAATGTTCGGTTACACCCGAACTTAATGTTCCTTACTTGTTAATATTGGATTTGTGCGCGGAAATCCTCGTTTTTAGTCTGGACCACTAGGCCCAATATATACCTTAGGGCAAGGTACCTGGGATCCGTCACCGTTACATTTAATTTTGTATATAACGTCGGATTTATCGTTTTTCCCGATCTTACTCTTCGTATTGCTATATATTTGTTGCAAAGTGTTGTGATATTTGAAGGCAATTTGAAATTTTTCCCTGTCGTATAAATTTGAATATTTGATTCTGTTAGATATGCCATGTACGAAAATTGCAGATTTATATATACTTTCGTGCGTAATTGTTCTGTTTTTACTCGGTTCGAAATGATCACGTATGTACCGATTAATTAGATGAGTGGGAAATTCATTATTTTCTATGACATTTCTTATTATTTCTTTATTTTTCGCGTGGTACATCTCATCACTGATTCAGAGGACTCTTCTTATAAAATTTCTTGCCGTGTTAACTATTGTTGCTTTGTCATGTTTGGAATAAAAATTCAATAATCTCCCGGAGGCTGTGGGTTTTTTATACCAATCAAATATAAGGATGTTATCTTTTCTTACAACGAGTGTGTCCAAAAATGGTAACTGTCCATCACTCTCAACTTCTACTGTAAATTTTATGGACTTGTTGTAGGCATTTATTTCGGTCAGCATTGCCTCTATCGCGTCAGTTCGCCCAATAGGAAAAATATCGTCTACATATTTACTGAGAAGGCGCGGTATATGGGGTGGTTTTTCTTCAAATTTGCATAGTAATTCTTCCATTACGATGACTGCTATAACCGGCGATGCGGGTAACCCCATAGGCATTCCCGCACGTTGTTCGTAAACCTTGTTATTAAATTTAAAATATCTATTTTCTTTAATACAAAACCGTACCACTTCTAGAAAAAGTTCTTTGGTTAAACTTGTGTGTATTTTGATAATATTCCATTTTGACGCAATGATTTCTAAAGCATGATTTACCGGGATGCTGGGGAATAATGAGACCACATCAAACGATTCCAGGCTCTCGTCGTCAAATATATATGAGTTCTGAATTTTATTTTTGAAGTCAATCGCATCTTTAACATTATATTTTGAGGTTTTTGTTATATTCTCTAAAATATTTACAACAAATTTGCATAAATTGTACGAAGGTGAATTAATAGACGAACGTATCGGTCTCAGGGGAATACCTTCTTCATGAACCTTCGGAAGGCCATACAACCTCGGTGCATTAGTTGTCCTACTCAAAAGACGATATTTTTCTTTCATATGTATCATGGACCCTACTAACAAACTACAAAACAAAAATAATGAAATTGTTGATAAACTATTTAAAAATAAAATGATAGATGAATAAATAAAATAAATGTAAGCCGCGATAACCTCCAAAGAGATCAAAGGCCGAGCTTCTCTTTCAATTTGCGTCGTGCTCCTCTTGATTTTCCCTACAAATTGGCCGGACGGGACCTAAATGTTTTTATGCCGACTCCGAACGGCATCTGCAAGGCAGATGAGTTTTCACTGAGAGCTTTTCATGGCAGAAATACACCCGGACGGCTTGTCAAACACTGCCGAGGGGCGACCCCGTTTAGAAAAATTTTCTTCTAATTGAAAAACCTTATTTCTAAAATTTTGATGTTGCTTTGCCCGGGGTGCGAACCCAGGGCATACGGTGTGATAGGCGGAGCACGCTACCATCACACCACGGTGGACGCCGATAGATATGAAAGAAAAATATCGTCTTTTGAGTAGGTTCATAAAGAAGGTATTCCCCTGAGACCGATATGTTCGTCTATTAATTCACCTTCGTACAATTTATGAAAATTTGCTGTAAATATTTTAGAAAATATAACAAAAACCTCAAAATATAATGTTAAAGATGCGATTGACTTCAAAAATAAAATTCTGAACTCATATATATTTGACGACGAGAGCATGCTATCGTTTGATGTGGACTCATTATTCCCCAGCATCCCGGTACATCATGCTTTAGAAATCTTTGCGTCAAAATGGAATATTTTCAAAATGCACACAAATTTATCCAAAGAACTTTTTCTAGAAGTGGTACGGTTTTGTATCAAAGAAAATATATATTTTAAGTTTAATAACAAGGTTTACGAACAACGTGCGGGACTGCCTATGGGGTCACCCGCATCGCCGGTTATAGCAGACATCGTAATGGAAGAATTACTATGCAAATTTGAAGAAAAATCACCCCATAAACCGCGCCTTCTCAGTAAATATGTAGACGATATTTTCGCTATTGGGCGAACTGACGCGATAGAGGCAATGCTGACCGAACTAAATGCCTACAACAAGTCCATAAAATTTACAGTCGAAGTTGAGAGTGATGGACAGTTACCATTTTTGGACACACTCGTTGTAAGAAAAGATAACATCTTTACATTTGATTGGTATAAAAAATCCACAGCCTCCGGGAGATTATTGAATTTTTATTCCAAACATGACAAAGCAACAATAGTTAACACGGCAAAAAATTTTATAAGAAGAATCTTCTCAATCAGTGATGAGATGTACCACGCGAAAAATAAAGAAATAATAAGAAATATCCTAGAAAATAATGAATTCCCACTATCTAATTAATCGGTACATACGTGATCATTTCGAACCGAGTAAAAACAGAACAATTATGCACGAAAGGATATATAAATCGGCAATTTTCGTACATGGCCTATCTAACAGAATCAAATATTCAAATCTATACAACAGGGAAAAATTTCAAATTGCCTTCAAATATCACAACACTTTGCAACAAGTATATAGCAGCAGGAGGAGTAAGATCGGGAAATACGATAAATCCGACGTTATATACAAAATTAAATGTAACGGTGACGGATTCCAGGTACCTTGCCCTAAGGTATATATTGGGACCACTAAATCCAGACTAAAAACGAGGATTTCCGCGCACAAATCCAATATTAACAAGTAAGGAAGGCTAAGTTCGGGTGTAACCGAACATTACATACTCAGTTGAGAGCTATGGAGACAAAATAAGGGAAAATCACCATGTAGGAAAATGAACCTAACCCTGGAATGTGTTGTTTGTACGATATGGGTATCAAATGAAAGGTGTTAATGAATATTTTAAAAGGGCGTGGGCCTTAGTTCTATAGGTGGACGCCTTTTCGAGGTATCGCCATAAAGGTGGACCAGGGATGAATCTAGAATGCGAATATACAATAAGGGTATCAAACGAAAGGTGTTAATGAGGATTTTAAAAGGGAGTGGGCCTTAGTTCTATGGGTGGACGCCTTTTCGAAATATCGATATAAAGGTGGACCAGGGGTGATTCTAGAATTTGTTTGTACGATATGGGTATCAAATGAAAGGTGTTAATGAGTATTTTAAAAGGGAGTGGGCCTTAGTTCTATAGGTGGACGCCTTTTCGGTATATCGTTATAAAGGTGGACCAGTAGCGGAATTCACTAACTTATAACGATGCGATTTGTCGAGATTTTAATTAACGATTTTGTCGCTTGCCTTATCGATTGTGCTATTCACTAACTTAGTTTTAACGAATCGAAATAAATTACATTTAAATTTCGTTTTAATAGTATAAGGGTGGCAGCACAGCTTAACGAAACCTAAAAAATGCGAAAGCACAAAAGGAGTGCCAAAAATAAATAAATGCCGCATACTAACTGCTTTTAAAAGTTTTTACATATCTTAACAAAAGGTAAGTAAATGCGGTATTAATTTTTTTTCTCTGTTGATATCGCAGTTATTCTTGTACCTCTTAATTGACCATCAAGTTGAGAAATAATATCATGAGCCAAGTCTAGGGTTAGTCGGTACAGCTTTAGAAACTCCGTTGCATTCAAGTGGAAAGGGTCATCTACTTCTCTATGAACCACTGGCGATGCACTTAGTAATTCTTCATTTTGTGATAAAACGTACGCCAAGTACTCAAATGCCATTTGATTTATAAATAAAGCAGCTTTTCGTGTTTGAAAGTATTTAATTAAAGTTCCGATTTTCTTTTTTAACTAAAATTGCCAGAAATATTAATATCCTGATTTTTAACGCAGCCAATTTACTTGCCGTTTATTTAACGACACAGCTGATCGACGATAAACGAATATCGATGCAAAATAGTTACTGAATAACGAAATCGTTATAGTTATCGATTCGCAAACAAATCGATGGCAAATGTCGTTAAAAAAGTTACTGAATTCCACTACAGGGTTGACTCTAGAATGCGTTTGTACATTATGAGTATCAAACGAAAGGTGATAATGAGAATTTTAAAAGGGAGTGGGCCTTAGTTCTATAGGTGGACGCCTTTTCGATATATCGCCATAAAGGTGACCAGTAGTGGGCCTTAGTTCTATAGGTGGACGCTTTTTCGGGATATCGCCATAAAGGTGGACCAGGGGTGACTCTAGAATTTGTTTGTACGACATGGGTATCAAATGAAAGGTGGTAATGAGTATTTTAAAAGGGAGTGGGCCTTAGGTCTATGGGTGGACGCCTTTTCGAGATATCGCCATAAAGGTGGACCAGGGGTGACTCTAAAATTTGTTTGTACGATATGGGTATCAAATGAAAGATGTTAATGAGTATTTTAAAATGGAGTGGGCCTTAGTTTTATAGGTGGACGCCTTTTCGAGATATCGCCATAAAGGTGGACCAGGGATGACTGTAGAATGCGTTTATACAATATGGGTATCAACGAAAGGTGTTAATGAGTATTTTAAAAGGGAGACGGCCTTAGTTCTATGGTCGGACGCCTTTTCGAAATATCGATATAAAGGTGGACCAGGGGTTACTCTAGAATTTGTTTGTACGATATGGGTATCAAATGAAAGGTTTTAATGAGTATTTTAAAAGGGAGTGAGCCTTAGTTTTATAGGTGTACGCCTTTTCAAGATATCGCCATAAAGGTGGACCAGGGATGACTCTAGAATGCGTCTATACAATATAAGTATCAAACGAAAGGTGTTAATGTGGATTTTAAAAGGGAGTGGGCCTTAGTTCTATGGGTGGACGCCTTTTCGAAATATCGATATAAAGGTGGACCAGGGGTGACTCTAGAATTTGTTTGTACGATATGGGTATCAAATGAAAGGTGTTAATGAGTATTTTAAAAGGAAGTGGGCCTTAGTTCTATAGATGGACGCCCTTTCGGGATATCGTTATAAAGGTGGACCAGTAGCGGAATTCACTAACTTATAACAATGCGATTTGTGGAGATTTTAATTAACGATTTTGTCGCTTGCCTTATCGATTGTGCTATTCACTAACTTAGTTTTAACGAATCGAAATAAATTACATTTAAATTTCGTTTTAATAGTATAAGGGTGGCAGCACAGCTTAACGAAACCTAAAAAATGCGATTTGTGCTTTCGCCATTGTGCCAAAAATATATAAATGCCGCATACTAACTGCTTTTAAAAGTTTTTACATATCTTAACAAAAGGTAAGTAAATGCTGTATACATTTTTTTTTCTCTGTTGATATCTCAGTTATTCTTGTACCCCTTAATTGACCACCAAGTTGAGAAATAATATCATATGCCAAGTCTAGGGTTAGTCGGTACAGCTTTAGAAACTCCGTTGCATTCAAGTGGAATGGGTCATCTACTTCTCTATGAACCACTGGCGATGCACTTAGTAATTCTTCATTTTGTGATAAAACGTACGCCAAGTACTCAAATGCCATTTGATTTATAAATAAAGCAGCTTTGCGTGTTTGAAAGTATTTAATTAAAGTTCCGATTTTCTTTTTTAACTAAAATTGCCAGAAATAATAATATCGTGATTTTTAACGCAGCCAATTTACTTGCTGTTTATTTAACGACACAGCTGATCGACGATAAACGAATATCGATGCAAAATATTTACTGAATAACGAAATCGTTATAGTTATCGATTCGCAAACAAAGCGATGGCAAATGTCGTTAAAAAAGTTACTGAATTCCACTACAGGGTTGACTCTAGAATGCGTTTGTACATTATGAGTATCAAACGAAAGGTGATAATTATAATTTTAAAAGGGAGTGGGCCTTAGTTCTATAGGTGGACGCCTTTTCGATATATCGCCATAAAGTTGGACCAGGGGTGACTCTATAATGTGTTTGTACAATATGGGTGTCAAATTAAAGGTATTAATACCGATTTTAAAAGGGAGTGGTGGTAGTTGTATATGTGAAGGCGTTTTCGAGATTTCGACCAAAATGTGGACCAGGGTGACCCAGAACATCATCTGTCGGGTACCGCTAATTTATTTATATATGTAATATCACGAACAGTATTCCTGCCATGATTCCAAGGGTTTTCGATTTCGCCCTGAAGAACTTTTTCATTTTCTTCTACTTAATATGGTAGGTGTCATACCCATTTTACAAAGTTTTTTTCTAAAGTTATATTTTGCGTCAATAAACCAATGAAATTACCATGTTTCATCCCTTTTCTCGTATTTGGTATAGAATTATGGCATTTTTTTCATTTTTCATAATTTTCGAAATCGAAAAAGTGGGCGTGATCATAGTCGGATTTCGGCCATTTTTATACCAATACAAAGTGTGTTCAGATAATTATGTGAACTGAGTTTAGTAAAGATATATCGATTTTTGCTCAAGTTATCGTGTTAACGGCCGAGCGGAAGGATAGACGATCTACTGTGTATAAAAACTGGGCGTCGCTTCAACCGATTTCGCCCTTTTTCACAGAAAACAGTTACCGTCCTAGCATCTAAGCGCCTACCAAATTTCACAAGGATTGGTAAATATTTGTTCGACTTATGGCATTAAATGTATCCTAGACAAATCAAATGAAATAGGGCGGAGCCACGCCCATTTTGAAATTTTCTTTTGTTTTTGTATTTTGCTGCACTATATCATTACTGGAGTTGAATGTTGACATAATTTACTTATATACTGTAAAGCAAAATAGTCTTTATTAGACTAATTTGAAAACACTTATACTTCGCAACTGATAGCGTGCTTAAATCAAACTGATTGCTCATGCCTCAGCTGGTGCTGCTTTTATACTCTTCGGTTTCCTCGTTCGCATATATCTAGGCGTTTCTCATTCTAAAATTTACTAGTTCGCCGAAGATTGCATACTTTTGTGAGTATTTCAGAAATATGCATGTGTATGTGTGAGAACTACTTTGCTGATGATTGCATACTTTTGTGAGTATCTCTCCGCTGCTGTATGTACATATGTGTAGACATAATGATTGATTTGTTAATGTAGATACAAGTGACTGCTTAGTATCGGCTTAGAGATGATAGTATCCCTTAGTGTTGCTAATATTCGTCACACTGCCCTCCACAAATTCGTCACAAATTTCCTGATCTAAACGCCGCCAGACTTTCCAGATGAACCACTTTCATTTGGGTTCGTGGTTTATCATTGGTTTGTATGCGGTAAACTACATCGTTCATCCGTTTAACAAATTTGTATGGGCCTTCCCAGTTACACTGAAATTTCGGGGATAAACATTTTTTCCGTTGTGGGTTGTATAACAACACCAAATCTCCTTCCCGAAAACCTTCTGAATTAATTGCTTTACCGTATCTGGCTTTCATCTTGTCACTCATAATCCTTGCTCGTTGCCTTATCAGATCGGGTATTTCTCTCAGCTCATCTTCCAAAACACCAGTGGATTTCTTGACATTTCTCTCCGCATCGGCATCTGTCCCAAACTTCAAATCAGCTGGCAGTCGAAGGTCATTGCCAAAAATTACTTTTGCAGGGGTTTGGCCCGTTGTCTCATGCACTGCTGATCGGTAAGTCATCAAGAATAATGGTATTCGGGTATCCCACTCTTTATGGTACTTGTCGACTACTTTCCTTAAGTGTTCCTCCAAGGTTCTATTGAAACGTTCCACCATACCATCGGACTGAGGATGCAATGCAGTTGTCCATATTTTTCGAATGCCCAATGTTTTACACATTTCTTGGAACACAGCTGATTCAAAATGTCTCCCTTGGTCAGAATCTAACTCCATTGGTACACCATACCTTGCAACCCAATTGTTTATGAAGACTTCTGCTACTGTTTCCGCTTCTTGATTTGGGATTATTTTATTTATTTATTTATTTATTAAGCGTAAGCCTAGTTTGAACAATATTTATTAAATCACATTGTAGAACTTATCTTATAGGTAAGGTTTTACAATGTTAATATAGCCTGCTTTTAAATACATAAATTTCTTCACAATTTTTTATTTCATTAGGCAATTCATTAAAGTGTTTAAATCCTTTATGGAAAAGGCTTTGTTTGTCCACTTCAGTTCTATAGATTGGCAGTTTAAAATCATTTTTTTCTACGGGTATTAAAATTATGGGTTTCGTTAATATATACAACATTATTTGTTAATTATTCAGATATATATCTCTTTCGTATATTGAAGACCATTTTCATAGTATAATAAAAAATAATTTGTTTGATTCTTAACCATTTTAGTTTTATTAGCATGTCGCTTATCGACGCATCTGACTTTTCCCGTAACACAAATCTCATACACCTATATTGCAATATCTGAAGTCTATCTATTTTTGTATCTGGTATAATGAATAAGACTGATGGGCAATATTTAAAATGAGATTCAATCAATGTTTTGTATACAATATCCTTAAATTCTCTATTTATAAATTTACAGGTTCTTTGCATAAAACCGACTTGTTTAGCTATCTTTCCTACAGTGTATCGAATATGTTCATCAAATTTGAGTTTGTTGTCAATTACAATCCCAAGATATTTTATTGATTTTATTTGCTCTAACATTTCATCTTTCACCCTGAGCTGAATACTCGCAACTTCGCTTTCGATTTTTCGGCTAATAACCATATATTTTGTTTTACTCACGTTAAGTTTAAGTCTGTTATCACATATCCATTTACATAAACTATCTAAGTCACACTGCATTTTTGTCAATGCAGTTGTTAAATTACTTTCACTTGTTCTAAGCAGAGCATCATCCGCAAACAGTTTTATGTTACAGTACTTTACAGCTTTAACAATATCATTAATATAAATCAAAAATAATAAAGGAGCCAATACAGAACCTTGCGGTAATCCTAATGGGACCGAAATTTCGTTCGATACTTCATCACCGATTATGGCTTTTTGTTTTCTGCCAGTCAAGTAATTTTGGAACCACTTTAATTCTTTAGCCTGAGTTCCCATGACTTTCATTTTCTGGAGGAAAATGTCTCGGTCCACTGTTTCGAATGCCGTTTTCAGATCCAGGAAAACGCAAACAGTGTCTTTTTTGTTATTTAGATCTTCCTTCCAGTTAGAGATCACTATATTCAGTACCGTTTCACATGAGTGTTTTCTTCTAAATCCCGATTGTTCACTTATTATTAATTTATTGTCTTCCAAGTAATTTTCTAACTTATTTTTTATAACTGTTTCCATAATTTTTTCATCACATGGTAGTGTATTTATAGGTCGCATTTCCTCAGGTTTATACGTATTTTTTATTTTTTTACTGGTATAATGGTCGACGTTTTCCATCTTTGTGGTACAATGCCCGTTTCCATGCTTTCATTTATAATTTTTGCATAAAAATAAGCTGTATACTCTATTGAATCTTTTAAAACTCCTTCTGATAAAAGAATTTTGTTCTTGAATAGCCGAACTATTTTGACAATGTCATCTGCTACAACTTTATTAAATTTGAATGTCGAAATGATCTCACACACGGTTAAATTTAAATCAAAATGTTCGATACTTTGGTTTATTTCTAAAACACTGTTTACGAAAAAGTTATTGAGCTCATTCGCAATTTCGATCTTTTCTTCGATTTGCTTATCTAATATTTGAATTTTGTTTATTTCTTGATGATCTTTTTTCAGGTTTATGGTTTGCTTTAGATTTTTCCACATTTCTTTGCTATAATTTTTACTAATTAAGATTTTGTTTTCCATATATTTCGCCTTTTTCTTTTTGATAAGTTGTTTGTATCTTTTGTTTATTTCTTTATAATTGTCCCAATTTCCTGTTTTCCTAGACTCATTTAAAATATTATATTTAAGTTTATTTAATTGTGTAAATTCATGATCATACCACTTATTCATAAGTCTTGCTTTCACTACTTTTTCAAATGGTAATCCTGTCATACATTGTAGAATTGCATTGTTTACTATGTCTAATTGGGATTCTATACTGGTTGAATCATTTATCACAAAACTGCATGCGCGCAACAAGTTAAGTAGATTTTCTTTATTATAAAGCTCCCATGAGGTAAATGTTTTTGTTGTTCTCATTTTATATGGTGCTGATGTATTAATTTTTATTTCTATCGTTTCATGATCTGATATTTTATACTTGTCCATGTTTTGACAAATAACATCATTCGAATTTGAGTATAGAAGGTCGATTTTTGTTTCAGTTGTATCTGTGATACGTGTGTTGAAGAGTATTTTTTGGCTCATTGCCAAATCATGAAACATATCTGTTAATTTCTTGCTATAGGTGTTGTTGGCATTATTAACGTTAATATTATAGTCTCCAACCACGAAGCAATTCACACTTAACTCAACTTTTTCCAACAATATTTGATTTAGATAATTTAAGAAGTCAGCATCACTCGTATTAGGTTAGTGATATAAAACCCCTATTTGCCATTTTTTATCGCACTCTTTTAATTTTATTATGATGCACCAAATGTTATTATTAATGCTGTTATTATATATAACGTTGTATTTCACAGAGTTGTGAGCATATATTAAGACACCTCCTGTGTGTCTGCTATGTGTGTGACATCTAATTACCGTATAGGCATTAATATGTAACTCTGCTTCTCTAATATCACCCGTGGCACATGTTTCCGTGCACAATAGTCACGCAGGTTTATGTTCCACAATAAGATTTTCTGGTTCATTTTTGTTAGAAATAATACTACATATATTTAAATAGATACATTTAAATTCAAAGTTTTTATTTGGTTGCTATTCCTTCGCTTTTTTGCTCTGCAGATAGCGTATATATGCAGGGCACTTAGTACTATAGGTATAGTGATCCACTTCAACATCTATAACGTTTCTTCTCACCAAGTCAAAGCAGTTAACACATTTTATGATGTTTGAGTTACACTCTTTAACATCATGCTGTTCACCACATTTGCTACATGCTTGTTTAAATGCACAATCAGTAGCTTTATGTTGGAAGCCTAGACATTTAAAACATCTAGGTACATTTATATGTTCAGAAACTCTACATTTGTCCCATTCAACTTTTATTCTCTTCTTCTCAATTAGATTCTCATACGTTTCACAATCTGTTTCTATAATAATATTATAGCTTTCTTCTCTTTTATTGCGATCTTCATAAACCTTAATAAATTTTAACTCTTTATTATCTTCAATATCGTTCTGTTTTTTTACACACTCAATAATTCTGTCATCATATAATTTTGTTGAGAACCCCACTATTTTTAACGCTCTCCGCTTTTTCGTTTCTCTCAATTTTTCCGTAGCATATTCTTGACCTATTTCTTTGTTTACTTTCTTTTGTACTTCTTCTACTGCTTCACTGTTATTGCACTCAACTATTATCGCACCTTTATTTATGTTAGTAACAGTCGTGATAAGACCTTCGGTTGCTTCGATTACTTTTTTTAGTGCTTTCTTAGTTTCTTTTGTATTTTTGTTGTTTATAGGTTTAATAACTATTTTGTTTGCTTTTCCTTTTGCCATTTCTACACATGATGATTTTGCATTTATTTGTTTCTTTTCAGCACGCATTTCACTTAATTTAGCGCAGCTGCTGTTCAGACTCTTATGTATCTCAGTTATGAGTTCCTGTTTCAATATTTTGCATCTTTCACTAAATATTTGTTCTATTACTGCATTTATTTCAACTGTAAAGTCATTTTTCATTTTTTGCATTTTATTCGTTATCGCATCCTCCACTATTTCTTTAACATCTGATCTTTTTAAGTTTTTGAGTCACTTTTTTCAATAGACTGTTTTATTTCAATAAAGTTTGTATATATGTTTGTTAAGTTACAATGGTTACAAACCATTTAATATTTAAATTTTCATTTAGAAATTTTAATTCTGCTATTTTTAAATTGCTACTCTTCACACAAAAAACATTATCATAGCCCCCACTGCATGTTAGCATATCTTCCACTTGCAGTATTTTGGGTATAACTCTGGCCATTTGCTGAAATAATCCATTACCACCAGTACATATTTGTTTCCGCAGTTGCTAGTCGGAAATGGACCTGCGACATCCATAGCGATCCTTTCAAATGGCGCACCTGTGTTATATTGCTTCATCTGGCCATGACTTCGGGTTTTGGGCCCTTTCGCTATGCTGCAATCCTCGCAGTTCGCAATCCACTCAGTGACCGACTGACGGCAACCAACCCAATAGAATCTCTGTTTAATCCTCTGGAGCGTCTTCGTGATTCCCAGATGACCTCCACTTGGACCATTATGTAGCTCGTTGAGAACGTCAGGAATCCTTTTCCTGGGAACAACTATCAGTTCCCTCTTACCTTGACCATCTTCACTCTTCCATACTTGATGCAAGCAACCGGATATCAACTCTAAACTGTTCCACTCTGCCCAATATGACTTTGCAATGGGACTCTCTGCTGACAGCTTCTCTCTATTTGATCTTTCGTTTCGTTGGAGCCCTTGCATACTATGTGACAGAACTGTATCTTCTAGCTGACACTTCCTTAATTGTTCCTTCTCCCAATCATCTGTACATGTTATAGTCATTAGCCGGACATCTATAATGTCTTCTTTAGCCTCGGCCTTTGAACAGAGCTTGCATTCCAAACTACATGGTCTTCGTGACATTGCATCAGCATTTCCATGGGTACTACCTTTTCGATGCTCAATGGAAAAGTCATAGCTTTGCAAGAGCCATTTCAACGTTGTGTGATCTGTCCTGACGCGGAATCGCTGGCCGTAGGGGTACTTGTGAAAATGTTTAATGCACTCTACCAATGCCAACAGCTCTCTTCGTGTTACGCAATAGTTCCTCTCTAGTTTTCCAATTGAACGGGTGTATTATGCAACTTCCTTCCCCTGTCCATCAACCAGTTGTGACAAAACGGCTCCTATAGCATATCCGCTCGCATCTGTATCTAGAATAAACGTTGCTCCTGGAATCGGATATGCCAACATTGGGGCAGGGCACAAACGCTCTTTAAATGTTTGGAAAGCTACTTCTTGCTCCTTCTTCCATTCAAAAGCTTTATTTTTTCTTCTTAGCTCGTGGAGGCTGTGGGCTACGCTGGCAAAATTTGGTACAAATCGCCGGTAATATGTGCACAGCCTAAGGAAACTTCTTAATTCATGCAAGTTCTGTGATCTTGGCCAATCCTTTACAGCTTCTATCTTTTCATTCGCAGTGCAGATGCCCTCCGTCGTTACTTTATGACCCAAGTAACTAACTTGCTTCTTGAACAGAGAACAATTTTTGGGACTAAGTTTCAGACCAGCACCAGCTATTCTTTGCAAAACCTCCTCCAAGTTCTTCAGATATTCTTCGAAGTTCTTTCCCAATACGATGATGTCGTCTAGGTACACTACGCATGTTTTCCAATGTAGTCCTTTCAGCACCTGATTCATGAGTCTTTCAAAAGTAGCTGGTCCAAAAGGCATGACTGTAAATTCCCAAAGACCATCACCGACATTGAAGGCTGTTTTCTCTTTGTATCGTTCCTTCACTTCCACTTGCCAGTAGCCGCTTTTCAAGTCCAGTGTGGAAAATCATTTCATACCAGATAGCGAGTCCAGAGTGTCGTTAATGGCTAGCTATCCTTTTTCGAACCGTCATTCAACTTTCAGTAGTCCACGCAAAACCTAATCTTTCCTTCCTTCTTCTTTACAAGTACTACCGGTGAGCTCCATGGACTAGCTGATGGTTCTATTACACCGATGTCGCTCATTTCTTGTATGATTTGACTCACAACTTCCAGCTTCGCCAGTGGAACAGTACGTAGAGCTTGATGGATCGGCCTCGCATCTCCAGTGTCAGTTTGATGTTTCACAACGTTGGTGCGGCCTGGTTTGGAGCCATCTTGGTCAAATATGTTCGCGTACTTTAGGAGCAGTTATTTTGCCTTACCGGAATACGTCCATTTTGTTTTGTCATAGCCAGAGTTTTTCCTACAAGTACGTTCGGTGCTGATTTGTTTGCTGCTTCGACAACCCACAATTGGTTTGTCCCACAATCTCCATCAACCTTTGCCCAGATGACTGCTTCTGATTTTGGTGGTATTTGCTGACTCTGTTCCACCAGCACTCGTTTTCTGCAGTAGTCTCTCTCGTAGCCGAAATTAAGTGGCACATCCACGTTCTTATATCGTCTTGCTTTGCATGTCGATCTTGATGTTTTGGTCGATTAAGAAGTCCACTCCAATTATGATTTCATCAACAATCTCTGCCACTATAAAATTGTGTACTACCGTGATGTTCCCATCTGCGTCTTCACATGCTACTTTTCCTAGAACCGTGGTGTCTTCTCCCGTGGCTGTACGCAATCTTGCTCCATGCAATGGTCTTATCTTCTTGTTGACTAAATCCGCTTGAATGATGGAACGAGATGCACCCGTATCTACAGAAAGTAAACGTTCCTTTCCATCCACATGTCCTCTGACAGTAAGATTGTTTGACCTTCTTCCAATCTGCGAGATGGAGATTATGGGGCATTTAATTGAGGGAGCCAGCTGTGGCGCCTTGCGGCTGACTCGCCTTAGTTTATCGATTGAGTGGACTTGGAGATTTGCTCATCTCCTTCAGCTCTGCGTTTACGTCCACCCACATTGTTGGATCTATTAGGACCGGAGCTGCAATGACGGGCAATGCGGCCTGGGTTGCCGCACTTGAAACATTTCATAACTCCAAAGTTTTTCTGTTATGATCCCTTCAGTGCTTCCAAAATTGTGTCCACCCAATCTGGCCTTTCTACTTCCACACGATGGGCTTTGTATGCTGGCTTACTTAAAAGTGAGGCAGTTTCCTGAGTCAGTGCATGGAATACCGCTTCAGCAAATGTTGGTTTTGGGTTCGCATATGTAGCTCGTTTCGTTTCGAAATCCCGAATTCCATTTATAAAGCTCTGAATTTTAACCCTCTCGGTGTATTCCAAGGGTTCGTCGGCATTGGCCAAATGGACCAATCTTTCAATATCCGACGCAGACTCCTGCAAAGTCTCATTCGATTTTTGGTAACGGTTTTGCAACTCAACTTGGTATATCTGTTTTCTATGCTCGCTTCCATAACGTCTCTCGACAGCAGCCATCAATACTTCATAACTGTTCCGTTCGTACTCTGGAATCGGATGTAAGATTTCCGCTGCAGGCCCTTTCAAAACCATCAACAGAGCTGAAACTTTATCTTCAGTATTCTAGTTGTTCACTGCTGCGGTCTTCTCAAACTGTAGCTTAAGATTTGAAAAGGAACAGAACCGTCAAAGGATGGTATCTTTACCTTTGGATTACTCGCTGAATCTGCTGGGCGATTTATTTGCAACTCCTGTGTACGACCTCTCAAAGCTTCTATCTGGGCATCCATTTTGTCCTTTGGATTACTCGCTGAATCTGCTGGGCGATTTATTTGCAACTCCTGTGTACGACCTCTCAAAGCTTCTATCTGGGCATCCATTTTGTCCTCGAACTGTACAATTTTTGTATTCTGTGCTTCTAACTGCGAAGACATTTGTGCCACCTGCAACGACAAGCGCTCCTCCTGTGCTTCCGTCTTGGATGTAATCTGGGTCGACATTTTTGAAATACGCGTTTCTTGTGCTTCAATCTTCGGTGTTATTTGTGACGACATTTCTGAAAAACGTGCTTCTTGTCGTGTCTCCTGTGATTCCACTTGAGATGCCAGATCGGTTGATATTTGTGACATTTGCTTAACACTGCTAGTATCGCGTTAGTATCAACACTTGCCAATGCATTCGGAGTCTTTATCTTCTCCCCCACTTTAGTCGCTGGCTCTTACACATCATGATAAAAGACATACTCGTCCACATTAATTCCTTCCAACTCCAATACCTCTCGTAGCCGTGCTTCCAGTTCGATCTTATTGCCGGTTGTATTCAATCCACGGTACTCCAACTCCTTTTTCAGTTGCTGGATCCTTAATTCACTTAACTTTGCCATGTCCAAGTTGTATTCCCAATCTTCTGAATTTATTCAACAATTCCTCTTCTGACACAAATTGTAACGAATTTAGTGAAATTCCGCTTACTTCCAATATTCTACCAACGTTCGTATCGCTAAACTGTTGAATAAAACACTCCAATATTCAATAATGCAAAATGGTCTTTATTAGACTACTTTGAAAACATTTATACTTCGCAACTGATAGCGTGCTTAAATCCAACTGATTGCTCATGCCTCAGCTGGTGCTGCTTTTATACTCTTCGGTCTCCTCGTTCGCATATTTCTATGCGTTCCTCCTTCTAGAATTTACTAGTTCGCTGAAGATTGCATACTTTTGTGAGTATCTCAGAAATATCATGTGTATGTGTGATAACTACTTTGCTGATGATTGCATACTTTTGTGAGTATCTCTCCGCTGATGTATGTACATATGTGTAGACATAATGATTGATTTGTTTATGTAGATACAAGTGACTGCTTAGTATCGGCTTAGAGATGATAGTATCCCTTAGTGTTGCTAATATTCGTCACAATATGTATTTAAAATCAAATACTAACGTGGAATTATTCTCTTTGGAGGGGTAATTCTACAAGAAAAATATAGCAAAAGGATCTAGGAGTTATACTAGAAAGTAAGTAAGTAAGGAAGAGAGAGCGAAGAAAGCGGCACTCAAGAGGATCTAGCATTCACGTCGGGCCTATCACCCAAACACTCTCGTTAGGTATTTACGGCAATTCTAAAACTCACACTTTACTATGGTTCTATTGTTTGGTGTATAGCCACACAAAAAATACGTATGCCAAAAGACTTGAAAAGCTTGGGGTTATCCAGAGTATCAATGATAAGCAAAACGGGAGCCCAAAAAACTACCCCGAAAGCAGCATTGCATGGCACTGTACACATCACGCGTACCTTATGGCCAAAAAATCACGTTAACAACTGCAACAAGGTCTAATGCCTCGGGGCAGCTTGAGTGTAGGCCTTATGGCCGTAGAAGTATAGCGCTATCTAATATCGGAAAAACGGGATATATGGTCCCATACCTGAGTTTCGAAAGGTCTCTTGAGGTTACAATCCCCGTCACAAAGGGACGAAAACTAACGAAAAGGCCGGTGATTTGGCGAAAGAGGGTGCAACACTCGCTGAATTGACAAAATTCGTCCCAGTCCGTTTCGGTAACAGCAGGTAGATGAAGTGCGAGCTGCAGGGGGAAACAATTAAGCACGTTCTGTGTTCATTTCCTGCGCTCGCCAGGTCAAGGCTCCAGCTATTAAGGACGCCAGATTTGACAGGTCTCGAGGCAATAATTGAGCTTAGGTCCAAAAGAACTTTTAGCGTTTGCTAAGAGTGCTGAGTTATTCTACAACATAAGCCTTTGCACTTGATTGGGTTACTCCATTTGGCCGTCAAAAGATTCTGTAACAATGTGGATACACTCAGTCGAAGAGAGTCCCATGGAAAATTTGTCAAGGGAAGCAGCGCACTTGAGGAAAGTCGTATCAAAAGAATATATATTCCAAGTTGCTTGAGGTGCTTTTCCACACACGTTTCCTATCGGGAGCTGATTCAGTAGAGCTGGCTGACAGCACTTGCACTTAGATCACGGAGCGGGTACCGCCGGGCGTGGTAACCGATTCCAACACAGAGTGGCGGTGAAGACTATCTCTAAGCTTAGATCACCGTCCCCTGATGGAATATCCGCTACATGCTACAAGGCTTAAGTAGAGCGGCCGTGGAATATATTGAAGGTATATAAAACATACCTTAACGAAAACAACTAACGATCAACTGTTTTCGTGTGGCCAGATGGACGTTCAATTTCACAATACAAATACAAAAATGAATCATCTGACAGAAAACGAGACCAAGATTTACGTACAAACCAATAACGCTGGAGAACAGAAAAAGACAAAAGCGATAGATATTTCTTTAAAGAATTTATTTTTTGTACTACTCTTTTAAACTAATGGGAATGCAATAACGATATACTCTAGTTTAATACATACATACACACAATATATTGTATACAAAATACATAAGTTGAAAAGTTGGTCTTCAGTAAAGTTCTTTGAAATTTATTTAACTCGTATTGCTCTGGTTTTGCATCATAATCATCAATCTGCAAAAGAAAAGCACAAATAACTATAAATCGACTATTACAAAATCTTGGGTTAGTAAATTATTACAATAGTGCCCTCTTAGAGCCACCTAGGGAAAATTCTGACTGGGGATAAAATATTACGGGCCGAGGCAAAAAAATATTTTTTTTGGCGTCACCCACAACAATATAGCTTTATATATTCAAAAACTTAATAAACCAATAAAGTCATAGGCTGAAGATATCATCTATAAGTAGACTCAAATATATATTTAATAGTAATATGTTTTAGGTTCAATTACTTTTCTACTGCGAAGTAAAAATTTGCAGTAACATATTTCGATAAAAAGTTCTGTTCCAGCGAAATCTGTATTATAAAATTCACTCAAATTCTTACAATTTATTTCTAAGTCGTTATCAACATTATCCTTGTTTAACAAATTTCCAAAGTCGTAGAGAAACCCTATTTTAAAATTAAAATCCTATTTTAAAATTAGTCATGTAAATCTTGTACGTATTTCTTATTGGAGACGATCTAGAACACTTTTCATAACGCGTGAGATTTCTCATTCTGCGGAAAGATCTGTAGCCGATTCTCCGGGCATTTTGCGGTGCCTTCTTACAAGTTTTACTATAAAAATATCCCATTTTTCACAAAGAGACTTTGCTTTTTCTATTGATTCTTCACAGAGAGTGTCTCGAATTTCGGATAGTTCAGTCGCTAATGAATTAAGATCATGATACGCTTCTCTACAGTTCATCCCCGGATCTTGTAATCTCAGCTGCACACGATCAATCCTCCTTAAGATTTCATACCAGAAATTAACTAATGTTATGAAACTAAATTTTAGTATGTTTTGCAACAGAATTGTGGCTCCGCTTCTGGTGTCAATTGTGGTGTTAGTGGCCTCTGCTAAGAGTTCTACTACATTGTCTAGCCCATCGACGATAACGCTAACCGCTTGTATTCAGGCGGTCCATCGTGTTTCAGATTCACGTTTGACAGTTTTCGTGAAAACATTTTTTAATAATTCCCATTGTAACGTTGATCGTGAGAAAAAAAGATATACAGCCCAATTCTAAACGAAAATTCCGTGCGAGTTTTTTCCCTTCTCCCATTCCTCGTATTCTAAATAAAAATTCCTTGTGAGTTTTTTCACTTCTCCCTTTCCTCCTATTCTGAACAATGTTCGAAAAAGCGGAAACTGGTTATGGGAGAAAAGTAGGTATTATGAATGTGAGGGAGAGGGACATTTCTCTGCCATTTCATAGGAGTTTTTTCACTTATTTAATTAAAGGGAATGCATCAAAATTGGTTATTTTAAGAAAGAACACTTATTTGTACAAATTTGTGCTAAAAGATGTATTTATATTCTACCACAATATTCTCACTTCTAATACAACAACAACTACAACCACAATATTCTTTATTTTAAGTTGAAAAGTATATCATAAGCAACGGTAGAGCTCTTGGTATACAAATTTGATGCAGCCATCCAGAAATTGCGCAAGGATTTTTTAATAAGGCTTAAATAGATTTTGGCATATGATGAAGGACGAATTCAACTCAACTTGGCCGCCAGAAAATTGCTTTGCTGAATAAAAGCAGGCAACTCCGGCAGATTTGTGTTATGCGGCCGTCTTCTTCTTATGTTCCGCTGTTGATGTTGCTGTGGCACCAATTCATTACTCATTTCAGTGAATACCACATGATATGCAATAAATACTGTGCAATGTTTATATTTTATTTCCTAATTTCCAACAAATTTGCAACAATAATTAAACTTTTCAATTTTTTAAACAAAATAAGAAATGTGCAACGAAATTTCAATTGACAAAACAGCTGACTTCGAAAATTCGAAATTCCTATTCCCCAATTATTGTTCTCCCTAGGAGAACAGAATTGGAGGAATTTTTCCGCGGGAATAAAAAAATCCGCGAGAACAAAATTCCGCGAGAATATTTAGAATTGGTCTGATATGTTTTCAATTATTCAACGATTGTATTTTGTTTGGCTGCAGTAACGCCTACTAAATTTAAGGAGTGGTTATCACAATTTACAAATAATGCTTTATGATTTTTTCCTTTATTCTTTGTTGAACGCCAGATATGTGACCTGCCATCACTTTAGCATTATCGTAACATTGTGATTTGCAGTTCCCTAATAAAATTTCGTCGGACTTAAATTTTTCTAAAATTATATTTGCAGTCGAGGCAGCATCTTTAGCATGTATTTCAACAAAGCCCAAAACAGATTCTTTAATGGAAAGTTTTTTATTGATAAAATCAACATCTACATACATAACGACTTGAGAGATTTGTTCTCGATAGGAAATATCAGGAGTTGACTCAAACAAAAGTCCATAATATTTATTTCTTTTGACATGATTTAACAGTTCTTTTCGAACTGTAGATGCCAGAAGGTGAATGAATTCGTTTTGAATCTATAGAGTCAAATATGAAACTTTTTTTTGGTTTTCCTGTGGCATTTTTAAGATAATTTGCTAGTAGAGGATCAAACTGAACTACAAGTCTTCCTAACGATAATAGGTTTCCTATATTTGTACCATATTGAAGTGCTAGTTTTTCAACATGGCCACGTAAAGGAAGATTTTGTATTATTAAATATTTTATGCAAGCTAATATTATTTCTAATATAGCTCGCTACCGTTCCTTTTCGGACTGAATGTTAAGTTCTAATGATGCATCAACTCCCGATCTACTTGTCAATCTTCGTTCTGTTTCTTTCCAATCCGTTAGTGATTTTCGGTGATTTGTACTTCTCTCATGGCTTATTAATTTATCTTTTTTCCTAAATTTATAAAAACCAGAAAAAGTAACGAAAGACGATGGTAAAGCGGAATTTAATGGAGGAAACAGTATGCAGCAAAAGCAGTACGCTGCATTATTTTTTATGGAGGATAACAACCAAGATTGGTTCACTGCAGTCCCTTCATTTTCGTTACCGACCCGCCGAAACAACCAAGATTTTGGCATAATTCGGTTAGTTGATGTGGTTGTTTCATTTAGGCTGAAATCGTTTTGAAATGTGGAAGAACCTTGAATTATCATTTCATTTCGCAGTTGGCTCGATATTATAGGGAGATTATTGCTAAATTTTAAATAAGCAACATCCTTGTCTTTCAGAACATCCGGAATTACAGCAAGTATTTCTGTGCTTTCTATTATAGCTGAACATGTATTCACACTTTCTGATGTAGTTGGGCCTTCTTCGTCACAGTCTAGTATATGTTCAGTTGTGTTATTGGCGGACCTCTAAAGTACCAGTATATACTGAGTTTATGAGGCACCCTGTTCTTATCATTTCTTAAATCGTTTTTACATATTAGCTTTAAGCTCATCTTCCTTTGTAATTACATTTCTTTCTTTCTCCTTTTGTATTCGCCAGCATACGAATTAGATGCGAATCGCTCTTTAAATTAAAGTAATAAAATTTAATCTTAATATTACGAAATCTAATTCTCGGTATAATTACAAAATCAATAACACCAAGGTAAGATTAAACCAACTGGGTAATCCCAAAGGAATTATTGCGTGCTGCTACCAAAAACTGGTGACCCCGAAGTTGAAAACGGTTCTTCTCATAACTACACCGGCACTCCGTTAATCAAGCTACCTTTTTTATTTCAGCAGCAAACACGCGATTTGGGTTGTGAGGTTATACAACCATGACCAATACAACAACGGACAGTGGTGTATCAAACACGCTGTTCGGAGCAGCAGCTGACACCTAAGTGAACACACCTTCAAATGAGTAAAACATTGACATTTGTCAAACAGAACATTTGGGCGAGCGAAAGCAATTCTTTTTTGGTTTTCGTGGCGCTAGCAAGCACAATTTCTTGTTTTACATAATTTTTCGCGGCTACTCATTTCATTGTAAAAATAAAAATTTTATCTACATTGTTTTAAACGATAATAAATTCTGTAAAATACATACAGTGTTCAATATCAAAAGGTTGCGTTTTTTTTATTTATTTGGATCAGTTTCTATATGAAAGGTTTGCATTTGAATTCATTTTGGAGTGTGGGCGTGCAACCCAACAAGCACACGTTCAATACATCGGATTTTATAAGCTACAAAAAAGCTTGCGGCCGAACATTTTTTGGTGACCCCGACGTGATAGCAGCGGGAATGTGGGAATACAAAGACAATGCATTAGGCAATTTGTTTTTGCTGTTCAGCAATAACAGTGCTAAAGTTCTTTCATTTTTGGTTCTGGCGAATTTTTCCCGTGCACATACATATTGGAGTTTTTTGTAGCATGGCATTTAACTGTTAGAACTGTAACTTCCAGTAAATAACCAGCCTGTGTCGTACATAACTACAAATCGCATTTTATATACTTACGTTTTTTCGCAAATCATATACATACTTGAATAGTACTGCTACCAAAAACAACTGCGTCTTGCATTTTTTTCCATTCGTTGATTTTTGCGCAAGTCATTTCTGTACTTAGAAGCCTAAAAATGGCTGGTGATTCTTCCAATGGGGGAGATCATGCAGCGGTATCTCCTGATCGAGTTACCTTCTTAATTTTAAAAACCATGGCTATATTTAGTCATCTCGTGCGTATGGAGGCAGATATTAACAGTGATAAGCTGCAAAACATGGATGAGTATGCACTGTCGGCAATGATCGAATCATTAGACGAATTAAAGTCAACATTCTTAGCAGCGCACAATAGTCTTGAGTAACTAGATGTCGAAAGCTTGACCAGTGATTAACCATACAAGTTTGATGATAAGCTAGTAAATCTCAAAGCAACGTTACAACGAGAAATTAGTAAGCGTAGTATATCTCAACATTGCTCAACATTCTAGATGAACACCAACGATTCGCAATAAATTATCGTAAATGCAAATCGCTCTCGGTTGCCTTTGCTTACATTGCCAAAATTCAGTGGGGTCTACACCGATTGGACCAATTTCTTTTGTTCACTTCCGTTATTGACAAGGATGCTGAACTCACACAAGTCGACAAGTTGCAGCACTTGCGTTCCTGTCTGAGTGGTGCAGCGTTAGACACCATCAAATCACTGGAAATAAATGAAGCCAATTATAAAATTGCATTAGATTTACTACATAAACGTTTTGATAATAAGAGACTTATATTCCATCTGAGAGATATTTGGGCTGGACAAGGTAGAGGTAAATAAGTTGCGTGAGATAACGGACAAGTGCACATCGCATATACGAGCGTTACAATATGCAAATAGCAGATTGCGTACATCTAATATTACAAAGATTAGACAAGGTAACTCAAGCCAAATGTGAAGAACATTCATGAAGCAACGATCTGCCTTCGTGGGAGCAGCTGGCTGCATTTTTAGAAAAACGATGTCGAACTTTAGAGAATGTGGAGCATGCGATGCAAATGCACAAGGGTAAAAGAAACCGAACCGAAAAACCTGTAAGTACAAATCAAAGAAAATCATTTGTAGTTTCGAATGCTTCGACAGCAAGGTGTATGTTTTGCGATAGCTCAGAGCATCAAATTCAGCATTGTCAACGTTTTACAAATTTATCACCAAGATCTTCGTCAAAAAAAGGCTAAAAAGCTTGCGCTTTGCCTCAATTGTCTTAGGAAAGGCCACCAACTTAAAGATTGCGAATCTGGTTCTTGTCGAACCTGCCAATCGAGGCACCATACCCTTCTGCACTTTGATCGCATACCCACATCTACACTTACCAATCAATTGCCAGCTTCTCAATCTATCAGTTCGCAGTCAAACACGATGGTGGCAACTTCCTCTGTCCTTGTCCATGCCCTTCCAGCAAGGTCTCGTTCTGATGCTATGCTTCTAGCTACTGCCATCATACTCGTAAAAAATCATGCCGGAACCTTCGTGCCCTGTCGTGCTCTTTTGGACTCGGGCTCTCAACTTAATTTTGTTACTAATCGCCTTGCCAATCAGCTTCAGCTTCGTAGAATGAAATGCTCGGCAGCAGTTTCGGGCATTGGAGATGCCAACTTTTTGACGGAAGGATGTTCTGTTGATATTGACCTGAAGTGGCGGACTTCAGAATTCGTAACGCAAATCACTGCTGTCGTCATGCAAACAATTACAGATAACCAACCAAGTTTTTTTATGAATACTGCGGACTGGAACGTCCCATCCAATATTCCACTGGCTGATCCTAATTTCAACATACCGCAGCGTATTGACCTGGTCATCGGAGCCAATCTATTTTTCGAATTGCTTTGCGTTGGGCAAATCCATCTAGCTTCGGGATTGCCGGTGCTTCAAAAAACTCTCTTCGGATGGGTTTTGTTAGGGGGTGCGCAGCACAATTCAAAACTTTCGTGTTTCGTCGTAAATCAAAAAACAATTAGTGACATCGAACCAAATAAACGATTGGATGATTTGGTACGTCGTTTTTGGGAAGTAGAACACATTGCTAAACCCATATCTAAAACCACAAAGGAGGAGCTCGATTGCGAGTCCCATTTTTCACAACACTTTTCGCACTAAACTTCGGGCGAATATTCTGTTCGCTTGCCAACGAAGCTTGATCCGCAGTTGTTAGGTGACTCATACATGCAGGCTGAATGGCGATTTAAAACTCTTGAGCGCAAACTACTTCGAAACCCTGATGTTATGGAAAGCTATCGCGCCTTCATAAAAGAATACCTCGATTTGAAGCACATTTCGTTAGTCCCCACGGAAGCTGTGGATGAGTGTATATACTTTCTTCCACATCACTGCGTCTTCAAGGAAGATAGTTCTACAACGAAGCTTAGAGTTGTATTTGACGGTTCAGCTGCTACAACCTCGGGCTTATCATTGAACGATATCCTTATGGCAGGACCAACAATTCAGCCCAAATTATTCAACATCCTTATTAGATTTCGATCGTTTTCTGTAGCGCTTACTGACGATATCTGTAAAATATATCGCTGTGTCAAGGTATCGCCACCTGACAACCGGCTCCAATGCATTCTGTGGCGGGACTCCCCAGGGGGTGAGCTTAGCGTTTATGAACTAGACACCGTTACTTATGGAACCAAGCCAGCCGCCTTTCTTGCCATTCGGGCAATGC